>NC_083289.1:36275280-36602887 GCF_963506605.1 Zootoca vivipara | reverse complement strand
CCCATGATCCCTAGCTAACAAGACCAGTGGTTGGGGAAGATGGGAATTGTAGTCCAAAACATCTGGAGGGCTGAAGTTTGGGGATGCCTGTTCTACATTATAAAACCCCTGATTGACTCTTTCCTTGCTCTTGCCATTGCCTGCCTTAAGCCTTTTGGGTAGGTGGGCTCCTCCTCCAAATAAACAGCCCTGGTCCTGCTCACCTTGCTGTCTTTAATGTCCCATCAGAGGCCAGACGGGTTTCGCCATTGCAATCAACTTGCTATATGGAATGGCATCGTTGTCCAGCACCTTCGCTCTCCTGCTCGTCAGCGAGAGGGCCATCAAGGCCAAGCACGTCCAGTTTGTCAGCGGGGTCTATGTCGTCAATTTCTGGCTCTCGGCCCTCCTGTGGGACCTCATCAACTACCTCACGCCCTGTGTGCTCATGCTGGTAAGTCAGCTCAGCTGCAGTCCCCAAGAGGTTCTTTGCCGGTGGTTTGGCAAAAATGCACCAAGAGATGTATGCTGAAAGAATCCAGCAGAGGGGCAGGGGGCGGGGCATGCTAATCAGGCACATAAGCAAACTGGCTCAGTGGTAGAAATCCACTTTGCATGCAGAAGGTCCCAGGTTTGATGCCCAGCATCTTCACATAGGGCTGGGGGAGACTCCCTATCTGGAATCCTGGTCAGCCACTGGCATTCAGCATAGGCCAGGGCTTCCCAAACTTGGGTCTTAAGCTACTTTTGGACTACAGCTCTCATCATCCCTAGCTAGCAGGACCAGTGGTCAGGGATTCTAGTCCAAAAACATCTGGAGACCCAAGTTTGGGAAACCCTGGTGTAGGCAATACTGAACTTGATGGACCCAATGATCTGACTCAATGTAAGGCAACTTCTCATGCTCCTGTTTTCTAGATTTGTGTGGGGAAGAGCATTAGAAGACATCTGAAGGCAGCCCTGTTTAGGGAAGCTTTTAATGTTTAATAGATTTTTGCATTTTAATGTTCTGTTTTGTTGGAAGCCGCCCAGAGTGGCTGGGGAAACTCAGCCAGATGGGCAGGGTATAAATAATAATAATAATTATTATTATTATTATTATTATTATTATTATTATTATTATTCAGTGCAAACCAGCAAAACATAAGTTCAAACACTCTGATTTGTTTATGTTTATTAGATTAAGTAAATCAGTGACTGAACCAATCATTAAAAATTGAATCAAAACCTCATTTACTTAGCAATTGGATAGAATACTGCCTGGATGTATCCCACCCACCCACACCCACCTCCGATAAAAGAATCCTAGAGATCATTCCCACCCCCCACAATGAAAGCTGAACATTCAAGCAAAGGAACGCTGACTATTCCTAACAGGTGTAAGTTCATACGCCGCCGCCGCCGCCTCCTGCTGCTGCTCTTATAGCCATGGTGCTCATACCAGTCCCAACCCGGGCTAGTGACAGATATCACATTTTGCATGCAGAAAATCCTAAACTCAGTTTCAGGCATCTGCAGTTCCAGGGTTGACCTGGATGACCTTCAGGATCCCTTCAAACTGTCTGGTTGCATGATCTTCAGTTAAAAGAATCAGGAATGGGAAAGCCCTATACCTGACAGGGATGAATGGGTCAAACTCTTTTCTAGTTCATCTCAGTCTTGTATGTGCCCATTCTCCTGCAATTAAAAACCCCATAACCAAAATAATGTTTAAATAGTATGAACTTCTCCCCCCTAAAATAAGTGTTTTAGTGTGCATTTTTTGCTGAAATACACCTCCCCCCCCCCGGTTTCATTGGTTTGTCCCTCCAGGTAATATTCCAAGCCTTTGACGTGAAAGCCTTCACCCAGGACAACCACCTTGTTGATGTGATGCAGATCTTCCTCCTTTACGGCTGGGCCACGATCCCCCTCATGTATCTGCTCAGCTTCTTCTTCTCTGTGGCTTCTACGGCCTACACACGCCTCACCATCTTCAACATCTTCTCAGGGACAGCCAGCTTCCTAGCAGTTACAATCATGAGCATTCAAGGTAAGGGATCTGGGGACCCCCCCCCCAAATCCCTGTTGCTGAACGCGTTTCCTAGTATCAACAATACTCTTGTGCACACAAAGAGTGATTTCAGTCAGTGCTGTTTCCAGGGCATGGCGCTCTTAACCTGGAAGAGGCAGGAAAACTCCAGGCATCCTTTCAATGACAATTTGTGCTAATAATGCTATTGGGCTAGTCATATGTGAGCCTCCCCCCCCCCCAATGCTGTTTGTGCCTGAGAAAGTTTTGGGGCGGTCATACTGCTTCATTCCCAATCAGTGCAAAATTCCCCAATATGTTGCTGAACTCCTATAACTTTTCATACCACGAAGGATCTGGGGTTTAGGGCGAGGGTGTGTGTCCCACTTTCATTGTACTATTGCCCCTCTGGACAGCAATAAATGAGGTAGCCTTGTCACAACTAAAAAAGCAGAACAAACCCACCCATAACACACTTTTATTGTGTTAGGGCCATGCTGCAGAATACATTTGCAATATAAACACCAGTCTGGAGGAGCTATATCTAAGGCTATATCTGATATTTGATACTCTCTACAAGGTGGAAATGGCAACGCTGTTAGCATGGTGGGCCTTCTTTTGATCTTGTGGGGCCCTGGTGAATGTCCAGCTTTGACACCATCAGGAATACATTTTAACATTCATTGTTTGTTTGTTTAAAATATTTATAATTATGTCCCTTCCTAATGGCTAATGCAAGTATATAAGCCAACCTCATAAAAGCAAAACACCTACAAATACTAAAGTTTTATCACAACTAAGATTGGAGATGGCACAACCAGGGCTGCCTGGTTAGCACTGACTCATGGCAGGGCCTTTTTGCTGGTGTCTCCGCAGTTGTGGAACGCCCTCCCTAGTGAGGTGTCCCTATCATTAACTTTCAGGATGAATTTGAAAACCTTGCTTGTTTTCAAACTCACCAATTTGGTGGCTGCAAAATCCTGCTCCCGGTAACCCTCAGATCATTGGATGGAAGAATGTGTTTAACTACTTTTTAAAAAGTTTTTAATTGTCATTGTTTTCAGAATCACTGTGCTCTGTTTTTTAAAGTACACATCCCAGGTCCTAGAACTGGGCAGAAGAAGAAAGAGCCTGATGTAAAAAGGAGGAGGAGAAAAAGAATTATTAGACACAAGCATAGCCACCCTCTATGTATGAACAGGGCAGACTCATTAATATACTTGACTATCAAAGGCCACTTCCCTGACCTTCCCACATTTGTCTTCCAGAACTTGGAATGGTGGATCTCTCAAGGATGTTGGATAAAATCTTCTTAATCCTGCCCAATTACTGTTTGGGACAAAGCATCAGCAAATTCTACCAGAACTATGAGTTCATTCAGTTCTGCACCTCGTCGATCGAGTCTCTCCTTGTCTGCAAAGTGTTTAGTGAGTATCCAGAATTCATCCTTTCGTCTCTGGCTTCTGCGGCTAGTCAAAATGTATTATTATGGCTTCTGCGGCTAGTCAAAATGTACTACTACTACTACTACTACTACAACTACTATTTATTAAATTTGGCAATGGAAGACAGGAGTGCCTGGTGTGCTCTGGTCCATGGGGTCACGAAGAGTCGGACATGACTAAACGACTAAACAACAACACAACATAGCGCCCTATACTCGTAGATCTCAAGGTGGTTCACAATATAAATTGCGATATAAAAAACTCAAAATTCATAGTAAAGACAAAGATAACCCAATAATCCTCCCTTCCACAACACATTTAAAAGGGCATTAGATGCCAGTCATCACACACACACACACACACACACACAGGACTGCCACTGAAAACAACAGCCTTGCATCAAGCTCACTGCTTCCCTTCCATTGTGCATATTCAGTGTTACCCATGTCCTGATGTTCAGGCACTGCAGAAGAGAAAGATCTAAACAGGGCTGCTGTTATCAGCCGTGTCCATCTTATCCAGTGTTCAGAACTCCCATTGTTCTAGGTGCACTTTGCAGCAGGGGATTTTATTAGCGCAAGCAGTTTCTGACCTCTGAGAGCAGTACTGCACCTAAGATTTCAGATTAAAACTGCAGAGTGGAAGGAAAGGAGGACCCTTTTCTGCCTCCCCACTTCTCCCCTACTCTCTGAAGACTGGAGAGATAAGAGACCCTCTTAAGAATATTAGGGGGGTGGGCAGGGGAAGGATTAGACCATGTGAAAATTGTAGCTCTGTGAGGGGATTTGGGGAGTTAAAAGTATTTGTTTGGGATTGGACAGTGGCCTTCAGTATTTTTTTTATCTCTCTCTCTCCTCTATCCTACCATTCCAGATATTACTTTCCAAACCAATTACTTTGCATGGGAGAGCCCAGGGATTGGCAAATACTTGACTGCCATGGCTGTACAGGGGCTCGTGTTCCTCATCTTCCTCTTCCTCATTGAGACCAACATCCTTTGGAGACTGAAGAACCTTGTCTGCAACGTGCATCGGAGGCGGAAGTGGGTAAGGATTTCCTGGAAGGAGGAAGCTTTCCTGGTTTGACAGAACTGTAAGCGTAAGCCAAGCTTCCCAGTGGGCTGTGTATACAGTGTAAGTTATTAATCAAGCTACAAAGTCACAAGGCAGGACCAGCTGGAAAACAAACCAAGCTTCCGAGAAACCATTTTGGATGGTTAAGTTGTAGTTGAGTAAACAAACCATGGCTTAGTACAGGCATCCCCAAACTGCGACCCTCCAGATGTTTTGGCCTACAACTCCCATGATCCCTAGCTAAGAGGACAAGGGGTCAGGGATGATGGGAATTGTAGTCCAAAACATCTGGAGGGCCAAAGTTTGGGTATGCCTGGCTTAGTATTATGTGTGAACCAGGCTAATTACTTGCTCAGCTGTGCCAGAATCTTGCATTACTGCAGTATGCTCACCGTCTACTTTCTGTTGGCTTTTTCTACAACAGATGATGCTGCTGAACCGAGTCCCTGTCCTTCCAGAAGACCGAGATGTTGCAGATGAGAGGAAGAAGGTTTTGGAGTCACCAACCGCATCCCTTTCATCACTGAACAGTCCCTTAGTCATCAAGGAGCTTACCAAGGTAAGCTTCTGACCCTTCTATGTGGTTTCTAAAGCTTTGAAGACATTATTATTATTATTATTATTATTATTATTATTATTATTATTATTATTATTATTATTTAGCTTCTAAGCAGTTTACCAGTATAAAATCAATTGTACTATGCTACACATCATTAAAACACAATGAAACAAACCAGTTTAAAAGCATAGCAATAAAAACAGCTAAAAACAATTACAACAATTAAGTCAGGAAGTTCGAATTCAGAGGAATGCTTTCCTGAAAAGTGCGTATTCAGGAGCCAGCAGAATCCCAATACCGATGGGGGCCTCTTGAACAGGGAGGGGATTCTGCAACACTGGTCCTGTCAGTGAAAAAGCCCACCGCCATGTGTGTTAAAAGTGCTTTAAAGGTATGGTGTAGATGTGACCAAATCAGACCAGTTTCAAGGCTGTAAGACTAGCCAGGCCCCAAACAACCACAACATGACCACTATTCTCATTTATTTATACTCCTAGTTGGAGGCAATATGGGATGATTTTTTGCTGGTGTGCCCTCCACCTGCCCCTCACTTTTCTAGATTGAGGGAGTCTTGTCCTTCCAACTTCTGGAAGAAGTCCCATCTCCAAGTGGGGAGATAACAGTGGAGATTGGTCCACTAGGGCAATTGGGGCACTGCCCCAACAACTTCAGTTTGCCTTCAGCCACCTCCCACCACTTCCCCACCCAGCTTCTTCCAATCAAGGGGTGGCTCTTCCTGTTACTCTGACTCCACCTGCTGTTGGTCTCCCTGCCTTCCACCCTACCAGTCCCAGTGGGCACCAGTCACACAAGTTATGGCATCACTTCTTTGGGAGGAATGAGGAGGTTTCTATTCCTCTCACTGTGCAGGTCACATGCCTGTGTTATGCATTCCAGCAAAGTTTGTTGGAATCACGGGAGAGGATGTTTGCTGTATTCTGTTTCCGTTTGTTTTGGGTTTTTCCTTCGGACTTCTCTCAGCAAGAGGAGACATGTTTTTCTTTTGTTCTGCCTTATGCTTAATAAAGTAGCTTTTAGTACACAACCTCAGCCTGGCTTCGTCTGCATTTTATCTCTGCTGGACTCTGAATATGTGATCAGTGTCTCCAAGACATGAGTCGTAATAAATTGTCGGGAAGGGCTGTTGGAACTCGCTAGAGCTGCGTGCTGAACGCTGATGGGAGAGACGGGCAGGATTTGTTCCTGCATTATGCCTGTGGATCATTCCTGCCCCCGGCTGACCCGACACTTGCAACCAAGCAGTTTGTTTGTTTGTTTTGCTCTTCCAGGTGTACAGCAACAGGGACTCATGCCTGGCTGTGGACAGAATATCCTTGGCAGTCAACAAAGGAGAGTGTTTTGGGCTTCTGGGCTTCAACGGGGCAGGGAAGACCACCACCTTCAAGATGCTGACGGGGGATGAGAGCATCACATCGGGAGACGCCTATGTGGATGGGCACAGCATCCTGGCCAACATCAAGAAGGTAAGGGTTGAAACAGTAGGATGAGCCCTGCTAGATCAGGCTAAAGACCTCATCTCAATTCAGCATCCTGTCGTCAAAGTGGCCTCTGAGATGCCCCTGGGAAACCCACAAGGCGGGCATGAGAGAGCCAGTATGGGCTAGAGAGTTGGGCTAGAATCTCCACTCTGCCATAAAGCTCACTGGGTGAGAGTCACAGCCTCTCAGACTAACCTATCTCACAGGGTTGTTGCGGGGATCAAATGAGGAGGGCAAGACTATGTATGCCACCTTGAGTTGGGGGGGGGAGGTGGTATATAAATGCAATTGATAAAAAAAATACAATGAGCACATTAGCACTCTCCCTACTTGTGATCTCTGGAAACTGGTATTTAGAGGCATATTGCCTCCGACAGTGAAAGCGGAACAAGGCCACCATGGCTAGAAACAATTGATAAGTCCTATCCTCCATGAATTTGTCCAATCGTGGTTTTTTTTCCAAGTTGTTGGCTGTCACTTCTATTCTGCAGCTCCTTCTGCTTTATACAAACAAACTGGATTCCTTACTTATATTTGTCACCAGACCTGCACCCCCTCCAAACCCTGGAATCAACCCTATAGTCGCTGGTGGGTGCCAGGCTCTGTGGCCTCCCTGTTTCACATTCAGGGCTTCTCTCTTAGAAGCTCACACTTAACAGAAGCAAACTGGATCAGCCTGGATGACCTTCATCAAGGGCAGGTCCAGAAGCAGCTGTTTTGGGTTTGGTGGGGCACTGAAACAATCAATAGGGAGGTTGCCGGGCAATTCTGTTGACTTTGGTCTGTCGTTTACATTCAGGTCCAGCAGCGGATTGGCTACTGCCCTCAGTTTGATGCCCTTTTGGATCACATGACCGGGAGGGAGACCTTGAGCATGTATGCCCGGCTGCGAGGGATTCCCGAGCGCTACATTGGCAGCTGTGTGGAGAACATGCTCCGAGGGCTTCTCTTAGAGCCACATGCGAACAAGCTCATCAGGACGTACAGGTGAGGCAGGAGAGCTGCTGGCCTCCAAAGCTCAGCCCCCTGCTGTGGATCCAGTCCAGAGAGTTGTACTGGCACCAGGTTGACCCACCCCTGAGCTGGAGAGCTTTCCTCTCACTCTTGTGCAGTTCCTGATTGTTTCAGAGAGGCTTGTGCAGGAGAACTTCTCAAGGGAATGTGCGCCCCCCCCCAGGACAAGAGTTGCTTCTTCTCACCCCCTGTTCCTCCTCATGCAGCTGCTCGTTAAAAAAACGAGAGAAGGGGTAATCCTAATTGCCGATTCAAAGATTCATTTAGTGTCTCGCCCCAAGTCCAATGTTAATGGGTAAAAGGTGGATGAAGGCAGCCAGGGCAGAACGATCCCTTGATGGCATTGTAACAGACAAAGTCCATGATACCTTCTCCTTCCACAGCGGTGGCAACAAGCGGAAACTGAGTGCGGGGATAGCTCTGATTGGTGGCCCCCCTGTCATCTTCCTGGATGAGCCCTCCACCGGCATGGATCCTGTTGCCAGGCGCCTACTGTGGGATGCAGTTGCCAGGACACGGGAGTGCGGGAAGTCCATCATTATCACTTCACACAGGTTGGGTTCATTTTCTTAGCCTGCACTAGCATGGTGGGAAGGGAAGGGGCCTTGAGGGAGAAAAAGGGCTGTGCTTATTCAACCCATTGAAAATTAATGAAAGACAGTTTGGGCTGCAGTACACCTATTATTTCAGAAATCTCTATCACATCTCCCCCCAATCTGTATGCATGTTTGCACAACAACTGCATGTTCCATGGCTTGTATGTTGGTTTTAAAGTATGTTTGTAATTTGCTTTGAGTTACTTTTTGGGCTTGTTGTTGTTTTTAAAAGGTGACTATAAATAATTATATCCTTGTCTCCTTTCAACAGCATGGAAGAATGTGAGGCTTTGTGCACCCGGCTGGCCATCATGGTGAATGGGCAGTTCAAATGCCTGGGGAGCCCGCAGCACCTGAAGAGCAAATTTGGCAGTGGGTACACCCTGCTGGCAAAAACCCACAGTGATGATGAGGATAACCTTCAGGCCTTCAAAATGTTTGTGGAGAAGACTTTCCCAGGTACGTACAGACAAGCTCGTGAGGACCTAAATCATAATAATCAGGGTGCCGGGAAATTAAGCAATTCTCTCTTTTTTATGTAGTCAAATGAGTTTTAGTCAAACGATCAGTTGAATTTGTACAAATTTTACTATACAAATGTGTTTGAATTTGCATATGTATTTGCATACATTTGCATGTGACAAGTGATTCTGAAGCAAGATGAAGCACATGCGTGTTGTCTCATAACCAACATTGTCTTAGAAGAGGGCATTCTCTCTATTGCGTGAGAGAAGGGAAGATGCCTCCATCCATTTTTAATAAAGGTTTACAATACAGTGGTGCCTCGCTAGATGAAATTAATTCGTTCCACGGGTCTTTTCTTATAGCGAAAAATTCGTCTAGCAAATCCCATAGGAATGCATTGAATTTTTTTGATTTTTTTTTTGCCCATAGGAACGCATTAATTGAATTTCAATGCATTCCTATGGGAAACCGCGATTCGCTAGACAAATTTTTCGTAAAACGCATTCGTCTAGCGAGGCAAGCTCCGCTCGAAAAATCCTTTCGTTAAGCAGGGCATTCGTTAAGCGAGGCACCACTGTATATAAATAGCAAATGCAGTAAAGAATGCTTAAGAATACACTATTAAAGAAATGATTGAACATAGATTAATTGCCTATTTTCAGATGGATCTAGTGTGTGTGTGTGTGTGTGTGTGTGTAAGCAGTTTGTATGTGCTTTATATTAAAATAAATATATATATTTCAAAACTGCCTCCTGAATAAGTGGGAGAATCTTTTTAGCTGTTTAAATGTTTTTGAATCAGTTTTGTATAATTAATTGATCAAACATTATTGCTTTGTTTATGATCCTTAGGATTCACTTAGGGCTTTTGAGAGTTAAAAGCACTCATCACGTGAAATCAACTTTGTTTATTTATTTATTATTTATCTATCTTGTACATCTTTACAACAACCCTATAAGACTGGTCTGTTTTACCTCCATATTTGGGGTTGGAAAGCTTAAGCTGGGATATTGCAGGGCGGGTGGGGGGAGCGTTGCTTCTGTCCCCGAAGGCCACTTAGGGAATGAATGGCAGGCCGAAGCAGAGGCTTCCTGATTTTTAGCTGAGCATCTTAGCTACACTTGTCTGTAGCTCCTCTCCTCCTCACCACCAACCAGCTTGGATGCCAGTGGCTGGGAATCACAGGTGGGCAGATTGCTGCTCTGCTCGGGTCCTTTCCTGCTGGCTTTCCATCAAGTCATCAGCTTGGCCGCTGTGAAAACAAGATGTGGGACTGCATGGGCCATTGGCCCGATCCCAGCAGGAATTTTCTGGTGTTACTATGCTGGCTATATATCTCTGCTTCTCCTCTTCCAGGGAGCATCTTGAAGCATGAACATCAGAGCATGGTCCATTATCACCTCACCAACAAGAACCTCAGCTGGGCACAGGTAAGGGCTGAAGGGAATCTGTTGGTGGGCTTGAGCAGTGGCCACTTCTGAAGGCCCACCTAGATGTCCTCCTTATTGTACATTCATGATAATTTGCAGGGGTACTCGGGGGGGGGGCAGGGTTGCTAGACCAAAGGTGGGGAGCCTTTTGCAGCCAGAGGGCTACATTTCCACCTGGAAAAACTTCTGAGGGCCAGAAGCATTTTCCTCTGCCCTCTTGAGCTCGGGGTGGTGGTGCAGGAGATAGCATTCTCTGGAGCAGCCCCTAAGTTGTGGAACTCCTTCATTATACAGCTCCTGGCTTTTGACACTTGAGGTGAGTATTATTAGGTCTCAGTTTCTTACAATTTCTGTGATTGTAAGTTGCTTTCATTGCCACCCACACTGGGTGAAGGGTAGGTAATTAATTAAGAAGAAAAAGAGTTTGGATTTGATATCCTGCTTTATCACTACCCGAAGGAGTCTCAAAGCGGCTAACATTCTCCTTTCCCTTCCTCTCCCACAACAAACACTCTGTGAGGTGGGTGGGGCTGAGAGACTTCAAAGAAGTGTGACTAGCCCAAGGTCACCCAGCAGCTGCATGTGGAGGAACGGAGACGCGAACCCGGTTCCCCAGATTACAAGTCTACCACTCTTAGCCACTACACCAGGCATCCCCAAACTTCGGCCCTCCAGATGTTTTGGACTACATTCCCATCTTCCCTAGCCACTGGTCCTGTTAGCTAGGGATCATGGGAGTTGTAGGCGAAAACATCTGGAGTGCCACAGTTTGGGGATGCCTGCACTACACCATACTGGCTACACTATAAATAATTTATTTATACCCTGCCCATCTGGCTGGGTTTCCCCAGCCACTCTGGGTGGCTCCCAACAGAATATTAAAAATAGAATCAAACATTCAAAACTTTCCATGACATTTGATGGGAGGGCATTCCATAGGGTGGGCGCCACTACCGAGAAGGCCCTCTACCTGGTTCCCTGTAGCTTCACTTCTCACAGTGAGGGAATCAACAGAAGACCCTTGGAGCTGGACCTCAGTGTCCGGGCTGAACATCCCCTACCATGTTATGGATGTTGCAGTAAGGCTAGATCATAGTAAGAGGAGGCGCTGGCTTGTTCTTGGGGAGAAGGGAAGATCTTGGGAAAGCAACCCAAGACCCCTTACAAACCTTTCGAAAGCGCTGCTTGAAGGAAGGTGCTTCCCTCCTCAGCCTCTCACCAAGCTTTGCTGTCTCCTTTCTCCCAGGTGTTCGGGGCACTAGAGAAAGCCAAAGAGAAGTACTGCGTGGAGGATTATTCCGTCAGCCAAATCTCCTTGGAGCAAGTCTTCATGAGCTTCACCCGTTTCCAGCACTACACAGAGGATCAAGGGAAATGAGACGGAGCCCCTCTGCCTGCTCCGCACAGACTGACCCTGCTGCCTATACATAGTATATATAGAGACAGTAATTTATATTATCAGCCATGTGTTCAACCATGCATCAAAAGGACAGACATTCTCAACGAAGCGGTGGTGGTGGTGGTGGGAGATCTCCTTCTCTCCGCAGTGCCGGGATCAAGAGGAAGAGCGTGCATGATGTGCGTGTGCGTGTGTGTGTGTCATGGTGTACGTCCGCATGTGGCGAGGCATGGGAAAGAGCAGCAAAGGGCTGCATCTCGAGGCAGCACAGCCAGCCTGTGGGTCTTAACTAGCTCTCCCTCCGCCTTTAAGCCAACCAGAGAGGACAGTGCCGCACCACCATGCAGGTAATGAACTTCTGGTGCTGGGATGACTGGTGGACCCTGTCTTTCGCATCCTCTCCTCCAGGACTGGGTCAACATCTATGTCATTGGCCCAGTGTGCCTCTGCAAGTGGGGCACTGGCAACGCACACGTCTGTCTGTCTGTCTGCAGCCCATGTCTGTATGAGGAAACAAAACGTCCCCGTGTGGTGTATCCGTCCAGCCCGACGTCCTTTTCGCCACTCGTTTTCCTCAGGTGGAGCGGGACGAGGAGGGCAGCATGCAACCGGTCACAGTCTCCACCTCACTCTGGGGTCCCCATCAGATCTGGGATTATTTATTTATTTTCCACGGTGGGCGGGGAGAGATAATGCATTTTGCTTTTCAGACAGCTGTGAGGCTGAGCTTATCGTAGTAGGAATTCCGCCGGCACCATCCTTGCACATTCCTTCATCCATGTCACTAACCTTAAATGTTCACGGAGAATCTCCTTCGAGGTGGTTTTGCTGTAGTTTAGAGCAATGTTCCTCAACCTTTGGTCACCCCCCCCCAGATGTTGTTTGTTTACGCTTCCCATCACCTCCAGGGATATGAACAAGCTGGAACATGAGTAGAGAAGGGCAGCCAAGATGATCAAGAAACCAAGCCTTACGAGCAACGGTTGTGGGAGGTTGTGGGTAGGTTTAGCCTGGATAAGAGGAAATGGAGAGGAGATATGACAGCCACCTTGGAATATCTAATGTGGAAGAAGGAGCAAGCTTGTTTTCTCCTGCTCCGGAGGGTAGAACCCGAACCAATGGATCCAAATTACAAGAAAGGAGATTCCGACTAAATATTAAGAAGAACTTTCTGACAGTAAGAGCCTATTCAGCTCCTTCAGAAGGTGCTGGGCTCTCTTTCTCTGGAGGTTTTTAAACAGAGGTTGGATGGTCATCTGTAAGGGATGATTGAGTTGTAACTCGATGACCCTTTGGGTTCCTTCCATCTCTACAATTCTTCAAATCTATGATCCCTAACCATTGGTTAAACTGGCTGGGGATGATGGGAGTCAGAGTCCAGCACCATCTGGGGACCAAAGGCTGAAGAGAACTGATTTAGAGAAACTAGCCGAAAGCTTCCACCAGCCATGGATCATGGGAGAGTTCTCTGTTGTATGAAATTCTAGCCAATTGCAAAGAATTGGAACCGCCACTCGGCAACTTGTCATTTTGTCTGTGAATGCTCCAGGACCAACTAATCATGTACTCTGTTACGGCTTGGTTCTGGACCCAGGTGGGGACATTGTTTTGCACTTTTGGGGTTTGTAGCAACCAAGTCATCCTTGTAGAAGCAGGGGCTGTTGTCAGATGGAAGCATCTCCTCCCCCTCCTCCTCCTCTGAAATCTGGAAGGCTGTGAAGGTATTGGTGCTAGGTGGCCACTTATATTAAGGTGCTCTGCTGGAACCAGGGCTTTTGAATCCCTCCAAGAAGTTGGAGTGAGGAAGAAGTTCACGCCCGGTTTCAAGGTGCTCACCTGCATCTGCCAAGGTGCTCATCTGCACTGTAGGATATGTTCTGTTGTAGTGCTGCTTTTGTCTCAACCAGGATGCCCTTGGTTCCCCAGAATGAAGGATCTTCCCAATGCAGGGCAGGGAAATTCTGAGACCTCTTAGACCCCAGTTCCCACCATGCAGGCAGGGGGTGATGGAGCTGCAGCCCAACAACATTAGGAAGACAGGCTCCCCATGCCAGCCTTATCACCTCTGTCAGGGTGAGTTAGCACATTCCCCTTGGGGAAAAATGAGAGAGAAATCCCACCATGGGATTTTCATAGCAGGCATTTTTGTGGTTGTCCCTTGCTTTCCCCACATGGGGGCCTTATAGAAATTACCATCTTAAAACCCGCCTTTTGTATTGCATTGAGGAAAGATTAAGGAACAGATTGAAGGGTCCTAGCAAGGGGTTATTCTGCTTGTCCAAATGGGGAACTCTGGAGACTAGCATTTTGTAGGGCCAGGTGTGCTGCAGCCCAAGTGCCCATCCTGGCAAAAACAAATTAAAAATCCTGCCTTAGATAAATGTGGGTCTAACTGCATGCACCTGTCAAGACTTGAATAGCACCTGCTAACTAAGCATCTGCTCTGCACTGAGCCCTCTGTATCATAGCTGCCAAGTTTTCCCTTTTCTCGCGAGGAAGCCTATTCAGCATAAGGGAAAATCCCTTTAAAAAAGGGATAACTTGGCAGCTATGCTCTGTATGCTGCTTGCTAGATCACCAAAAAACAAAACCCACCCAAATTTGCAGCTCCAAGTTGGGCAGAGGGGAACACAGCAAAAAAATAAAAACCAACCACCTTCCATTTTGTCCCTCCTCTAATGCATCCTATTTGTGCAAAGGCAATGATGGCAGTTGCAGTGCTAAAGGTTTTGATGAGACTGAGAGAAATGGCCTAGTACTTCATTCCCAGGTGCTCTAGCAAGGAAATAATTCCTGGCCACTAATCCTTAGCCATTGGCCAATCCAGGCATGTCAAACCTGTGGCCCTCCAGATGTTTTGGACTACAATTCCCATATTCCCCAACCACTGGTCCTGCTAGCTAGGGATCATGGGAGTTGTAGGCCAGAACATCTGGAGGGCCGCAGGTTTGACATGCCTGGACTTTAATCCTTGTTGGGTTCATGCATTTCCTTGCACCTGCAGCCGGTTTGCATACGAGTAGAATTTGATATCTGGAAGAAAATTCCACATCTGCATTTGCATTACCATAAAACAACGTTTTGATCCCTTAGTGCTCCATAAATAAGCTTGGAAATGCAGTTGAAATACCAGAAGACGTGTGACAGGCTATGCAGGCCCCTCAGTCCTGAGAGAGTGATGTTTCTAGAGCTCTTCGTAATTCGTCCCTGCACATGACTTAGCAGAAGTGGAAAGAAATGGGCAAATGTAGGCACATTAACATAATGCATCTAGATGTGTTAGCTATGCCTGTAGTTGGAGCAGAATCTGGGTCTTTTAGGAACACAGTATTTTTGGTCCATCTGCCCCCTTTCTTCTTATACAAGGAATTCCATGGAGGGGATGGCCATGATTCCTAATCCTGTTTGGTGCCAGAAAAGTGCTTTTTCAAACTACACTACTTAAGGCAGTTGTGCACTTGCCTTCAATTGGCTTAAAAACTTGACAGCTGCCTGAATGGTTTCTTCAGGCCAAGGAGAATTGGAACCACTCTTGTTACAGATGTGTGTATTGCCAATCTCTGAGCACCTAGCCACCTGCATACTGGGTAGCTGGTGCTGGAGTGGAAGCGATAAGGTTTCTGGAGGTGGAAAAGAGAGGGAGAAGCCAGTACTTTATTCTGGGGTTACTTTGTGCTTGTAGTTGTTTGCCAACGGGTTGCACTGTAGGACCAGTATGAAGATGGTCCGTGCTCTAGAAAGTGTGTATCTGCGGACCAACATCACTGGTTAGGGTTGTATCAGAGACTGTTTACAGAGTTAGAAGACAGGGGGCTAATTTTACCACTCAACAGTCTTGTGCGTGGCATTGTGGATTGTTGTTTTCAAAACTTCTCATGGCCATTTCATTGCCCTTTTAATAACTGTTATGTCATGTGGCCACAATTTTAAACAGAGGTTGGATGGCCATCTGTCATGGATGCTTTAGTTGAGATTTCCTGCATTGTAGGGGGTTGGACTGAATGACTCTTGGGGTCCCTTCCAACTCTACAATTTTATAATTCTACTAGCTGGCCCGGCCACACGTTGCTGTGGGTCAGTCTGTTAAATGGACCCTCAGAGTCCCCCTTCAGACTCCCCTCACCTTCAGAGTCCCCCTTCATTTTGTTGAAATGTTTTACCACCGGCTTATCCCTGTGGGTGGGCATACCCTGTCCCGACCCATGACCTATCCCGCCCCCTCCTCCCTCCCATCCCCCACCCAGGTGAGCCCCCACCTCCACTCGGCCCAGTCTGGAAAGCCAAGCCGAGGTGCTGTGGAGAGGGAAGCTTTCCTAGGTGCAGTACCAGTGTAACCATCGCTAGAGGGCACTGTTTTGCAACCTCTCCTGTGTTTCCAGCATCCCCGGCTGTCTGAGTTTTGTGTTCGGGAACAGTGGGTTTTACCTGCTTTACCTACCATAGGTGTGACATCTACCTACACAAATGGTATGTAAACCCTTGCATATTCGCATGTGATGTTGTGTCCAAATTTGAACACAATCAGTCAAGTGGTTTTGGTGAAAAGTGGAGACCAACAAACATGTCCCTTTTACATTTTTATATATATAGATTATTTTTATCTAAATAAGAGTTCTGGTTGCTGCATCCCACCAAAGGCTATCCTAGTACTGGAAATGGTGCAGAAACGGGGGTGAGATGATCACTGTGTGGTTAGAGCACTTCCCTGCATCTGGCTGGCCACCGGGACTCTTCAAAACAACCCAACTATGCATTTATCAAGGGGTGCCTTTGGGTCACCCCCGGGTGCAAGTCAAACCACCCCAGGTGCATCCAAGAGTTCTGTGCATTGTGCGCATCACTTGCTTAGCCTCTTCCATGTGGCACAACCCCAATCTTACGATGTCTGTGAGCAAATGGGGGGGAGGGGGGAGCTAGTCGGTCCTTTCTATCGCCACCTCTGCCTTTGGCTTACAAAGCCACCCACTCAAGAAAGGCGGTTCAAACTACGGTACTTATTTCAGGTGGTGCATGTTCCTTGTTGTCTTCCTTTTTAAGAGTGCATTAGTGGTGTCCTTTTCTTTTGTCCATTTCCAGTGGTTTGCCTCTGTTTTTCGTGTTCAATCACATTCCGTCCAGTTTGGCCAAGGCCAGCCTAAGGTGTCGCTCCCCCTAGTTAACGCAGGCACACTCCACCAAGAGCTTCTCCTGCACAAGCCATGGCTCGCATACACAACATACGTTTTTAAAATGCATTGCTTCCCTCCAGGAATCCTGGGGGCTGTAGTTTAATTCTCATGGAGCTACAATTCCCAGCAACTGCAACACACTGCTGCTCCCTGGATCCTTTGGGGATAGCCATGCTCTTTAAATCTATGTGGTTGTTGTGGCCTCTCTTGACATGGAGATGCTCAATCCGCCGGTCTTATCCCCCACTCCACTTTCCTTGGAAGCACAGCAGCCACCTCACCTAACCTAGATAGGGCCAACGCCACGTTCAGCTGCTCATTACTTGGTGCAGGCCTTAGCTTAAATTTGCAATATTCGTTGGTGGTGAAGCAGCTCCCCTTTTGCAGGGAGAGCCAGTAGAGGACTGTGCAGGTGCTTCTTCGCTCCGTTGCCTTCCCTCCTCCTGGGCCCCTGGGCCTTTTCTCGCACACATCCCCAGGTGCTATCTGGCGAACAAAAGAGTGGCAAAGCCAAAGGGAAACTCTGATCTGCTTCAAGCAGATTGGAGAACAGCCTTTGCTCTTAATAAGGGCTGGTCCACTTTCAGAACTGCTTCAGGTTTTTACAGACACTCAACACTGGCTTTTCTAGGCAACAGTGGAGGTTGCTTCATTTGGGCAAATTGGGCGCTGCCTCGTCAACTTCTGCCAAGCTCCAGCTGCCACGCTTCTTACTTCATCCAGCCCAGCAAGATGGCACAGCCTGCCATCTTCCTCCTCCTCCTCCATCTCAGTGTTGCCCTTTATAGAACTCAGCAAGGAGGAAGATGGGGACAAAACTAGAATGCCTTTCCTTGCCTCTGGCTCCCCCTACTGTTGGGCTCCCTGCCTTCTGCCCTACCAACCCCAATGGGCTGCAACCACCACTATTTATAAGCATGTGGCAGTCACCCACCAGTTCTTCTAAACAGTGGATATTTGCCAGGGAGCTGGTGCATCTCACTGGTGCAAGTCTTCAAGTGTTACGCGGAATGTACCCTTTATGGAGGGGGTGGGTTCACTCTTGCTTGGTCCACCATACACTAAACTCTGCAGCTGTTCCCCTCCCCTGGGACCCCCCCCCTGCTTGTCCATCCACATGGGATCTAGATCTGTGGTTTTTAAAACCTCCCGGGGTTTCTTGAGGAACCTTATTAAGTAAGCCCTCCTCACTGAGATCACTAATGGCAAACAGGCTTCCTCGGAAGGTGGGTCACCTGCTATTAGCAATATGCCCGTGCTACCACAGAGGGCTTTGAGGTGTTGAGTTTCTCCCTTTTTTCTTTCACTGGTTCTGCCCCTGCACATTGCAGTTGCTGTGAAAGGCGACAGAGCCCTGAAATAAGTAGAGCAGAGGGTGGGGGGCGTCCCTCCCCATGTTCCAAGGTGTGCATTCAGTTAATTCACAGGGGCAATGGTGAGGCTTCTTAGCATGCTTCGCGTAATCTGCACCATGCAAGCATTCCACAGCAGACTGGTCCCCTGGGGATCGGGAGTTTTGACAACCATTGCTTTAGATGTCTTGAGTGTAAAATAGTCAGTGTTTTGTTTTCAGTACTTCAACTCACACAGTAAATCCCTTCGTCTTGCACAAGTCACTGCATTTTTGCACAATTGTATGTGTGTGTGTGTTTATGGATCCGGTTTGTGCTCTGAAATTTCTCAGGTCTGTTATTGCACCAACCCCCCAAACACAATATACTGAAATGTTTTTGCTCCAAAGGCAAACGGAACCAGCGGAGATTGTCTTTTGCTGCTTTTGGTCACGATGACAGTGGCAAACTGAGCACTAATCAAAACCACGAAAGCCACCCATTAGCTATTGTGTCCTCCCAAAGTATGTGCCCCTTTTCTGATCCCGCCCCCATATTTCACTTTTTATTTGTGTTGGGTTTTTTTTGTGTGTGTGTGTGTGTGTGTGTGTGTGTATGCCTGCCTGCCTATGAAAATACATTTTTAAACACTAAGGAGGATACAGGGACTTCTGAAAGGGAGGGGTGCAGGGTTAGTCCATGTCACAGACATGTGTGTGTCCATCTGCTCTTCAATGTACTCTTATATACTGCAGTCAGTTGTAGTGGTGACATTTTCCCCCATCTCAAAAAATAAACCGGATTTTCAAAATAGCGACTCTGCAATTTTTCCCTGTCATGGTAGATGGGGGGGGGGTTGTGTATCTGTGTGCGAGCGCGCATGCATACACACCCACATCCCAGAGAGTGTAACATACTTAGCAGGTGTGTGTGCTGTGCATAACTACATGGGAGTCAGTTGCTGCTCTGCGAGAAGCATAGTTCTGCTGCCACACTTTGGAGGCAGGAATGCCTCTAAATACCAGTTATTGTAAACCAACAGAAGGTGAGAGCTCTCTTGTGCTCAAATGCTGCTTGAGGCATCTGGTTGGCCATCGTGAGAACAGGGTGGTGGGCTACATGGGCCATTGGCCTGATCCAGCTGGGAAACCCTGATGTTCTTAAATAGAACAATACCCAAGAACATAGAAACTATCCTCCCCTGAGCTAAAACTTTAAGCAAGAGCAGGACTTTGCACTCTGTGTTTTTCTCTGTCAGAAGAGATAGCTAAGTTGGTTAGAGTGTGGTGCTGATAACACCAAGGTTGCAGGTTCAATCCCCATATGGGACAGCTGTATATTCCTGCATTGGGGGTGGGGGTGGACTACACGATTCTACATCCCTGCCTTGACCAAATGGCAGCGCAACCCTTAGCAGCTGAGGCAAAAGCAAACCTGAATCCCCCTGCACCGAAAGCTCTCCCCTGCCCTTGATCTGCCAGCCAGCAGAACAGCACCAGCAAAGGCTTTTGTAATCCTTTCCTTTTTTGCAGGAGTGGCGTCCTTGGCCCGCTCCCAGCCATAATTCCTCCCCACGCAGCACGGCCTTGTTCCACTGGCACATTGGTGCTTTTATTGAGAATGCAGTCTTGGCTTTACAGGGCAGCACTGGCTTTCCAGAGGGTGCCAGCTCCAAGTGGGAGTAGGACAGGGATGCCAGACCCTCCCCTAAGCCTCCCCCCCAACCCACGTTGCCATGGCACTTCCAGACATTCAGTCTGTCTGAATCTTCCGGTGGAAAAAAAATCCAGAGCTTCTAAGGAAGCAGTTCACTGTCAGTCACTCTCCTTCCTGCCCCCAAAGTGGGCACCAGGGTGGGACTGCCAAGGGGTTCCCCATTTTCTCTCTCTTTTCTCTTTGCTTGGATGGGTGCATATTTTCCTTACGGTAAATTTAAAACTCTTTTTTGTTTTAAGCTTTCTGCATGACCCCTTGTTAAGATCCGTTCTCGATTTTTGCCAGGAACTGTTGGGCCCACCAGTCCTCAAGGTCTATGGGCACAAAATCTGGAAAAAAAGAGAAGATTGGGTCCATTTAAGAGCATGCGCAGAACAAAAATGTGCCTGCAAAATCTGAAGGATTAGGCTAAGAAAATATCAAAACTACAGCTTCTCAAATAACTTACCGTAGCTTCTCGTGTTTTGTAAACTCAAAATGGCTACGGAAATTAAAGCCAATATAAAGTAAAGTAAAGTAAAAGTACAGTCGTACCTTGGTTGTTGAACGCCCTGGAACTCGGACGTTTTGGCTCCCGAACGCCGCAAACCCAGAAGTGACAGTTCCAGTTTGCGAACATTCTTTTGGAACCCGAACGTCTGACAGGGCTTCCACGGCTTCTGATTGGCCGTGGAAGCTTCCTACAGCCAATCAGAAGCCACAATTTTTGAACGTTTTGAAATTCGAACGGACTCCCAGGACGGATTCCATTTGACTTCCAAGGTATGACTGTATATACATAAAAATGCTGTATAACACAACCTGCCCACAGAAAGAAGGCACTTGTTTTACATCCATCAACCCAATTACTATGCTAGAAACAGGAGACTGAGGGCCTCTCTAGCCTGGAGGGATTTTTGTGGGTGTATTAATCACAATAATAGTGCAAAGACCAGGGTAAAAAGTTGTAATAATCATAACCATTTCCAGAGGTGTTGTTTGTTTAACAACCAATCCCTCCTCACAGGGAAGTCTGGGAACTGTGGTTCTGGAAGGGGACCAGGGGGTCTCCTTACAATAGGCATCCCCAAACTGTGGCCCTCCAGATGTTTTGGCCTACAACTCCCATGATCCCTAACTAACAGGACCAGGGGTCGGAGAGGATGGGAATTGTAGTCCTAAACATCTGGAGGGTCGAAGTTTGGGGATGCCTGCCTTACAATATGTCCTAGTGAACTGAGTAGGAATTCACTAGTATAGAGGCAAATATGGCATTTTACCACTAAACAACAACCTCAGATATGCAGATGACACAACCTTGATGGCAGAAAGTGAGGAGGAATTAAAGAACCTTTTAATGAGGGTGAAAGAGGAGAGCGCAAAATATGGTCTGAAGCTCAACATCAAAAAAACCAAGATCATGGCCACTGGTCCCATCACCTCCTGGCAAATAGAAGGGGAAGAAATTGAGGCAGTGAGAGATTTTACTTTCTTGGGCTCCTTGATCACTGCACATGGTGACAGCAGTCACGAAATTAAAAGACGCCTGCTTCTTGGGAGAAAAGCAATGACAAACCTAGACAGCATCTTAAAAAGCAGAGACATCACCTTGCCTACAAAGGTCCGTATAGTTAAAGCTATGGTTTTCCCAGTAGTGATGTATGGAAGTGAGAGCTGGACCATTAAGAAGGCTGATCGCTGAAGAATTGATGCTTTTGAATTATGGTGCTGGAGGAGACTCTTGAGAGTCCCATGAACTGCAAGAAGATCAAACCTATCCATTCTGAAGGACTGGAAGGACAGATCCTGAAGCTGAGGCTCCAATACTTTGGCCACCTCATGAGAAGAGAAGACTCCCTGGAAAAGACCCTGATGTTGGGAAAGATTGAGGGCACTAGGAGAAGGGGACGACAGAGGACGAGATGGCTGGACAGTGTTCTCGAAGCTACGAACATGAGTTTGACCAAACTGCGGGAGGCAGTGCAAGACAGGAGTGCCTGGCGTGCTATGGTCCATGGGGTCATGAAGAGCCGGACACGACTAAACAACTAAACAACAACAACCACTAAACAATGGCTCTTCTAAGTATTTTGGGATGGGGGACAGGGTGCAGACAAGGGAAGAAAGCTGAGAATTATTTTCCAGCTTGGATTTTTTTTAACCTGAGCCAGGGAAGAATGTAAGGGCTTGTAAACGTTGCCACTTGGTTCTGGGGATCTGGGTGACATCTCTTGTGTATCCCACTGTGCTTGATTCCATGCCACTCCTGGAAGGCAGGCGACACGCACTTACCTTTCAATTCAGGGCCAGGTGTTTTTTCTGTGTATTGCACTGGAGCAGATCTGCTGTCCCCTTGCTGGACGCCATCCAGCTGCTGCTGCACCTGTTGCCAGGCTGGAGGGTGGGAGAGAGGAGGGCTCATGAGGAGAGAAGGACACTCCAAAGCAGCAAACCTCATGGAGGCCCCATTTTCTGGCTGACAAGAACTCGAGCTGCTGACGCCTTTCCTGAAGACGGCTTTGGCCCCTTTGCAGGCCAAAGACTACATAGCTTTCAGTGGGGAACTAGATCCAGCCTATGGGCCAGATCCTCATCACCCTTTGCCTGTAGATCAAGTTTGACAAGTGGGTGGGGCTGCTCACCTGTCAATCACATGATATCACACTGATGTCAGACAGTGGTGGCTAATACCCATTGGGACTGGGAGGGCATTAGGCCAAAAGTAGATGGAGCTAAGAACAGGCAGGCACAGCCAACTAATTCTAGATTTGTCCCCATCCTTCCCGCTGAGTTTTATGAAGGCAACACTGAATCTAAGCAGGAGGAGACTGACAGCCAGTGCCACCCTCTGGACCGGTTGGAAAGAAGGAAATAGGAGTGACAGGCTGGCTGAAAGCAGGCTGATGTTGGTGGGAGCTAATGGACTGACCTTCACTAACATCTGCCGGCTCACTTTCTTATCCCAGGAGTCGTCCAGACTTCCGCTTGTCTTGCCACTTTCCTCCGGGGAAACCTGCTCTCTACCGCTGAATTGGAGCAAACGCCAATTGGGTTCCCCTCGGATTAACATTTGCTCTGATTCAGCTGTAAAGAGTGGGTTTCCCAGGGAATGTGGTGGCAGACACATACTTTCTAGGCACAGGAAAAGAAGTGTGGATGAACCCTTACAATCTAAGGCTTAGACCTGCTGGGCGGGTGGGGAGAAAGGAAGGCAACACCTGTTGAATTTTCCCTTTTAAAAAAAGATCTATTTACATTTTTGAAAAATCTGCAGACACACGTTAAACATCACATATAGTTTTGACCATAGGCGTGATCGTGTGAGGACCCTGAACTCCTTTACACCAGATCTCCTTAGATGGGAGGACCATTTACCTATTCAGGGCCACTGACCAATAGGAAAAGGAAGTCTAGGTGTGGCCAGAGGCAGAGGTGGGCAGAGCTTGCAGTTTTGTAGGATTGCTTTTCTCTCTGGCATGTGCACAACCACAAAGAGGAAGAGGAACCAGTTCCCAGAAGGAAGAATCCAGAGAGCAACTGACAGCCCACATTGACTGGTGAGACAGGTGTTGCTGAGGGCCCTGTGAAATTAAGCCAACCACTGCCGATCCCAAACAGAAGCACCTCCATCCAAGCCAGGCATAGGCAAACTCGGCCCTCCAGATGTTTTGGGACTACAACTCCCACCATCCCTGACCACTGGTCCTGTTAGCTAGGGATCATGGGAGTTGTAGTCCCAAAACATCTGGAGGGCCGAGTTTGCCTATGCCTCATCCAAGCTGTAAGGAAAACAAGCATATAGGTTAAAAACCATGTTCCTGGGCTCAACAGAACAGCTCACCTACCTTCATACACGAACCGAACATTTTCTTCATGTGCCACGGTGTAGCTTTCCTCTGTGGCCAATGTAGCGGGGGTCATGAGTGGGGGTCTCTTGCCATTTACCCTGTTGAACACGAGCTTTGGAGCTGGGCTGCCAAAACAGAGGCAGAGAATGTTATTCTTCCACAGTCATCATTGTCATTGCTGTTATTATTCAACCCTTTAAAGCAAAGCATTTGCCGAAAGATGCACAGTGAGGAAACCAGACACACCTCAAATACTACATTCATTCATTCATTCATTCATTTATCCATCCATCCACCACCACCACTATCATCATCATTTTATTAGACTTGTTATGTCTCCAAGTGACTGACACATTAAAAACATAAATCTAAGTACATAATGCAATAAACCAGAACAAACAATCCCCACAGGAATCTTGCTAATAACAAACCAACAGCATCTCAGTCTATCAAAAGGCCTGGTGTTAAAAAGATGTCAGTGAAGGTACCAGGAAGACCTCGCTGGGGAGAGCATTCCACAGATGGGGAACCCACAACCAGAATGGCCTTGTCACTTGTCACCACTCCCTGTGCCTCCCTTGGAGGGGGAGCCTGCTTGTGGTGCTTCCCTGCTCTGCAGTATTTTCTTTCTCCCCAGCTAGGAGAGATTATGTCTATCTTTGTCCACTGCCCAAGTAAGGCAGCTGTACAGAAGGATTTGACACCTCCTGTAAGGCTGTTGCTGGGAACACCAGCCCTGCAACTTGGCCATGATGAGGGAAGGCAATGCACAATACGTTTATAACACTCCATCTCAGGTGCCCAATAAAAATGGTTTTATTGTTCAGTAAACTGCTGGGCTTACAAGGCAATATCTGGCCTGGCACCTACCATAATACTTGCTCGAGGGCAATCAAAGCATCTTAGCTATGGGTGGAGGTGGGTGAGTTATAAATTCTTCAATAAGATCAGCCGCAGATTAGATTTCGGTGGAACCCTGGTGATTGCCTCAGGCATTGGGCTCAAGGTGGTACTGGATTGGGGTGAGGGTGGGGTTCCTGTCATGAGTGGATACTCAACTATCCACTCAACTGCTGAGGAAAAAATAGCCCAATCTGCTCATCCAGCATGAATAAATCAAAGATCTACAGATCGTTGCTTGCAAATTTTACAGGGATAAACAGGGCATATGTAAAACAGGGCATTGAAGATGTGAAACAAGGAACAAATAGGTGTGCCAAGGGCATGTAGTGTCTTGAATCCTGGACTAGGAGCTGGCAGACCAGGGTTCAAACCTCCCCTTGGCCATGAAGCTCGCTGGGAATAGTCTCTTGGCCTGACCTACCAGTACCTCACAGAGCTGTTGTGAGAATGGAAGGGGAAGTGGGGAGAGCCATGTGGTACCCATTGTATCCTGAAACTGCAGTTGATTTGATAAGGGAACCTTAACAATGTGACGGAATAAGGAATTTGCCAGGCTCCTCCAGATAACCCATTTATTATGCTTGCATCCTGATCTGCTTCCACAAAGCTTATGCAGTGGTCAAACTATATCCAGTCTTTATTGACTGTCTATTCTCATTTGCTTTTGGGGCAGTTATATGGCAACGACCATTCAGCCCACTTTGCTTGTACAGTGGTTTAGGTCTTCCCATTAATCATTTGTTCACCCCACACTTTTCAATGCATTTCCCCATCACTTTGTAAAGCCTGTTTATAAAAATAGGACTTTGCAGTGGTTTAATTGAGCAAACCTAAACGTATGGCCTGCAACTGAATCCCTGCTGCAAAATCCTAATAGTCTGGAGGCCACCCAAGTTTCTCCCAGCTCGTGCAACAAAACCCAGAATGTTGTACAAGGAAACTCGTTGATTTAATTTTTTTAAAGAAAGAGCTGTCTTTGTGTTAAGAATGTACTGTATCAAGGATGCAATGCTGAACATCTTCCAAATCCATTAGTTCTCCAGATCAGGAGACCGCAACCGTGACCTGCTTGTCCCCAGGCCAAATCCAGCAATCCCCAAAAATGAAGCAATTGCCACGTTCCTTGCTTTTCCCTCAATGCCCAGTTCACTATCTCTCCCAAATGTTAGATGCATGGGGAGCAGGGAAGGATGGTTCCCACTGAGGCTTCTACCAGTAAGGCAAAAGGCAGTGTGCCCAACAGTAGGGGGAGCAAGTTGTTCCCCCTACTGTTGGGCTCCCTGCCTTTTGCAAGAGCCAATAAGAGGTGGAGATGAATCATTCTGGTTCGGTCCCCATTCTCCACCTCCTTGCTAAGTTCTACAAGGGCAACATTGAGGCTAAAGAGGAGGAGGAGGAAGCTGGCAGACAGGACCTCCCCCTGGACTGGTTGTAAGTACGGAGGCAGGCAGGTGGGGGTGGCCAAAAGCAGACTGATCTTGATGGGGGCAGGGTCCCATTTGCCCTAATGGACCAGTCTTCACTCAGGGCAAATACAGATTTGGACTCATGCTCCATTTGTGGTCAGTGGAACAAATGTGTGATTGGTGAACACACTATTGGGAAAGAGTAAGGATTATCCCCCATCTCATCCTACTGTTTCAACATACGTTTAGGTATGGAGCAAGGATTCTAAACCCATGTTAGTGTATTTTGCATCATCAACATAATTAACCCAGAATAAACAAGCACACACTTGTGCAAGCCAAGTGGACCATGTCAGATGACCTGGGGAAGCAACAGGGCTGCCAAGACACACCCCTTCATCCCCATTTCCTATGGTACAGGATTATGCCAGTCTCAAAGCTGCCAGTCTCTCTCCTCAGCTCACAGGCTATACACTCTGAATTGCTACGGTTATCGGTGAAATGGATATATTGGGCCAGGCATGTTGGCCAATCACACAGATCCCTTTACTTTAAAAAATAAAACAAAAATAAGAGCCTATTTTGTTGTGAGTTGTTAATGTTGCTGCTACCTGCATTATGAAATGCAATCAACAAGGAGGATAACTGCAATGAAGAAAGGGCCCCAGCTCAGTGGCAGAGCATCTGCTTTGCATGCAGAAGGTTGTGGGTTCAATCCTGGGCATTGCCTGGTAAGGCTGGGAAATATTCCCTGCCTGAAGTCCTGTACTGTATACACTATCACTGTTCCTTGACAGAGTAATGCAAGCTCGATCTATCTATCCATCTTGCTGGCTACTATATATTTGGGAAACAGTTTGTCTGTTTGTTTTCTATAGGTTGGGCTGCCTCTCAAGATATTGTCACCAAACATGGCATGAGGGTTCCCAATGTGGGGGTGGTGTCTTTGCCAACATTTGGACACCAGGAGCCATTCTGAATCAAGATGGCAGACCAAAATGTGACTTTGACATGACTTCACCCAATATTTGATGGATCAAAACTCAAAAATTACACTATCCATTAAAAAAATCAAATTTCCAGGGCTATCTAAGAAGATCTGAGACAGGATAGGGCACGTGTGTGTGTGTGTGTGTGTGTGTGTGTGTGTGTGTAGCAGGAAAGTCCTGGCTCTGAGGAGTTCATGGGTTAAATTTCAACAATAAAAGAGGACGCCACCCTCCAGGCTAATAGAGGCAGAGTTCTGTAGTGGTTGGAGTGCCAGACCACAACTTCAGAGCCTCACCCTCTATTCCTCAAATTATTGCTCCTCATAAAGCTCAGAGGGTTTCTGTGAAGATAACTTTCCAGTGAAGGATGAGCATGGGTATAGCCAAGGGGTGGGGGGCAGAGGGGGGCAGCTGCCACCCCCCTCAAGCAAGACAATAGAAATACTTAACTAACTGACCAAATCACATTGGTTCTGCCCCTCTCTCCCAAATCCTGGCTACACCCATGAGGGTGAGTAACAAATTTAATTATGATGGGGAAAGAGGGATAAAAATACAAATTTGCCACCTTGATCCCCTCGGAGGAAGGGTGTAGTCTAAATGTAATAGCCAACAGTATAAATATAAACAGAGAGTGAATATGAGTCAGCTTTAAAATTAAGGGCTCACAAGATCGGTTCTACAAAACCTCGCAAGCGCACCACTTCCGCAGCTTCCTAGGGCCTTTTGCCTCCGAGGGGCCAAGGATGGAAGGGGCCAAGGATCTCCTCCCCTCCAGATTCCTGCGCCGGCACCAACTCCGAAGGGGGCCATGCTGGGCTCGGCCCCGCCCCGTCTTTGATAACCCTCCTTGGCCCCGCCCCCTTGCAAGGGGGTGTGTCCGCTTCCTCCGCGCTTTCCAGGGGAAAGGTCGCCCGCTGGGCACGGGCTCGCAATCGATCTGGAAACACGCGCGCCCCCCTCCCTCTCCAGTTCCAATGACGTCGCCTCCAAACACCCCCGCCATGGCGAAGGAGATCCCCTCGCAGCCCAACACGCGCACGCACGTGCCACTGGGCGTCTTTGCCGGCCTCCCTGCTGCACCCAGCGGGCCCTGCGCCCACTCCCACCCGCACCGGCCCACCCCCCGCCTCGCCTCTTACTCGTTTCCTACGAAAGCAGCCCGCCCTCCTCGTGGGAGCCATGGGGCAAGGACAACCCCGGTAACCTTTCCACAAGGTCACCTCCCTCCCCCGTCTCTCTCTCCCCCCCCCCAAACACCGGAGGGCTGCATGCCGCGGCGATGCCCCCCCACACACACTCACGCCCCCTCCCCTAGCAAGTCGGCCCAGGCGGGATCGCAGCGATTACACACAGCCCTCCGCCTCCCCAGGACGGCTGTCACTGGAAGGGCCCAGCAGCAGAAGGAGGAGGAGGCGCCGCATTAAGGAGATCGCCTCGCACGCGGCGCGCAAGGTCACCGCCGCTCCGGAACTCCCTCTCCGGCCGCCCGAGCGGGATTTCCACCACCGCTGCCCAGGCGGCCATTGGGACCCGGCTCTGCGGTCCGGTCCCTAGCTGCGCGTGGGTAGGGGAAACCCAAGGGCCGCCTTCGCTCACCTTGACAGAGGCCACTCGCTGAACTGCTGCTGCTGCTGTCGCCGGCGGCATTTCAAGTCGGCCAGTTTGCTCTCCACCTGCTGCGTGGGACCTACGTTGGGGAAATCGAGGCAACGTCCTTAAGGGGTGGGGTGGGGGGCTGCGATCGAGCAGGGCCAGGGCAGCGCGACCTCCCGCCGAGAGGAATCCCATCAGGCCTGGAGGGAGAGCTGAATGATCGGAGCTTAAAGGAAGGGATACGTCCCTCCAACACACGGATCAATTTTGCAAAGGAAGGAAGGAAGTTTCCCAGAGGCACGGGCTGGAGAGGATTCCGGAGGGTCCTGCACCCTCCTCCCTCCCTCTCAAAGCACAACCGGGTTGGCAGCGGGGGGTGGGGGTAGAGGAGGCACTTACGCACATGCAGATTCACCCCCACACATAAACACACACCTCTTTGTCCCGTCCTTACCTGTCCTCCGTTGGGTGGCTAACTTGCTAGGTCCCTTAGTGATGGTGTACATCATCTGCGTCTCCAAGCAGCACCAGATGAATGAAATGTGGGTCAAGGCAGGGAAGGGGGGGGCGATCTGCCGCTCGCGCGCGCCCAACTACAATACTTTAGTTTTTCAAAAAAAAAGAAAGTGCGTGTCCTGCACACACAACTTTACATGGCAAGGTGTTTTGTTTTGTTTTTAACAAAAGCAATAATACATAATCATAATAAGATGCCTCTGTGCGCGCTCTCCTTTCTCCCCCACGTTGCGCTGATGGTGGTTCCCCCGCAAACCTTCCCAAGTGTTGTTGTGTTGTTTTTGCTGCTGCTGCCTGTTGCAATGGCAAAGTCTTCCCCGCTTGACTTTGACTTTAACTTCTCGGCGGCGGCAGCTGGACGCGGCGCGGTTCTCCTTTAACTAGGCGAGTGGGAGCGCGAGCAAAGGAGGCATGCCTGCAACACGCCCTCCCGCCCATCGCGCCTCTTAAAGGCGCAGCGCGGCGCTTGGCTCAGCCTGGAGGTCTGCCGATGACGGTGCAAGAACTTTTCGAAGTCAGAGGTCCCTTTTCATACGTTGCGCAATTGCACAGCAAGGTTTGAAACTGCGGGAGAAGGTGCGCCGCTAGGCTACTCTCTTGGCGCGTGCAGCAGGTTTCTGGGATTCTCGGCCCCCCAACAGCAATCCTGAACTGCATAAAAGTGGGCTGGACCGCTTCATAGCAGCTGACCAGGAATAATATCTGGGATGTTTCATTATGTAAATAAGTCCCTGCAAGGAGAAAACTACCACATCAGGGCTGTAGTCCATTACACCCACACATACTAGATATCTACTTTCAAGGAGAGTAGCTTCCTGTGTGAACGGTTGCAGCAAAAAACGCAAGGGGTCTTGTGGCACCTTACAAGACTTAACCCATTTGCTATGACATATGCTCTCAGGCCTTACAGCCCACTTTAGCAGATTCAGGTAAGTGTTATCTTGAGTTGCAGGTATACACTGACTGATTGGATAACTAGGGATAACACTTTATACATCTGATGAAGTGGATTGTGGGCCACATAATAAAATCGTTTGTCTTTAAAGTGTCACAGATGGATTTGTTTTTAATTTATCTTTAATGGAAAGGAGGATTCAAAAATTTCTTTCTGTTCCTAAGTGTTGTGGGCCGTTTTACCCCATTATTCTGCCCCATGCCTAGAGAAGAGAGAGCAGTTATTCTACTTGATGATTCAGGGCCAAATGTGTGAACTGGCTCTCCTAGCCAGACTGGAGTAGAGCAACTGAATGCAGAGAAATCAAGGGGTGTTTATGCATGTGCCAAACAGCAGACATTTCTTCCCATTTCCTGATCAATCTTTAATGTTCCTGTGTGCAGTGAAAACATCTTAAGAACTAGCCTGCTGGGTCAAGCAATACAGCTCCATAGACCAGCTTGCTTTTTGTGTATTCTTAACACACACACAAAAATTCGCTCTATTTCTGATGTTCAGGCTGTGGGTGCCATTCCTTATGTTGCCAAAATATGGAACCACACACAAACACATACACAAAATGGGAGACATCAGCTGGCCTAGGGTGGGGGGAGCAGTAACTCAGTGGTTGGCATGCAGAAGGTCCCAGGTTCAATCCCTGGAATCTCCAGGTAGGGCTGGGAATATCCTCAGTCTGAAACTCTGGAGAGCTGCTACTTGTCTGTGAGGACAATACTGAGCTAAATAGATTAGCAGTATGACTCAGTAGCAGGCAGCTTCCTATGATCCCATGATTCACAGAAGCACAAAACACAACAAGCGTGGGGAATGTAGAACAGGAGGGACTCAAAAACAGACAGGAAGGGCTAAACATGTTTGGAGACCATGGAATGGTGCCTGATTGTGTTCAGGGGAAAATAAAAGAAACTGGGGAGAGGAGAATGGAATGGAGTGGCTGGAATTTGGGACATGCAATATTTTGATAATGATAACAATAGCAGGAAAGCAACAGTATTTCACACTCTGTAATATGTGCATGTGTGCCCTAAGTATGTATACAAACTCAAGGAGAGCTGTGAGCTTGCTTTTGTTGGGTAATCTCATTTATATTATGTCTAAGTTGAAACAAGCAATCTCCCAACTCCTCACCAACACAAAGGAGCCTTTCTCTTTTCTGATCTTTCATATTTGTCAGAGTTGAAAATCCCTGTTCACAGCAATATGTCATAGAGAACGGTAGGATGCTCTTGAAGAATTATAAATTAGTCTTTTCCAGCACTCTGTTTGAATGGGAATTCTGGATTCAAACTCTGTTTGAATGGCAATCCTAATTGTGATCGCTTGATGTTCTTGTTCTCATTTTGAAAATATCTCTATCCATATTCTGCAAATAAAAAAAGCAATTGATACTATACTATACAATATTACACTGGAATGTTTAAATGTTTCTTTGAGTGTCCTTGAATCTTCCTGCCACACAATTCTCTCCTGCTACACCACCAGTTTACTGTTTGGGGAGACTTTGGGCCAAAAAGCAGCATATAAATTTAACAAAATATAGCCAGCTAATCACTGTGCTCTACAGGAGAGAGAGCATTCTGCAGACATCATCTCATTGGGAGATACCTTGCCAATGATATAGGAATCAGCTTTTAGTGCGGCAGAACATATCTTTGGAATTCCCTCCCATTATATATTCAACAGATGCCTGTTGAATACCTTCCTTTCCAGCAAGCCTTTGAAGTGAATTTTTTTTTATCCCACCCTGTGAATACGTGAAATCATTTTCATTGTTTTGATACAAGAAATTGCTTTATGGTTTTGCACTTTTATTGTAAAACTGCTTCATGATGTTTTGTAGGAAGCAATTCGTAAATGAAAGGAAAACACGAATGATCAAATTCAATGCTTCATCAAAATGTTATGATTTTCCCCCTCCTGCATTTTCTGCCAAAGGCGCTGAAGAGGATTCTACTTCTGCTGAAGAGGATTCAGGCCCCTGCATCTCCAGGGTACGGCTGGGAGAGAGAACCCTGCCTGAAATCCTAGAAAGCTGCTGCCAGTCAGTGTGGACAATACTGTACTGAGCTTGATGGACTAATAGTATGGCTCAGCCAGTATCATGCAGCTTCTTATATTCATATATATATATATATATATATATATGAAGAGAAGTGCTTCATGGGAAAGCCAGTGGGCTCTGCCTTGCCTTCACCTTTCTCCATGTTCTCCAAGGCGAGCCAAGTTCAGAGATGACCTTGGGAATTCCTGCTGCTAGCTAGCCAAAGGTCGGAAACGTTGCAAGGGCGACATTGTCTGTTTGTAGGTGAAAGGTGCCGCTTTTCTCCCGCTGTTGCATTACATGCCCTCTAGTGAAGTGACTACTACTATTCAAATCTAGCCTACCTAACAAGCACTCAAGGCCAAACTACAGAAGAAGCTAAATTAGATAGTTGCCTCTTTGCGGCTTTTCATTAATTAATTAACTAATTAATAATATATATTTAAAATGTAGATTGCGACAGCTGGGAAGGGCTGGTAATTCACAAGACCATATGTAGTGGGATTTTAAGCCTTTCTTCCCCTTCTGCAGTGCTGAGGAAACTCTTCTGAAACTGGTACAGTATTTTGCATTGAGAAGAAGTGCCCCCCCCTTTGGCCGAGATGCAGTGACTCCCCTGCACATCCACTCAAAAACAAGTGGCAGGTTTTTTTTAAAAAAAGGTGGTTTCCCCCTTGAAACTGCAGAGGTTTCACCTCCCTTCCTGCTGCAATCCTAATGCAGTCATACCTCGGGTTACAGCCGCTTCAGGTTGCGTCTTTTCGGGTTGCGCTCCTCATCGAACCCAAAAGTACCAGAACTGGTTACTTCTGGGTTCCGCCACGCGTGCATGCGCAGAAGTGCTAAATTGCACTTTGCGCATGCACAGAAGCACCGAATCGCAACCCCCGCATGCGCAGGCATGGGTTGCGAATGCTGCGGGTTGCGAATGTGCCTCCCACACGGATCACGTTCGCAACCCGAGCGTCCACTGTAATAATATAACAAAAGTTGCATGTTAGGTTATGTCCACATTAGTGACTTAAGCATAGCCGTCTTTCCCATAGGGATTAGTGGTGCGTCGTGCCACAGTGCCAGTCTCTCAGGGGCACCCCAGCGAGTGGGGGAGCTGCACGGCTTTGTTGGCTGCCTCCCCTTTCCCTGCATGCCCGCCAGCAGGGAACCATATGGCTGGCGGGCGTGCAGCTTGCCTCCCAAGCCTCGCGGGAGGAGAGCGATCCCTGCTTAGGATGGAAGCTGCACCTCCACCCCATTGCTGGCAGTGCGCAGTTCTGCCCCCCACTATCTGTGGTAATTTGGGGGCGCTGGGCGTATATTTGCACCCAGGTGCTGCATCTGCTAAAGACAACCCTGGACTTAAGACACAGCAAAGTCCTAGAGCCATAGAATTGTAGAGCTGGAAGGGATGGACACACACACACACACACACACACACACACACACAGACACAAAATGCAGCAATCTTTAGCCCAAGATGGGGCTCAAACACACCAGAGATTTATAATCTCATATTCTACTGACTGAGCTATCTCATTGTCATCCCTTCTTGTGGCTGTGTTTCAAGCCACATTTGCACAAAGTTTCATCTTATCAGAAAGCAGCTGAGGAGGTCTTCAAATGAGAAGGATGTGGAGTAAATGGAAATGGGAACTTGCATTTTGATGCAACGATGCCTAGTCTGGCTCTTGAACAACTGGGGGGAAAGGAAATCCCAGTACACATCCTTCAACATTTCATAATGACAACAGGGGTGTGTGTGCTTGCAGTAGCACCCCAATTCTCATGAAACACCCATTCTTACAGCATGGATTTTTGAGGGTCTGCTGGATTCACATTGGAGAGCAGTGTTGGTGGTGCTTTAAAAATTATACAAGTGCACTGGTAGCTGGAAATGTTCCAAGGTCCATGTCCTCCTGGAAGCTGAGCTTGTTTACATGAATGAAGTGGATTCAGAGGTGGATTTACCAATGTCTGGGCCATAGGTGAAAACAGTTTACAGATTATCCCAAGGTATGCGGAAGCTTTCGTAAGTTGTGGGCAGATCATCTTTCTTATGTATCGGGCCCCCTATTCATACTGATGCAAAATTAATCCAAGAGTTCTACCCTTCTGGGAGCACAAACAAGTGTCCTACATTATAGGGGACAATCTTCTAAGACACAGGGTTGTCCAGTTGAGAGATTATGACTATATGCACATTACTTTTCACTCTGGCTCCAGTGCTCTCCCACTGCTGGTGTTTGAAGCCGAGTGTATATGACAGTGGTTCTCAAAGGATGTGGCAGGAGAGGATGGCAAGTGTGGCAGGAAGATTCAAGGACAATCAAAGAAACATTTAAACATTTCAATGTACTATCCTATAGTTTCAAAATAAATCTTTTTGGATATACCATCAGAAACATTATCTGTGCCTCTCTTCAAGAGCACTGGCTCTTCTTCTATGGTTCTCCACAGCATATTGTTGTGAAAAGGGATTTTCAACTCTGACAAATTTAAAAGGTCAGAAAAGAGAAAGTCTTATTTGTATTGATGAGGAGATGAGAGCTTGGTTGTCTCAAATTAGACCCAATATAAATGAGGTTACCTGCAAAAAGCAAGCTCACACCTCTCACTTACAGGTAGGTAGCCGTGTTGGTCTGACGTAGTCGAAACAAAATAAAAAAATTCCTTCCAGCAGCACCTTAGAGACCAACTAAGTTTGTCATAGGTATGAGCTTTCGTGTGCATGCACACTTCTTTTCTTATGCAGCTGGATTGTTTTATGTTTTCTGGAAGCCCTATGATCAAACTATAAAATAGTTGTGTTCTGTGTTCTCAAGCACTGCTAGGAGTTGTTTCTTTTTATTTTCCAATGTATTTCTTACCAATAAAATATTTGGCAGGATGCAAGCAATTTTTTATTCCGAAACTCTGGCCCAGAAAAAGAATGTTTGAAAACCACTGGCCTATGGCATTAGCCACAATCCATTTGTATCCTATAGTTCTTTCAGAAATATTGCTGATCAGTGTGCTTTCTGATTCAAACATAAAAGCTGCAGTTATGCTGAGGTGTGTACATTTTAAACACCTGCTGCACCACACTGGAAGGGGATGTGTAGGTGTGCAGGGACACAGGCCAGGTAGACAGGTGATGGTGATATAGCAAGGTGAAAAGCTACTTGAAACATAGTGGGGGGAGAGGGAATTAACTTGCAGCATTTTTCGCCACAAATGCCTACATGTCCAAAGACCCATAAAAAGGGAGAGCAGGGCCTGGGGAGGGGGCAGGGGAGCCTTGAAAAATTATTACCATAATTTAATTTAATTTAATTTATATCCCACCCTTCCTCCCCACAGAGCATCCACAGCAGCCAACAACATAATAGTTTTTAAAAGTTCAGGAGAGTTTGAATTGTTTAAACTTTAAAGTATGTATTATTTTAAGCTGTATTGTTTTGCTGCCCTGGGCTCCTTTGGGAGGAAGGAAGGGATACATATCTTTAATAATAATAATAATAATAATAATAATAATAATAATAATAATAATACATTCCAGGATGGTCCCTTCAGCAAAATGGGTAAACAAGAAGCCTGACATAACTTATACTTCCATCCACAGTCCTTCCCCCTGCAAAATACTGGGTTTAATAATGATGGACTTTATCTACATTGGCATTAACAAAGTAGTAAGTTTTAAACGTTTGCAAACTCAGAAAAAAAGTTGCGTTTTGTCATTTCCTCTTTTTTTTGGTATAAAATACAAAAACCACTGAAAAGTCAGGAGCATGTTATTTTTTCACGAAAAAATTGCAGGATACTTACCGTTGCGTACCTATAGGTGGCTCCCTCTTACGGCTTGATAGGAACCCCCAGAGCACAAATTTATTAACCGCGCCGCTGGTGTAGTGGTATCATGCAAGATTCCCATTCTTGCGACCCGGGTTCGATTCCCGGGCGGCGCAGGATTTTTTTTTTTCATTTTTGGTTTCGTTTTAATTCGCAAACACTAAACGTATGTAATATTTGCGTGCAAACTCGAGATAGCAGTTTCCCGCTTCTCCTCCTTTGTGTCACGCGCCTGCTCTGCGTCTATATCCGCTCCATGATTTTAAAGCTGTAATTCTACGTGCATATTTAGCTGGGAAGAACCCCCACTTAAACCCATAAGAAGGGCATTACTTTCGAGTATACACGAACGGTAAAAAGCTATCTGCATTCAGGGCTCACCCCCATTGCATTACATCCAGAATAACCTGTTTTCCAATACAATTTGGTTCTGTAGAGTATTTGTAAAGGGTAATACAAACCTGCCTTACAGGGTTGTTGTATTATTATAATTTAGACAATGAATACGAAGTCTTTCAACACAATAAAACTTAATAATAATAATAATAATAATAATAATAATAATAATAATACAAATTGTTTTTATTATGAACAACAATGTCTCAGAGGAGTACACCAGTTCACCGGCTACTGCAAGAAGGAATAAAGAGCCCTGCGGACTAGCACCTTGAAATATCCCGTTTCTTTTTTTCTTTTTTGCAGCCGAAATTTAAAGGGAACATGAATTAGTTACAGCAGCGTAGGCACTTACTAGGGACTAAATCTATGGTTTTTTTGCTAAGTCCAAACACACATTTAAGAAGCCCGCGCCTCCTATCGTACGAAAATCAAGATCCCTCCAGAAACCTGGTTTCCGGACTTTCCAAGCCCCAGCTTGCAAAAATAATCTACCGGTATACCAGGAGGAGGGACAGAAGTGGAACCAGTAGCCACGCTTTCCCCGCGCTGCATTCTGGGAATCGTAGTCTTTCCCGCTTTTGCTTTGTGGCTTCATTTAACTTCCTCGATCTCCCTCCCTCCAGCAGCTCTAAGGACAAAATTCCCAGCCTGCAATACTTGGGTGCGGGGGTGCGAGCCTCCTTAAAGGTAGACCTAGAGGACGAGAAGGAAAGTCCTGGCAGGCTGCTTGCAAGGGGCACCCAAGCGGATCCTGCGGCGAAACTGTTGCAAGGCGTTTTGCTGCTCTGCAAGCGGCAAGTCCCTTCCAAGGACCCCCCACCCGGTTTGGGGGCTGCACAGCCTGCCGACGCCCCTCACCCCCAAACCCCTCTTTTGCAGGATGAGTGCCGCGTTCGTAGCAGCGGCGGCGGAGAGGAACAAGGAGCCTATCCTGAGGGTCCTCCGGGACTACGTGAGCCCCAGCCAGCCGCAAGTCCAAGTGCTGGAAGTGGCTTCCGGCTCCGGGCAGCACGCGGCCCACTTTGCCCAAATGATGCCCAACGTGCTCTGGCAGCCCTCGGATGTGGATCCGAAATGCATCGAGAGGTAAGGCGAGGCGTAGTAGCCTCACTGTTGGGGCGGACCTGGGAGGCTGTTCGAATGGGTCATTGGAGTGGACTTCCACGGGATTCCCCGCCGGTCCAGTCTGGACACGAGGAGGTCCCCCTCCACCTTGGCGCTCTATAGAGGGTGTCGTCTGAAACGTGTTCTTGACGCGCTTCAGGCCTCCTGAATGCAGTGACCATCCATGCCATGTGGCTGGTAGGTGGTGGGTGTTTCTCCTCCCACCCACTTTTCACAGCTGGCTCGCGGGGGCGGGAGTCTGCTTTGCCAGCGAGCTCCGTGCAGGAAACACACTGGCGAAACAGCCGTGCCCAGCGGGACTGAACCCCACTGCCACTACCCCACCCATTAGCTGACGTCACCCAATGACACCAGCAGATTGGCAGGTGGGCTTGGTTAGGGGAAAATGGATCAGTCTGCAGAGCAGAAGTTCCCCACCCACGATGAAGTTATTATTGCATTCATAAGACGATGGCACGGTGGCTTGTCTGTCGCTCCCCAACCCCGCAGAATGGACGTATAGAATCTTCTATGCATTACAGACAATAGTTAAGAAATACATGTATTATTAGCCTGTGCCCACCTGTAAGGCTAATGCTGAAAATTAATGGTTTTAGGGCTGTGGTCAGTATAAAATATTTCACTTTGTATTTATTTAAATCGATTTAAATTAAGGGTGCCTTAAATTGAACCTGGAAACAAACTGTCACCCAATGTAAGCAATACAGGATTGGTGTAATAAAACTGGTGTCTAGCTCCTACCAGCACCCTGGCAGCTGTGTTCTGTGTTCTCAAATGGTGTTTCTGAGCTGCCTTTAAAGACAACCCTTTGTAGTGAGTGTTATTGTTATTGTTTACTTGTTTCCCCCCTTCTTCTAAGGATCTTTAACTGGTCTTTAACTGAAAGAGCACCTTGAAGGTTTTTTTCTTTTTCCGATTCAGGTTTTTTTTAAAAAAAAAAATACCAAAAAAGAGATAACACACAATGAAAAAAGAGTGGGGAAGGAGGACCGCGGGGAGAGCTCCAGTTTTTAAAGCTGCTGTTCTAAAAATGACCAGCAGGGATGGAGGCAAATCCAGAAGCCTGATGGAATGGCTGTTCCTATGTGACAGTTAAGGGAGGGCAAAATAATGTCAGCAGTAGTTAAACACTGTCCCTTAAATTGTACTTGAAAGTGAGCTTGTCCATAATGATTGGCCAGCTTCATGGTTGGGATGCCTAGTTGGTTGCTCTGGTTCTTGCTACAAAGGCTGGTCTAAGTGGACCTTGACCAGGTCCAGCAAAGTACCTCCTATGCCTCTAAACACAGGATCACTGTTACACGTTAACTCTTCAGCAAATCTCAGTATTCATTCTGGTTTTGCAAACCTGAAACATATTACAAGAATCCTTGGGGCAGGTGGGGCTGGGGAGGAAAGTATACCACACATGGTTTAGGGGGATAGGGCAGACCATAGTTTAGTGTCAGGCCTATAATTCTTTGAAATTAGTACCAAACTAATATTACATCACTCGTGTAATTGGCAATTGCTTTAGTGGTTGGCATTTATTTATTTTTGTTAATTAAAGTAAATCATAGTCACAGGATCTGGATTGGGTTCCTGGCAGGATGGGTTGATGGGTACAGGGGCCTTACTACTTCATTTCCACTGCAGTTCTGATCCAGAAACAGCCCCCCCCCAAAAAAAACCTTTGCTCTTTTCACTGAAAGTAAAGTTTCCATTGGCACCTAAAATGTCTTAAGAACATTCATATTTTAAGCTAACACTCAAATAGACATGCTGTAAAAGGAAAACAGGATAGGGAGGGAAGATGAAAACCAGCTGCTGCTTAATTGGCCAATGGATGAGGACAGATCAGCCTCCCCTTTTCCAGGAGAGTGGGGGGGGGGGAGAGACAGCCTTGCAGTGGCCCTTGGTAGAGGCCTCAGTGCTTCAAATTTTAAAAAGTGTTTATAAAAGCTGTGGGTGGCAAGTGCGATATGAGAAGAGGCATTCTGTCTGTGAGAAGACCCTCTTTAAGGGCAACGTTGGCTGCTTTTTCCTTTTTTTTAGGAAGGCTGTGGGTCATTTCCCTCCTATGCACAATTTATGCAGGCTTAATTGATTAATTGGAAGGGTTCTTTTGAACTCTTCAGCCGCTTTGCTTGTAACACAACCAACCCCCTTTGTACTTCATTTATCAGCTGGATTGGTTTTATGCTTTCAACTGGTTGGTTCGGTGGTGCAATGAAGCCATTTTAGGAATGGGCCTTTAGCTCAGTGGCAGGATTATCTGCCTTGCATGCAGAAGGCCCCAGCTTCAGTCCCCGGCATCTCCAGGTAGGGCTGTATGAAACCCAAAAAAAAACCTTTGTAGAAAATACTGAGAAAATACATTCAGATAATGGACTTGTGCAAGGCCTCCTCTATAAATGGCAATAGGCATCTCATACATGAGATCATCCACCCCTGCTTTGCCTGGAGGCTCTTCTGCTCATTCTGCTGAGAAGGTTTCCTACCCTGATGGCACCCCTGTCCCTACTGAGAGCAAACTGCTGGTGCCGGCTCTACTGTTGACCCTTGCCCCATCTGCAGTCTGGCTCTCTTCCTTCTCTTTCTAGCATTTCTGAATTTATCAGGGCGCTCCGCCTCCCGAATGTCAAACCACCCATTTACTTGGATGCATCACGCAGCTGGGAGACGTGGGGCGGCTTGCGCCCAGACTCTCTGGACCTCATTGTCAACATCAACATGATTCATATCTCGGACATGAGCTGCACGGAGGTGAGGTCGCTCTCCTGTCAGCCCGCTTGGCAGTGAAAGCCTGTACTGTGTCTGCTGGGAAGTCAAACCCACTGAGCTGAGTGGGACTTCATATTATTCTGATTTATTTACCCAACCTTCACCCTAAGGTGCCAGGACGGGTTAGAAAAACAGAAACACCATGCTATAAAAACAGTTTGAAATGTGGTGCTACAGGGTGATAATATGTAACTTGTGTCCAAAGGCTAACTTGTGGCTGGGAAGTTCTTGCAAAGGATGATTTTATGTGAATTTGATTGCATCCCAGGACTTATTAACGACTGCTGCGTTGTACTTCCATGGAATCATAATATTATTTGCAGCATTGGATTTATGTCTCTGCAATAACCATTTGTCCACTCTGTATCATTTTCTTCTTAAAGTTGTGGACTATATGACACCAAACAGGCAAACCATTGTTCATTTCTGTATCTCTTTTAAGTTTGTAATGTTATATGTGGAAAAATAAAGCAATTTATTTAAAAAGTTTAAAACACAATCACAGGAACAAGGTAAGGCCCCAAAATATCCATCTAGGGTGCTGGAAGGTAAAGAGGAGCGTCTTCACCTCTTACTCCCAGGTAAGTGCATATAGTGGGAATGGGGGACTTTTTTCTGCCCATTTCTATCTGGGCAATTTGGATAATGCCTTTTGCCTGCCTGATCAAGAGAGAGAAAGTGGGGTGTGAATGAAGAAAGTAGTCAGCTGTACAAAGGTAAAATTTACATTAATGACTCCACCCACCTTTGCCTTTGGCCCCGCCCACAAGTAGAATCGGACTGCCAAGCACCACCTGAGCCAAATGCTTGCTGGACCAAGTACCTGGCCCAACACTGGCTCTCCAAATGATGCTGAACTCTAACTCCCACCAGCCCCATCCAGCATTGCCACTGGTCAGGGGTGGTGGGAGTTGAGGTCCAGCAACATCTGGAAGCGGGTATCAGGTTGGCAGGGGTCAATTGGATCTTCTCAATTATGGATCATCTCAATTTTATGACCCCTTGGCTCAATGCCCTGTGCAGGGGAGCTGCCTGCACAACCCTAAATCCAATTCTGCAGGCTGGGGAAAGACGACACTAACTAGTTTGAGTTGACATCTTAGAAGCTTCCTGGCAGTAGGTCCAAATCATACCTAAGTAGCTCCTTAAATGGTTGCTACTGGTAAGCAACAGCAGGCCATTGAGTCAGGAAATGCTTCTAAACTGGAAGAAAAAAGTGATTTTTATTTCCTTTTAAAGTCAGTAAGTGTGTGTTGCACTAATAAATAGTAGTAGATGCATGTTTAGCTGTGTGCTGGCAGCAGAGCCTTGTAGTCTCTAGTTACTTAGGTTACCAAGCCTTGTTCATATAATTGTTATAAGAATTTTGAGGTCATATATATATATATAATAATTGTTCATAAAACATGTACATGAATGTACAGAAACATGTCTGAAGCAGCACAGGAAAACAGGCCTGACTGACACCATTTTGACTCTCTCTGACCAGGTGTTCCTCTGCAAGGAAGAAGTGGGGTGGGGGGAACCTTCTCATTGTCTCAGGAATTAAAGTGATAATCCCTGGCATCCTGATACCTGACTGCCAGACAAAAGGGTGTGATTAACTTGGCTGGGAAACAGGGAAATGTAAATATCTCTCAATTTTGTTGATTAGGTTTTGGGGGCAGGGGGCAGGGTCCAGGATGCTCAGATTACTGCCACCAGACCTCCCCGTTCATGATGTGCCTATGATGAATCTAGGGAGAGGGGTCTTGGGCTACACCCCTTCTGTGACATATGGATGATGCTTCTGGGGGGTGGGCTGAAACCAATTTCAAATTTCTTTTTAAGGGCAAGACATCTTTGTTTGGGGTTCCTTCCTTGTTCTCCTGTGTGAGAGGAAGGACCCTGTTGCAACAGCAAAAATAAAAGTGCCTTGCTTCGTACGTCCTGGTTTGGTCTCTGTTATTTGGTGGGCAGGAGACGCTTAAATTCGTCTGCTTGCCTGGATCCTTGAGCTCTCCCTGGGTCAAGATCCATTTCTCTGGGTTCATAGGAACCAGCTTAAATTTTACAACATAATCATAGACAGTGCCAAGAACGGTGGCACTTAATTTTTTTCCCAAAGATAAGATTTAAAAAATCTGCTTTTAAATGAAGCAACATCCATTTAGGCCAGGGATCGTCAACCTGGTCCCTACCTCCCACTAGTGGGTGTTTCAGGATTCTAGGTGGGCGGTAGGGGGTTCTACAGGACAAGCTGAATCCTCCTTCCATTGAGCACTGGTGGCCGGTAAGGAAATTTTACCATCAAGAAAGATGCATTAGAAGGCTGTAGGTATAAAAAGGTTGACTACCCCTGAATTAGATGGTCGATTTGAAAATTCTCAAAATATGCTCAACTGATCCATTTGAGAGGGGACGAAAGCCAAAATAACAGTAGAGTAATCCCTTTATATCAAATGGTCTGTGAGAGAAAGCAAGCTTTCAGGTTCATTCGGGTTCTTCAGCAGGCTGAGTGTTAAGGGCCCAAACAAAAACTGGAAAGAAGGAGACGAACCTTAGTTTGCTCATTGGAATACTATAATGGAACGGGGAATGTGCTCTGTGGAGTTAAGGGTATTAGTTCTCTCAGTTCCCACTTTTGTTTTTGTATTTCTGCTTAATCTTCAACCCAAGAGTTCCAACCAACTTGTGGACTTTTTGCAGCCCAAATGGTCAGCTATGGCATACAGGATTTTTCAAAAACAAATAGCCATTGCAAAGAGAGGGGAGTGAGCTGGATTGGGAGAAGGTTGAGGGTTGGCGGGCTTTAACCCTTAGTCTCTGCTGCTGCCCTGATTGGATGTGCCTTCTCCAGCCTCCCATCAGTGAGTTGCAATGAAGGCAGTTACACTTCCCTTGCTTTTTGACTTGAGCGGTCTGTGGAGCTAATGCAAGCGCCATCTTGTGGTTCTTGGCTGGATGTCCTTCTAGCTAACAACCTTTCCTGGGCTGTTTGCTAATTTAGGGAACCGGCATCACCAACAGCAGAAATCTACCGTAGTGTGTTGCTCCCAGTTGCTTATACACTTGCAAATGGTATGGCCAGCTGAGGCTTTTAGCATAGTGGCACCAGGCTTTTGGAATGCCATTCCCTTTGAAATCAGACCAACGCTAACAGTTTTGATATTTTGCTGCCTGCAGAAAATGCTTCTGTTTTCCCAAGTGATTTTAGAGATTTAATTTGATTCAGTGTTGGTCATTTCTCCTGTATCTTATGATTTTGTAATTTTATGTTGGTTTAACAAATTTATCATACACTGCCATGAGACCTTTTTCAATGATTTGGCAGGTTAGAAGTACACACAGGTCTGGATTACTGAAAACAATGCGTTCCCTAGAAAATATTAGTTATGAGAGTGTTTGCATAATGAGTTGATAATTTCCATTGATTCCTGTGGGGAAATTTATAATGTGTTCCTGCCCACAGAATTTTGACCCCCAAAAGCAAAAAATATTTTTTAAAAATGCTCTCTGACTTTGTCCAATTGCTTCCTCTCCCTTCCTTCCTCTGTTCCTCAGCCAACTAGCAAAAGGAAAACAAGGAAGTGAAAAAGAAATGTTTTGTTTGGATATCTGAATTTGTGGTGTGTATAGTAAGGTTTGAGCACTAATTCACTGTGTTTGGATAAGTGAATTTTCACACATTGAATGTTCATAAAGCGGGACCTGTGTGCATTCCTACAAATAAACAGTGAGAGAAATGCACTCTGCACATGCTTAGAGGAAGCATTCCTGAGTCTACATAGAGTCCATTTCTCTCACCATTGTTGAGCACCTGCATCTATGGAGTGGAGGTAGTCTGAAGATGCCTCTTGCTCTGGAAACCAAGTACAATTTTGCAAAACTTACATTGTGCTCTTTTACTATTCTATAAGGAATCTGCAATAAATAGAATTAGACACACAGGAAAGATCCTACTGGAAAGATCAGTTGCCATTTTCTTGCTAATTTTTATACATATCCTGCAAATGTTTTGTGATTCTCATGAAATCCGCTCTTTCCAAATGTGGTTGTTAACCTATTTCCTTTGCATTTTGTTTAATTATTCCCTGCCCTCCCCCTGCCCCCAACCACAGGGTTTGTTCAGAGGAGCAGGAAAGCTGTTAAAGCCTAAAGCGGTGATGGTCACATACGGGGTAAGCTGTCAGTCAGGATCCTTGTAATCTAGATGCTGATGCTGCTGAAGCAGCCTTTGCCAAGTGGGTGGCCACTTGGAGTATTTTGGAGTACAACTCCCATCAGCTCCAGCCAGCAGTTAAGGAAAACAAAAAACGTTGTGCTAAACTTGCAGTTCCTCCCAACTTGCTAAATTCTCCCTCTGTTGTTTGATTTTGGCTACATACAGAGAAAGCACTGGGAAATTTCCTTCCACTTGCAAGTAGCAGCAGAGGAAGGATTTTTCTCAGGACTTAAGAGGAGCAGGGGGAATTATATTTACTTCTTTTTTAAAAAAAAACCTTGAATTTTTTTTTTGGCAAAGATGCTTTTAATGCCACATTTAGTTTTGACCCTGGGCATGATGGTACAAGGACCCTGAACTCCTTTCTATCACGTCTCCTTAGAACAGCCTTCCCTCAAGCTGGCGCCCTCCAGATGTTTTGGAGTATAATTTGTAGGCTGAAAGATCTGGACAGCACCAGCTAAGGGAATGCTGCTCTTAAGTAACCAGAACACAAAGCTGCTATTCTTGGGCCTCTGTTGGTGGTGCAGAACCTGTGCCACTCAAGATGTAACTGGACCACAACTCCCAACATACCTGGCCATTAGTCACTCTGGCTAAGAATGAGGGCAGCTGAAGTAGCCACCTCTTGTTTTGCTTTGGTCTCGGGGTTGTTGTTTTTTTTTTGGAAGTTGGTCGCATTCATTGCCAACAGTATGGCATGTCCCCCCCTAGTGGCAACCCTTGGCTCTGCAGAAAAGCCAAGGTGCATTTTCTCACACTGGCAACTTTGAGGTAACAGGGCTGGTGGTTGCTGGGTTGTTGTTTTTTTAAGCTTTCTGTAATCTAAGCCCCCCATAACTTCTGAAAGCTTCATTAAGAGGAACTTAGCTGTCTCAAGTCTTAGATCCCCCCCCCCAGTTCTGAGTTAAGGGGTGACAGGACAAAGAACCCACACATTGATTTTTTTAAAAATAATTTGATTGTTTGATACCACTTTGTCTTAAACTGTTTCGTGTGTTTTCCCCCCTGCCTAATTCCACCCCAAGCCTTATGCTGTGAATGGCTGCATCTACCCACAGAGCAACGTGGACTTTGATAGCTACTTGAGGCAGAGGTAAGGAGGAGCTAGGCCAAATTGAAGGAGTTACTCGTAGCATATAAAGCCCTCAGCAGCTTCGCAACTAGTTTACTGTGCCCTCTCAGGCATTTCCATCTGCAGAAAAGGCACTTTCAGAAGTCCTGCATAATGTACATTCTGCAACTGCAAGGAATCTTAACTTTCAGCATGGCAGTAGGTATCATTAGGAACTCCCTGCCTATTGATATTAAGCACTATGGCTGATGCTTGGTAAAAAAACAACAACCCTTTTTGTTGTTTTTGTTTCAGCAAGTCTAGCCAGACATATAATTTTATCAGGCTCAGAGATCTGTTGGTTTTGTTATGTATATTTGGATGGTTTTATTTATGTCTACCTGGGGTTATCTTTGCTATTTTTAAATGTGTATTTTATACCATTTTATGCAAAGGGCTTAGAGATTGATTTGTTTTTGATTGAACAGTATATAAAATAAGAGTGGTGTGGCTCTACTCCTGAGTTTTACTTGGTTAACATCTGCACCATCCATTCAAAGCACTCTTATACCACTTTAAACAGTCATGACTTGCCACTAAGCACCCTCAAGATTGTAGTTCATTGAGCATTGTTAGGAGGCCCCCATTCCCCTCATAGAACTACAGTTCCCAGAGTTCCCTGGGAAGAGGGAGTGATTGTTAAGCCATTGCAGGAATTGTAGGCATCACCTCAAGCAGGATTCTGACATGTGTGGGTAGGAAACCCTCATGTGGAGGCAGCAGTGTTGCTCTCTGATATGTAAGCACCTCTTGAATACAGTGATTGACTTCATTCTCTCTCTGTCTTCTCCCCCCGCCCCCAACCACAGAAACCCAGCCTGGGGCCTCCGGGACACGGCTTTGCTGCAGCAGCTTGCTGAGATCAATAGGATGTGGTTGGAGAGGATGGTAGGTGGTTGTAAGGACCTAAAGAATAGGTTTTGGGGAAGGGGGAGTGTGCGGCCCCACAACTGTTGTTTGGCTCCTATTAGCTCCGGCTAGCATGGCTCAAGGATCTGGGAAGATGGGCACCTGTCAGGGACGGGTGTCAGGAGCAGAAGTCACACGGCATCAGTAAAGTTAACTCTTTATTCAAGGAGGCAAGTTCGGCTTAGGAGGCTAGGCGTAATAATCACAGCAACTCTTCCCAGTAGTCCAAGCAATCGGAGACTCTGTTGTCGTGCCTGTCTGCTCCTCCCTATTTTGGTTCTGGGAGACCAGTGGGGAGGGGATCTGGTCGCAGCAGGAGCGGGAGACACCCTAACTTCTTCACTAGTCTGACTCATCTCTGCTTCTTGGCCCCCCTCCTCTCCAGACTCCTCTTCTGGACTGCTCTCTGCCACAGCCTCTTCCTGCTCACCAAACCCTGTTGCCCCTTCATCTTCCAACACCTCCTCCCAGTTTGCTCCTTCTTCTGCCTCTGACCACTCTTTGTCATCCCACCACCAAACCCCTGGCTCTGAGCCGCCTTCCCCTGGGAGTTCCTTTGGGGCTCCCCAGCTGGTTTCTCCCACCACCACTGAAGTGTTGTTGGCCAGGAACAGCTGGAGTAGCACACCCCCCCGTGAATGGCAGCAGGATGTCTGTGGGTGAGGGAGGGGGAAAATACGTGTTGCAAATAGATTTGGGAGGAGCAAATTTGTCTCTTGGCAAGTGCCTTCACTATGAGAACACCATGGCTGTGTTCTCTCCCTCGACTGCTGTCGCCAGTATGGCTCTGGGGATCAGTTGCTGGGAGTGTGTAGCTGAGATTCTGCTGGCAGTCTTCCCAGAGACATCTGGTTCGCCATGGCAAGAATGCAGGGCTGGATGGGCCTTTGGTCTGATCCAGCAGGACTCTTCTTGTATTGTTCTGAAGCAGCGTGTGTTAGACATTCTTGTGGGTCAGGTGTGAGGAACCTTTGGCCCTCCAGATGTTACTGAACTACAACTCCCATCAGCCCCGGCAAGCATGGCCAGGGGTGGTGGGAGTTGTATAGTTCATCAACAGCTGGAGGGCTAAAGGGGGTTGCAGACTTTGGGCTCTTAAATTCCATTGGTGCAATGTGCAGCACTAAAATTCGACGTCCCCACCTTCCGCTCTTCAGCATTGCTGTGGCGCCCCTGCAATGTGGCACCCAGTATCACTGCCCTACAACCACCTCTTCCAAAGGTTCCCCACACCTGCTGGGCTCTCCAAGCAATTTAGGTTCCTGACCCTCCAGGGTTCTGAGCTGCATGGAGAGCCTAAGGAACTGCCTTATATTGAGTCAGGCCATTAGTACATCCCATTCTGTATTGCCTGCACTTGACTGGTTCTCCAGAATGTCAGAAAGGGTTTTGTGCCAGGGCTGCCCAGAGATGCATGCCAGGTAGATGCCCTACCACTGAATTATCGTCATTGCCTACAGGAGCGGGGCAGGTTTGCTGGTGCAGAAGTTCAGCCCCCAACATGTGGAGAGCTGGGAGAGGAGAAAGTCACACAAGGGAGGAAGAGGGTCTAGGGAATGTGCCCCTCACTCTCCCCACCCCCTGCAATGAGAATCTGGCTTGGAGGGGGGGAGACACCTGAAGAGGCCTAGTGGTGTCTTTGGTTGAACTGTGTGCCTGCATCCATATAATGTGGCTGCCAAGTAACCTCAAGATTTTCTGCTTCCAGGTTGACATGCCTGCAAACAACAAGTGTCTTGTTTTCCGCAAACACTAAGCCAGCCCATCCACTTTCTCTGCCAAGGAGAAGGGACCACCAAGGACGGTCAAAGTGTCGCCTGCCGTTGCCAAATTTGCTCTGTGTCTGTCGTGCTCAAGCCCACCAGGTTTCTAGTAGCTTCTTTGGCTCCTGGGTGAAAATAGCTCTTGGTGAGATGGAAATGATGTCCTGTATGAAGATCTGCATCAGGAGAGAAAAGCCTTTACAGAGAATGGAGCTTTGCCCAAAGGTTTCTGGCCAGTGTTGAGCTAGCATAGGGATGGAGGAGCTCCAGTCCTTCCAAATGTGCTTGGACTCCCAATTCCCATCGCGCCCCCCCCCCCCAGGCAGCATGGCCAGGGGAGGAGGCAGGGACGGAGGGAACTGTGAGCCCATGCACATCTGGAGGGCCTGCGGGTCCCCGGCTAGCTCGTTCATGCTTTGATTTTGGTATTCACTGCTGGTTTTGACGTTGTGGGTTAGACGGCATCCATGTACCCATCTTGGACCACCTTTGTCTCTTGTGCATGATTATTATCTTTAGCCTGCTTCATTGAAGGTTTTCAGGCCTTCTTTGATGGAGACCTCAATGTCTTTTGACCCTGTACTGTGACTTTTGGGTTGGGGGGGATTTTGGAGTAGAAAATATTAGGGAATATGGGAGGAAAGGAAAACTCAGAATGACACTTCCTCAAGTAACTGAAGGCTATCGTGCGGCTAGATGGGAAAGATGGATTTGATGACTAGTACTCTTTACAGTCCTCCCATTGGAAGAGGCTGTGACTGTTTTCCTTTCCTCCTCCTTCCCATCCTGCCCTCCAAATTCTGCTGTGTTCCTTTTCTTCCCATGCTCCTTCGAGCAAAAGTCAATGCCACAATGCCAACAACCTACCCAGTAAAGGAGAAGGGGAGCCCTTTGGCCCTTCAGTGGATGTTGGACTCCAACTCCCATCAGCCCCAGCCTGCATGGTCAGGGGTGATGGGAGCTGTAGTCCAACATCATCTGGAGGGCCACAGGTTAGCCATCTCCCTGGGCAAAGGAGGTGCAAACCCTCAATCTCATCAGCCTCATTACTCTGCTTATGAAGGCGTGGCTGTGGGGGAGACTTTATTTTTTTTGGTGATATGGAGGCCTGCAGATTCTTCCCCTGCACTCATGATTAGGATTTTACCCCACATGAATTCTGACAATACAACACCAGACACATCCATATAAACTGCATGAAATGAGATTGCTGGGGCTGTACCATTTAGGACTGCAGGTATGGGTTGCACGATTGAATTCCCCCCCCCATCAAAATCTCCCTGCCCAGGTAAAACTAGGATGTGAAGGGAAATCGCACTATGCTAGCCTTTCCCCCAAGAGTTTAGTTTTCTGAATTCAAGAGAGTTTTAACAAAGTTGTTAAAATACTGGCTATTCAATAATGTAATTCCACACCTGCATTCTGAAACGCTACCACCCCAATAACATCATACTCACCTGCATCTGTAGGTTAGCTTACAGTCTAGCAGCTTTAACATGTCTTCAGCTGAGTAATTTTTTCCCCTCTTTGCCTGTTCCAAGTGTTCCTCAAAAGAGGTAGCAAATCACTCCTGCTCATCTTTTTGAAAATCTGTATGAAGTAATAGTTCCCTCTAGTGGTGATCAGCCACTAGAGCAGCAAAAATGTATAGCTAAGGGTTGAGCTCCTGGGAATAGCAAGGAGGAAGAACTCTGCCGGGGAGATCTGTGTGGGTGTAGTGCTGTGTGGACTCTTCTGCATTTGGGTGCAAATAAATATATTGCTTGGGTATTGCTATGTGAGAACTGTATTTGTTTACTGTACTCAATTGAAGTACCAGAGCTTTACTCTCCTACGCAGCCTAGGTTGATGATAAAAAGGTAAAGGTAAAGGGACCCCTGACCATTCAGTCGTGAATGGTCGTGACCGACTCCAGTCGTGACCGACTCTGGGGTTGCGCGCTCATCTCGCATTCTTGGCCGAGGGAGCCGGCGTATAGCTTCCAGGTCATGTGGCCAGCATGACAAAGCCGCTTCTGGCAAACCAGAGCAGCACATGGAAACACCGTTTACCTTCCCGCTGTAGCGGTTCCTATTTATCTACTTGCATTTTGACGTGCTTTCGAACTGCTAGGTTGGCAGGAGCTGGGACCAAGCAACGGGAGCTCACCCCGTCACAGGGATTCGAACCGCCGACCTTCTGATCAGCAAGCCCTAGGCTCAGTGGTTTAACCCACAGCGCCACCTGGGTCCCAAGGTTGATGATAAGCAAGGCCAAAGTTTAGATTAAATATTTGTACCCCGACTTTTCTGTTATAGTAATGCTCAGAGCAGTTTACATAACCAAGGAGTAAACCTTGCAATACGTAACCTGAGAAGATAAAATCAATTTGATCCAGAATCCATCTCTGAACATAAGAGCCTACTGGATCAGGCAAATGACCCACCTAGTCCAGGATCCTGTTCTGACAGTGACCAACCCGTTGCCCAGGCAGGGAACACCAAACAGGACTTGAGAGCAAGACCACTCTCTGCTCTTGGAAGCTTCCAGCATCAAGCCGTCATCAGAAGCATTTTCCCTCCAGCAGTAGAACCAGAAAGGGTTCACGCAGGCTTTAAGTGGTTGTTTTTCCATCAATTGCTGCACACAGCAAAATAACCCCAAACTGTTTATCCAAATAAGTGTGGCTCTGCATAGGATTGCTTGTGACAGGGAGGCAATTCTGCTTTGGCCAACACTGCTGTAGGCCCACAAGATTGCTTTAAGACAGGCTGGGGGACCTTCAGTCCTTTGATGTTGCTGAACTACAACATCCACCATCCTGTGCCATGGGATTTGTGTGTTAGTCCAACAACATGTGGAGGGCAACAATTTCCCCATCTCTGCCTTAAGAACAAGCCGGAAAGTAGAATAGCCACAGGAAAACTTCAAATTAATGCCAAAGAGGATCTAATTTCCTCATCCAGACACATTTAGGACAGGTGGTTGTCTCTTTTTGTTTCTCCCTTAGCAATTGTTCTTCCTTCCTACTCACATTTTGCAAGCTTTGCTCCCCACCCGCATGCGGCTATAGTAAGCCTGTTTCTCCCCGTCCCCTTTGCCATTATTTGATGGGAGGCTAGTCCTCATGAACTTTTTAGCTAGTAAAGCAGAATTTGCTTTAACAACAGGAAAGAAAGGGCCTGGTAGATAACAACCTCCGGTGGAGAAGGAACACAGGATTTCTTTTCGTTATTATTATTATTAATTCCACATAGGCTGGGCTGGAGGGATGTCACAGGCGCAGATAAATTACAGCTCTCTCTCACACACAAAAACAGACAATAGGTAGTTACAAGCAATATTGGAGCTCATTGAAACAGTAGTGATAATAACTGAAAACATCTAAAAAGGAGAGGCAGGTCCGTGGAGGTGGCATGGAATAAGGATTCACCCCTCTACACTCTGGACCCACTTTGAGACTCATGGGCTTTCCAGGAGCACCAGATTTGTCCTGCCAGTCTCCAACCCAGTCCTTGCATAGCTGCAGCACAGCACAAGAAAAGGAGAGCAGAGTCTCTTTGGGAAAGGGACGTCAACCTTTGTCTGCCTTCCCTTCTCTGCCACAGACAAGCAGCAGCTTGACACTGCCACCCATGCTAGTCCTGGAACCGGTTGAGAAGTTCGCACGTCTTCTTCTCCAGCAGCTCGTGGATCTTCTTGACCCGCTTGTCATTGGCGGCCCGGACGTAGCTGTTGGGGTCGAGGACCGCCATGCCTTCCTGCACCTCGCCCATGATAATGAGGGGCCCATCCTCGGTGGTCATGTTGGGGCAGGGGCAGTTCCAGTCCATATCTGTCAAGGTCACCTCCAGGTACTTGATGTTGAAGAATCTGAGGCCCATCTTCTCGTCCTTGAGGATGTCATCCAGGGCAAAGCGGGCAATGCCAGAATCCTGGTCCTCGATGATCTCCATCAGCCGCCCCACGATGGCGAAGTCGCTGCGGCAGAGGCTGGGCACCATCTTGCTCTTCAGGCGGCAGGCTTTGCACTGCAGCGTCTTGGGGAAGGGGCAGACGTCGTCGCAGCTCTCCTTGCCGTCAAAGTTGTTCTCGTTGCCCTCGCAGCCGCCATAGATGAAGGAGTGGCACTGCTTCATCAGGTGGTTGTAGGCCCAGCGGGGCTCCCAGTTCTTACAGGGGCCCTGCACGATGGGGAGAGTGCAGAGGTTGACGGCGTTATTGACACAGGCCAGTTGGCACTCTTCGTAGGTATCGAAGTGGTTCTGGTTAGCCCCACAACCACCATAGCGGAAAGTGGTGCACAATCCTCTCTTGGAGTCAAAATACCAGCGGACTTGATAGGCCTCGCATTCCTGCTTGTCAGGCTCCTTCAGGCACTCGCCGGGTGGGAGCTGAGGAGGGCTGGATGCCTTCGGCTCCCCTCTGGAGTGCTCTCTCTTGACAACAGACAGCGGGAAGTCCGCCCGCAGGAGGCCAGCGGAGTTCCTGGCCGTGCAAGTGTAGATCCCGGCATCCTCCGGCTGGGCGTTGTAGATGACCAGCTGGCCGATGTTGGTCACGACCACGTTGCCATACATCTGGTCGGGCCGCATGATGAAGTTTTCCTGGTGGTCGCTCTGCTTCTCCCATGTGATGTCGGGGCGCGGCCGCCCACTCACGTCGCAGTGAAAGCTGACTGTGCCCCCCACGTAAACCAACTGGTGGAAGGGGTTGTTGTAGAGGGCCGGTGGTATGGGCAGCTCGGGGCCTATGCCGGGCGTCGGGTGAGCCGTGGTCTCCATCGGCACCGGGCTGGTGTTGGGCCAGGTGAAAATGTACTTGCACGGCACCACGGCCAGGCTGATGCCTCGGATGCAGGCCTCGGCGTCCATGTAGCACTTGTTGTAGTAGGTGAGTCCGTCGGAGGCGCAGGTGAAATTGGGTTCCTTCTCGCACCTGTCCTTGCACTTGCAGACAGGTTGCCCGTCCCAGATGTCACAGTCCGAGCCCTGTTGCGTGCACACAAAGCTCTCACATGTGGCCTCTTGCACCAGCTCCAGCGAGGAGAGGCTTCCGTCCGCATAGCGGGCTGCCACGCAGCTCCGGAGGCCACAGACATTGGTGCAACATTTCTCAAAGCCTTCGCAGTCCTGCAGAGGAGGAGGAGGAGCAGAACTTTTAGATTTGAGTGAATTGGCATCATTTTTTCCATCAAACTAGGTGTGGCAGGGCCTTTTCGGTGGTGGTTCCCCAGTTGTGGAATGCCCTCCATTGTGAGGTGAGCCTGTCTCCACCCATTAACTTTTGGGAAGAATTTTAAAACATACCTGTTCACACAAGCATATCTGGTAGCTGAAGAATACTGTTCTAGGTAATCCTGAGATAAAATAGCTCAGTGGGCAGACTCTAATCTCAGGGTCATGGGTTTGAGCCCCACATTGGGCAAAAGGTTCCTGCATTGCAGGGGGTTGGACTAGATCCTCGTGATCCCTTCCAACTTTACAGTTACATGATAGCTGGATGGAAGTATGTTTTTAACAGCTATTGCTTTTAGAATGTTTTCAATTGTAAGTTTTAACATTTTAAGATCGTTTCTGCTTTGTTTTTAAGTTGTGTAACTGTTTGCCACCCAGGGCTCCTTAGGGAGGAAGGTGGGGGATGCATTCAAATTCAATAAATAAATATGCATATAGGAAACTGCCTTAAACTTCAGCCCAACTAGTTCAGGCAAGAATTTCAGACAAGGAACTATCCCAGCCCTGCCAGGGATTGAATCTGAGACCTTCTGCGTGCAAAGCAGATGCTCTATTACGGAACTGCAGCCATTCTCAAGGCAGTTCCCACTCCACGGAAATAACAAAATATGCAAGAAATGGCATCTCCTATAATAACAATTAAATCACATTAAAAATAATTCACAACCAGAAGGTTAACAACAAAAAACCCTGCTACTATTTGGCAGAGTAATCCTGTTGTTTTATTGGACAGCTGGTAAGTTTTAGGTGGATTTTTGTATTTGGGGCCTGGGTGGTGGTTTGTTTGGCTGGCTTCTTATTGATCAGTAACGTGTGGTTTTGTATCTTATATTCCGGAAGCCTTTATTCTAAACCTCTCTCTCTCTCTCTCTCTCTCTCTCTCTCTCTCTCTCTCTCTCTCTCTCTCTCTCGTAAGCAGTGAGTGTACCCTGTTTCTCATATTTTAAGACATACCCATAAAATAAGCCATAGCAGGATTTTTAAGCATTCAAGGAATATAAGCCATACCCCGAAAATAAGACATAGTGATAGGCGCAGCAGCAATGCCGGCTGCGGCAGGAGGAGGAGGAAAAAAATAAGACATCCCTTGAAAATAAGCCATAGTGTGTTTTTTTGAGGAAAAAATAAATATAAGACATGTCTTATAATATGAGAAACACGGTACACTAAGTGCAAAATGAAATCAGCTCCCATTAAAACAGCCTAACAAAAACAACAACACTTAACATACAGCTTAAAATCAATAAAACAAACATAAAAAGCAAATAAAACAGATTCAGGGGCTTCATACACATAAACCAGGGCTCAATTTCATGGGTCAGGAGAAACCTGAGCAAATAAATTAGTTCTATGCTGGTGCTGAGGGGACACTTCTGTGGTGGAGTTTCCAAAACCTTGCTGGCTCACTACAGCCAGAGTGGTGTTGCGGTGCCTTTTCCTTCTCTAAATTGTGGCTGTGGTTTTTCTTAACCCCCACATCCCACTTCTCCCATACAAATTGTGGTAAATGGGAGGGAATTAGCTACACTAGCTGCAGGATTGGCATACTTGAGGGCCCCTTTTGGGGAGCATGAAGGGCAATGGGGAGGTCTTGCTGATTCTCATTTGCCCCCAAAGTGCCCTGTTTCCACACATACACGCACTACCAGGGATACACCCACCCCTGCACCCAGGTTTGATCCCCAGCACCTCCAGGTTAGGACTGGGAATGTCCCCTGCCTGGAACCCCTGGAGAGCGGCTGCCAGTCAGTATCAACTGAACTGAGCTGGATGGATTTGATATAAGGTAGCTTATTTTGCTTTTGCGGGAAGACCATAGTAGCTCAGTCATAGCTCAACATCTGCTTTGCATGCAGAAGGTCCCAGGTTCAAATTCTGGCCTCTCCCAAGTGCTGCTGGGGAGATCCTTGCCTGAAATGGTGAAGAGCCACTGCCAGCCAGTGTAGAAATGACTGAGCTAAATAGACCATTGGGCCTGATTCAGTATAAGGCAGCTTCAGAAGGTTTTCTGCGGAAGTGCCAGTGATGTTAAATACCATTCTGCAGGGGAGCCTCCCTCTGTTGGCAGAGCAGCAGTTAAGCGGCATCTATTGGCCCCTCAGCTGACATCCGGCTTGCTTTAGGATTGCGGCCTAAACCACAAGCCCCTTGAAACAAGTGAGGAAGGAGGGCCTTGATAGAGTAACCCTCCACACACAAGGGGGATTTTTAAAAACTTGAATATGGAGGCCCCTTCACGCCCCCGCCCCCTTTTAACACCTCAGTGAGAACTAGAGCAGGTTCAGGGATGAGTTATTTGGCTCGAAAGGAGGGAAATCTGTGGTCCAGAGAATGCCACCCATCTCCGGATGAGGCAGAATGGCTGTCTAGGGCTGTCAGCACCTCCCTCTGGCATCCCATTGAAGCAACAAAAAGGAGGCAGAAAGAGCCCAGGAGAGGCTTTCCTGGCAAACTCCCAGCTTTTGTTGAAAGGGCCTTTTTTTAACCTCACGAATCAACTCGTGTGTGAGGGGAGACCAAAATGGATGCCCCTGTTAGTAGGCCGCTTCACCTGTGCTCTGCCCTCATGTCTAAATACATAGCTGCCTGTGTAAGGCCCCATCTCCTCTGTGCACTTACAGCAGTAGCATAACCACCTTAAACAGCCACGACTGTTTAAAATGGTGTGATACAGATTTAAGCAGATAGTACAGATGGGACGTATGGGCCTCCTCTGGGTTGTGACCTAGCAGAAGCAGCATCCCAAAGTCTGTCGAGCAACCTGCCTCTAACACACATCTACAGTGGAGGCTGGTCCATGAGGGTGAATGTGACCCATCAACCTGAGCTTGCCTGCAGCCACCTGCCTGCATTCTTATTGCAACCAGTCCTGGGAGCTGTTCTGCCTCTCAGCTTCCTCTCCCTCTTGAGTCTCAGTGTTGTCACTGTAGAACTCAACAGGGAGGAGGAGGAAGAGGAGGATGGGGACAAAACCAGAATTAGTGGGCTCTGCTTGTAGTTTAATTCAGTTGGCTCTGGCTCCATTGTCCCTTCAGTTCACTTAACCAGGCCTGGACAGAGACCTTGGAGTCTCAAATAATCAGCCCCTTTGCCTTCCGTTGCATTTCATAGTTGCAGCACCTGCCCCAGAAGCTCTGCACCCAGTGCAACTGAGCCAGTCGCGCTCCCCTAGATCTGGCTTTGGCCTGGGGAGCTGTTGTCAGAATCCATCTCCCATCACCCCAGACCATTGGCCACGTTGGCCATGCTGGGCTGGTGGGAGGTGTCGTTCAACAATGTTTGGAGGACCACAAGCCCCCCCCCCCCAAAAAAAACCGTGCTCTAAGCTGTGAGGTACAATTTTATCTCTGAGGTACTTGTGCTCTCACCAAGGTGTGGCATTGCTGCTTCCTTATCACATGAGTTGCTTGACTGAAATTGACCCTGACTGGGGTGGGGGTGGGGGAATCAGTTCACCACTTTGAGTGAAAAAGATTTTTTTGGAACGGTCTCTCACACAAGGGAGTGAGAGGAAGGGAGGGATTAATTGGAAAGAATTTTTCAACTCCCTTCCCAGACAAAAACAAGGTGGCACAGCCACGATTTGACAAAGCTGATTGATTGATTGATTGATTTTTATACCGCTTAATATATTAAAAATATTTCTAAGCGGTTTGTAGAAAACTGAAGCAACAACAGACAACTTAATCAAAATATTGCAAAAATAAACAGCTGCATATAAAAATTAATAGAAAGTTACATATATATATATATATATATATATATATATATATATATATCAGTATCAGTTCATTTGCCTTCTGATGCACCCTCCCTCTCAGCCTCCAGGTTCTCACCCATGGTCCAAATAAACTCTCAGATCATCCACAAAAGTATCACAGGGAGAAGAGTTCCTGGAAAAAACAGCAGACATCATCCTAGTCTCTCACTCTAGACTTGCTTTCTATAGGCAGGCACAAGGTAGATGGCACCTTCTCTGGCTACCCACAACTGTGTCCCATTCAGCTGTACTGTCTACACCCAGTTCCAGACACAGCAGCTTTGCTGAGTTTCCCAGGAGGTCCAAAGGATGGGAAGAGGGTCCTCCCTCCACTCACAGCTCTTTCTTCACCATCTGTCCTCTCGTTTTCCTCCTCCAGTTGCCATCACATATGCAAATACTGTATATAAATTTCCAGTTATGCCGAGGACTGATAAGAGAGATGGATGGCAAAAGCAGAGGATGAGGCTTAACCAAGTATTTGAAGGTGGGTGTTAAAGCCAGAATCAGGGAGGATCCTATTCTGGTCTCCTAGCAACCACTTGCATCTCCCAAGGAAGGAAGGACCACTTCACACAAGAAAGACTTTCCTACATGGAAACATATTGTGTGTTGTTTCCTATGTGATGGCAACTTGCCTGCCTTCTTTGAATCTGATAATTGTAGGGTTGGAAGGGACCCCAAGGGTCATCTAGTCCAACCCCCTGCAATGCAAGAAAAACATCCATGACAAATGGCCATCTAACTTCCGCTGAAAAACATCAAAGGAAGGAAAGTCCACTCCACTATCAAACTGCTCTTACTGTGAGAAAGTTCTTCCTGATGTTTAGTCAGAATCTCCTTTCTTGTAACCTGAAGCCATTTGTTCATGTCCCTCCAAAGCAGGACAAAACAGGCTTGCTCCATCTCAAGATGGCTATCATATCTCCTCTCAGGCGCCTCTTTTCCAGGCTAAACATACCCAGCTCCTTCCACTGTTCCTCTTACTTAGAACCAATCTAGAGGGTAGTACTGCCTATCAGTTTCCTGAGTCTCAGTATTGCCCTTGTAAAACTCAGCAGAGGAGAGGATGGGGTGGGGCGGGGCGGGGCAGAGTGCATGAGAGAATTATTTGGCACTGCCTGTCATTGGCTCGGGCTCCACCTACCATTCGTCTCTCTGCTCTCCACTCCACCAGTCCCACGGGGCATTGGCACCAGTCCCACCTGTGCTGTACTAACAACACCAGTGATATGTCTACTTGCCATGCCAGCGCCACCCGTCCTGGGGCAATGCAAGTGTGAGAAAGAGCCACAATGTGGGCTCCTTCCACGTGTCTCAGGAGTGTGGGAATGAGGCACACTGTAGCAACTTCCACGCTTGATGGAGTACCGTTAGATACTGCCCTTGGACTGCGTGGTTTACAAAGCAACTTCCTTTTCTCCTTGAGCCGCCTGGCTCATTCTGAGCTATGCATATACCTACTATCATGCACGCAGGCAACCACGTACACTGCAGGCTGCATACAGATAAGGTGCAGAAGTGTGCCATGACCCTGGCTGTTCACAGGGAGGAGAAAAAAGGACAATGTGAACCAGCCTTTTGGCTTAGTCCTAAGGCTGAGCAAAATGTTACAGTTTCCCAAACTGGAATGTATTTATGCACACATTCATGACAATTGAATCCTGCACTGCCCACCCCCTCGGAAATGCAGCAACTGTTCAAGGATGACCTGAGATATTATCTCCTTCTTGGAGGTACACCAAAAACTGCCTTACTCAGAGCATGGGTCCATGTAGCTCAGCTCTGTCTAAAACTGGCTCCCATGCAGCATAATTTCCCAGCCCAACTTGAAGATGTTGGAGAACTGAATCAGAGTTCTTTGGTGTGCAAATATGTGCCCTGTCACTGAGCCATGACGGATTAGCACTGGGGAGTTAGTTCTCTTGTGCAAATATAATCTGCACTTGTCCAAAGCTCCTATGAGTTTCATTGCACATAAGAGTTCCATGGTTGATTGTGCCCCATGGGTCAGAACTGTTTCCCTCTCCCGTTCTGCCATCCTTACTGGCACCCAAAAACCTGTCACCACATGAGGAGTCAGTCCCCCTGTACTGCTACACGGGCACAACATATCGTTAGGTGAAGAGGGGGTACTACTTGCCCCAATGACTTGATTAGACTCCCCTATTTCTGTGACCCACCTAGACGAACAGACATCCTGCGTCTGGTAATTGCATGTGAGAGAAGGCGCGCAAAAAAATAAAAAAACAAACGGAGGGAGAATTGATTACAGCTGCAACTTTTATACAAAAGGCACATTGATGTTTTGAGTTTTATGCAAAAGAGGGAAGGTGTGCAGCTTCTGAAAAGAAATGGAAAAATAATCCTAAAATGATGTAGGCTTATTAGCCTAACAATCTGCAGTATCTCTGAAGCATCCAGAGAAGCAGATAAAATAGATCCTTTGAGCATGTACAGAGCGCGTCTCTCTTCCTGCTGAGTAAATGCAGGCACCATCCCTTTGCCCTTGCTGGCAGAAAGAAGGAACCTAGGAAGCTGCTGAATTCTGAATCAGCCCACTGGGTCTATCAAGACCCTCCTGTGTCTCAGATAGGGTTCTTTCCAGACCTCTTAACAGCAGGTCTTAAAAAACAAAAACAAAAAAACTCGAGGGAAGCCAGATTCTCAGCTGCACCATAAAGTTTATTGAGCATATAAAGCTGCCTGATGCTGTGTCAGATCGTTGGTCTGTCTAGGACAGCACTGTCCACTCTGACTGGCAGTGGTCTCTTCAGAGTTGGGAATGTACGATGCCTAACTGGAAACGCCAGGGGCTGATCCTCAGACCTTCTGCCTGCAAACCAAGGAAGGGCTGTGGCTCAAGGGCAGAGCGTGTGCTCTGCACACAGAAGGTCCCAGGTTCACTCTCTGGGGTCTCCAGGAAGGGCTGGGAGAGAGACGCCTACCTGAATCTCCAGAGAGCCACCGGGTGTGAAAGCAGGTGCCACGCTACTGAGTTAGATGCAAAAGGCTGTAGCTCAATGGCAGAACATCTGCTTTGCATGCAGATGGTTCCAGGTTGAATCCCTAGAGATCCTGAATGCAGGGGAGCCACTCCTGCGCTTTTCAGATGAGGCACCCTCCTAAGCCTCCCTCTGTGACAAACCCTTGAGCAAAGCGACCTCCCGGGCTGAGCTATTACTCTTTTGCCATAGAAGGGCATTTCACCCGAGGGGAGCACAGCAGCACCCCCTGCTGGCTAGGTCTGGAACTGCGCGCCGAAGCTATCGCAAAGCGGGTGGGCGCGCGCGAGAGAGAGCTCACCTACAGCGTCCCCGACTCACCTGATCGGCCTGGCACTCCCTCTCGCAGGTGCTCTGCGCATCCACCCACAGGTTGGGGTTCAGCTGGTTGGGGCACACCCCTAGGTGGCTCATCCTGATTGGCTGCAGGCTGGCCCCTTCTGCCAGGAGAGACAGCAGAGACAGGATGAGTGGAGGCAGCATGGGGTAGCGAAGGTGCTGCTCCCCTCCGAGCCGTCGCTGGCCGCCCTCTCGCTTCGAGCCCTTCCCGAGGAAAGTCCAAAAAGGCATCCAGCCGCGCCACCAAGCTCTTGCCAGCCACTGCTGCGCCTCCTTCTTTCTCCCCCCTTTTGTTGGTTCCCCCACCCACAAAAGCCAGGAAGAGTCTTCCACTTTTGCCTTGTGTGATAGACAAAACAATCACATTTGCAAAGAGGCTGGGGGGGGGGGAGTGGGGAGAGGAAGGTGAAGGGAAGGGAAGGGAGGAGGAGGGGGAAATAACAAGAAACCAAAGAAAGCTCTTCTTTTTTCCTCCCCTCCGCTCTTACACTCCCCAGCACACGCTCCTCATTTTATCGCCTGTCCTTGGCGCGCCAGTGTCCATTCTAACTTCTCCCACCAGCAGCCAGACACGAGGCCTTCCGAAAAGCGGCATCACTTAAAGCGCAGCCGTCCAGAGGGAAAGGTCCATGTTTCATCAGCAAATGGGGCTCCCAGTCTCTTCCCTCGAACTTCATCCAGTTGTGGGGTTCGCCCTCCTGCTCCTCCTCTTCTCTTCACTCAATACGTTCTCTTCCAGTTTCTTTTTAAAAAAATAAAAATAATAAAATCCAGGCCCAGGGGCAAATGGATAGGTGCTGGATCTTTTGGAGCCACCAGGCCAGAGGCTAAGGGGAAGAAGGTTCTCTAGGAAAGGAAGATGTATATACAGGCTTGGTGAACAACATTGGGGAGAGAGAAAGAGAGAGAGCACATCAACAGGGAAATTAAGTTCCTGGGTCAGGGAGAAACAGAGTTATAAAGCAGCTCTCCAGGGTGTGCGTCTGGGGTGAGCCGAAAAAGAGAGGAGAGGAGGGGGGTGTAACCGGAATCTCCTCCCCTCTCACCGGTGGGCTGGGAGTTTGGAATGGAAAAGCGACTGACCTCAGACGCTAACCCTGTCTGGGTTGATCGACTGGGCAAACACTCGGAGGAGATCAAAGGGGGGTGGGGGGAGAAGAGAGAGAGAGGGAGCTGCAGAGCCTTCCAAAACCGAGAGACAGACACCACCCAGACCCACCAAGTGGGGGGAATTCTTTCAGAATGAGAGAACATCCCAAAGGCCTCTTGGCCACTGGCTGCGATGCTGACCATACCAGGCCTCTAAGGGTCCGGGCAAGCCCAGACCTCTTCCACAGGGCATTTTGGAGACTGGGTTCTCCCCGAATTGCCTCTCTTTCCTTTAAAAGGTGGGCAATTCAGGCAGCCGTAATCTGCAGCCGCAGCAAGAGGCAGGTGGGCTGAGGTGATGGCAGGTGATGTATGATCAAAGAGGCTGGAATGGAAGTTTGAAAGCCTACTAGAAGAGGCCCAGCATGGATACCTGGGAATCACTCTGTATTTTATTTTTCTGTACTACAGTGGTACCTTGGGTTAAGAACTTAATTTGTTCTGGAGGTCCATTCTTAACCTGAAACTGTTCTTAACCTGAGGTAGCACTTTAGTTAATGGGGCCTCCTGCTGCCACCGTGCCGCCACCACGCGATTTCTGTTCTCATCCTGAAGCAAAGTTCTTAACCTGAGGTACTATTTCTGGGTTAGCAGAGTCTGTAACCTGAAGCGTCTGTAACCCAAGGTACCACTGTACAGTATTACATATATATCCCACCTTTCCTCCAAAGAGCTCAAGGTGGTGAATATCGTTCTCTGCCTTTCCCCGTTTTATCCTTTGCGGCGATGCTTGAGGTACGGTAGGTTAGGCAGATAGACTGGAACTGACCCAAGGTCACTTGGCGAGCTCCATGGCTCAGTTGGGATTCAAACCCTGGTCCCTCAGGTCCTAGTCTAACACACTAACCACACTGGCTCTCTAGATGGGCCTGTATCGAGGCCTACATGTTGTTAAATAACACCTCTAAGCAGTTCACATAAAATAATATAAAACAGTCAACAATAAAAACAGTTAACATAATAAAATTATCAAAATATAAGTAAAAGCAGGTTTTAAAGCAGATGCACATCATACAGGCTATCTATTTGGAGGCTGCAGATGGCTTGTCCTTTTGTATGCCTCCTTTGAGGTGAGGGCACTTCCCCATAGTGATTGTTTGTGGGTGGGCTTTCTCCGAGGTGAGAGATTTGGGTGTGTGTGAAAGAGGATGTGAATTCACCAGGCTTCCAAGTGGGAAGTGCAATGGTGAAAGTACAAACACAGCTCACAAATGCAGCGTGATTTCTGGGATAATTTATGATTTTTCTCTTTTATATTGTTTTGATTTATTTACTAAATTGTACTGCTGTGGTGTTTTTTGTTTTTGCCTTTAATATTCTGTTCACCACCCAGAGGGCCTTTGGACCAAAGAAGTAGCCTGCCAATAAACAATAACATAACCAATATATGGTATGTAATAAAATTACATGTCCGGTTAGGTTTGCCTAAACTGTACAATGAAGGCTCCTAGTTAATATCAATCAGCAGGAAGTTCCAGAGAGTTGATGCGGCCACATTACAAATTTGATTTCTTACCAGTGTGGAACGACCACTATGGGGCACTCTTAATAATACCAGTTCCTCCATGTAGGGGCAGTATGCCTCAGGGGTCACCAACACTGTGCTCCCCAGACATTGTTGGAGCCGGAATCCCATAGCCTATGCGGTATGTAGGGCACCAAATTAGCTTCCCTTTCTGGAAATACTGAGAAAAGACAAAGGGGAGTGGGCCGCTATTTCCTCCAAGCATTGCTTGTGAGTTTACAGAGGAATCTGGCTGAATGTTCCTTGTTCAAGAGTCTGTTTCTGGAAGGCAATTCTCAATGTGTTTATGGCTAAACGGGCCAACAAGCACAACAAAGGTCTCTCTGCAAAGGTAAGGGCTCATGTCTATACCAGCTAACAATGGGAGCATGCAATGGTCAAAACTTCCTTGTTAAATAGCTCTGTGTCCTCTTGACCTGAATGGAGACAGTTCCTCCTGGATATACCAAGGAAGCCTAGATGGCAAAATGTCAAGCTGTTAATAGAAAAACTGAGTACAATTATGGTTGTGTGGCTGCTGAATTATAGGTCAGATTAATCTATAAATGCAGCAACTGGTTTCTGGCATAAAAGTTGGGATAGGTACATAAGAATATGCCTTATTCCAAGACCAAGTTAGTCTATCTAGTGCAGTATTGTCTACACCAGCGTTTCTCAACCGCTGTTCCGCGGCACACTAGTGTGCCGCGAGACGCTGGCTGGTGTGCCGCGAGACGCTGGCTGGTGTGCCGCGAGACGCTGGCTGGTGTGCCGCGACGTGCGGCGACGAGAAGGGCGATTTGCATTGTCACGTGCCTGGCGGCCGCCAATACTCAACACTGACCCGCCGGAAAGCAATATTTGGCAAGTGTTTCTTACAGTCATAATTATAATATAGGGCGGCACAGAGTTAATTTTTTAAACTTTTTTAATGGTGGTGTGCCTCATGATTTTTTTCACGGAACAAGTGTGCCGTGGCCCAAAAAAGGTTGAGAAACACTGGTCTACACTGACCGACAGCAGCATGCAAACTAGATGCCCTCCCTTCATTTCAGCTCATCTTTAGTTTAAAGCAGGGGTGGGAAACCTGCGGCCCTGCAGATGTTTTTGGACTACAGCTGCCATCATCCCTGTCTACTGAGCATGCTGGCTGGGACTGATTCCCTATGCTAAGCACCATCCTAGCAACACATTTGCAACAGAGTTCTGTTTCCTGTGCTAAGCTAGGCTGGGCAAGTCACAGCTGATTTATGTGAAAAAGGTCATCCACTTTGCAGGGGATCATGAAGAGTACATCTAGGTCAGGATTCAGTACTGGAACTTACTCACCTAGAAATCTGTTTAAATACCAGAGGGTCTACTCTCCAGTATTCAAAGCAACAGGAAGTTCATCTGAGCATGTACAGATAGCCATGAACTGCAAGCAAAACTCTAGCACCCAGCTACAACTCCCAGCATTCTTCAGAAACTACAGTTCTCAGAATTCTTGGGGAGGACGGACGTCATGTGCTTTAAACATGGTACAGTCGTACCTTGGTTCTCAAACGGAATCTGTTCCGGAAGTCCATTCGACTTCTGAAAACGTTAGAAAACCAAGACACAGCTTCCGATTGGCTGCAGGAGCTTCCTGTACTCAATCGGAAGCTGCGTCGGACATTCGGCTTCCAAAACACATTCGCAAACCGGAACACTCACTTTGAACTAATTATTTCAAAAACCAAGGTACGACTGTATGCGCATAGTCATGGGTGTTTGACTCTTTGATGAACATCCCAGCTCGACATATGAAACTGAGATTACCTGTCACAGAACCTGTCACCGCAGGTTAGGGCAGCGCAGGAGTACTGAGCTTTACAAGGCCATTGCCAGGAAAGGGTTGACGCAAAACTCACTTTTACCTTGGCTGCCTTTTGATAGCAACATCTCCCGCTGCCACTTCACCAAGAAGACTTTCCGATTCGGCCTTCGACTGCCAACCACAGCCACCTTAGCACAGCTTAAACCCTGCATGTACTGTTCTTCTTAGCCACAACAAGGGTGTTCAACACCACCAAAGACCTTTAAAAAAATGGCAATACTGCTTTGTTTATGGCTAGGGTTGAACTATTTATCAGATCTGTCTCTCTCGTTAATACTAGAACTCATGGTCATCTGATTGAGTTGAAGGTTGGGGGATTCAGGACAGACATAAGAAAAGCACTTCTTCACACATCTAAGGAATTTGCTGCCACATGCCATAGCGATGGCCATCCATTTAAACAACTTTAAAAGGCAGTCAGACAAATACATGGAGGACAAGGCTATCACCTCCGGTTGGAGAGGTAAAATACCAGTTCCTGGGGGTCAAGAGAGCTATTGTGCTCCTATCAGAATACTGGACTAGATAGGCATACATAGATGGTATGATGCAGGAGGACTCTTCTCCCCTGTTAAGATCATAGGAAGCTGCCGTATGTTGAGTCTGATGGCTGGTCCATCTAGCTCAGTATTGTCAACTAACTAGCAAAGGATCTCCAAGGTCTCAGGAAGTCAGTCTCTCCCAGCCCTAACAGGAGATGCCTGGAATTAAATCTAGGACTTTCTGCATGCAAAGCTCTACCATTCTGCTGCTGAGCTAACTGTAATTGTAACACCGTTTTTGTTTATGATTTTTATTCAAGAACTGACAAAAATGTGAGTAGCAGGCACCTTCTTAGGAGAGTCATTTTCTCTCTCTCATTCACACACACACACACACACACACAGCAGGATGCCTCTTCTAAAATGGTGTCACATTGCAACAGGGTTGACGCATGATCCAAAAACAAAGAAAACCCAAGCCAACTTCCTTGGTATTTTCCCACTCCTATGTGGATTTTTTGCTGGTTTTTTGCCCCTGGAGAAACCTCCAGAAAGGCACCATTGAAGGTCCCAGCCTGTGTGTGTGTCTGTACGCAAATGTGTGGTGGGTTTTTTTTCTTTTTTTTGCCAAACTGGGTCTTTGACCGGGGTGAAATAAAGCCTACTTTCGCCCCTAATTTGATCAATCAACTAAAAACCACACAATTAATCAACTAAGTTTTCTTCAAGTTGGCATCACCCCCCTGTCTTCAACAATTTTACTCCACCTTTCAATCTGGGGCTGTGTATTCAGACTTAAAAAGCATCCGAGCCATTCATTTAGAAATTAGTTCCAAGTTAATCATGACTAAAGAAGGAAGGCACTGTCAATTCTAGTTCACTCAGTTTCCCAGTCTTAAATTCAGTTCCCTGCACTTTGCATCAATTTGCACATTCACAAACACACAAGGCTTTTAATGCTCATGAAAATTCATTGATGTTTTACTGCAAATTTCTCCCAGTTAACAAATTTTTAATGCAATGTTGCCCATTGTGCACATTTTTGCAATGCTATTTCCACAGTGTATTGCACTTCTGTGTTTTCTTTTTTTACTAATATATGTATGCTTATGCACACTTTACCCCCTCAATGTGCATTTTCTTACACATTACTCTGGCCATACATTGTTTCAGAATGTGAGATTTGGTAGGTTCACCTTTAAATGCAAATTGAATTTCTTCCTCATCCCTAGAGATGTTTAACTTATCCCATGTATATAACTGGGAGTTAATTTCAAGTAACTTAGCCTGGATAAATACATTAACTAGCACAGCATTCCAGTGCTTAGATTATTAAGTGGGTAGGAATTAGGGAAGTCCTTAATTAAATAAGCAAATTCCACCTTTCCTCTCCACCAAATCACCCTGTTCCCACCTCCTAAAATTCATAGCTAAGGGACCAGAAAATGTAAGAGACTGTGATGAACTGCAGCATTGTCCAAGGGCTTTGCGAAAAACTTTGTGCCGCAATCCCAGAGTCGGTCACGACTGGACCTAATGGTCAGGGGTCCCTTTACCTTTATGTACCCAAAATGCCTCCAAAGAAGGTGTCAGGAGGGTTTCACAGGGGAAATTCTACCCTAGGAATATCTTTCACAGGCACCATCTCAAAAAAAGAAGACGTAAAATATACAAAATTTAAAATAAAATAAATAAAATATTTTTATTTAATATTTTTATTTATTTTTAAGAAATTAAAACAGCATAAAGATTATCTATAAATACAAAAAGAGGGCACCTCTAACTCTTCCTACCACATAAAAGCTGACACAATTGACTTCATCACAAGGCACAATCAATAACCAAAGACCATCATATAAACATAGGAATTAATTTGCCTTACACTGAGTCAAACCATTGGGTCTATTTTAGCTCAGTACTTTCTACACTGACTGGCAACCACTATCCAGGAAGAAGAAGAGTTTGGATTTGATATCCTGCTTTATCACTACCCGAAGGAGTCTCAAAGCGGCTAACAATCTCCTTCCCCCCCCCCACAACAGACACCCTGTGAGGTGGGTGGGGCTGAGAGACTTCAGAGAAGTGTGACTAGCCCAAGGTCACCCAGCAGCTGCATGCTGAGGAGCAGAGACACGAACCCGGTTCCCCAGATTATGAGTCTACCGCTCTTAAGCACACCACCACACTGGCTCCCTGGGTCTTACCCAGCTCTGCCTGAAGAGAGATGCTCAGGGATTGAACCTGGGAGGTGCTACATGCAAGACAGCTATGCCAAGTATATTAGATGGACTCTGTTGAATGGATTGACCCAATGGTCCAGCTAGGAGCATCGCCTTTCCATCAGTAACCAGTCAGATGCCTCTGGCAAGCACACAAGCCGGGCCTATAATCTACAGCCTGCTCTTCAGTTTGTGACTCTGAACTTGGGGATTGGACATCATTACAGGATGGGAGGACTAGTTTGGATGACATCTTTGGGTCCACTTCAAGCCAGCAGAAGGAGAAACCTGCTGAAATGGCCACACCAGTCTGTTTTCTTAATGGCCCTAACCAAGTCCTATTTGCATGACTAAAGAGTTGGCCAAGTACATATGTGTTGCCATAGGAATGACTAGCTAGTGATGCTTTCCAAAGGGAGCAGGTCTTCCCTCCTCTCACCTGGCTGGAGAACAACTTGACTTGCTCTCCATGCCGATTTCAAGGCTATGACTTTGGGACCATCTCACTCCCAAAACCTAAGGGGTGGGGGAGCAAGATCTGGTTGATGTGCTGTGAGCCCTTCCATCTTACGCTCAGCTTGTATATTTGTGTGTATGTAAAACCACATTATCACAAAGATACCGCCTTCTTCAGCGATTTCCATTCTAAGGAAACCAAGCCTGAGGTATACGCTGGCACCCCCGAAATCTCTCGGCACTCAGAGATTGTGGCGTGCACACAAGTATATGGTTGACAGCCATTGATAGACATGCCTCCATGAATTTAGCTAATAGGAGTAAACTGGAATAGGACCAGGGTTCAAATTGCAACTCACTGGGCAACTTGGGGCCAGGCAACGCCTCTCAGCCTAAAAAGTAGCTCACAGGGTTGTTGTGAAGATAAAATGGGAAGAACTTTGTATGCCACCTTGAGCTGCTTGCAGGAAAGGTGGGACATCATTGTAATGATAGATAGCATCTGTCTGTCTGTCTGTCTGTCTGTCTGTCTTTCATCAAGAGAGCTGCTGCTAATTTAAATCAACGGCATCATAGTTACAGCTGGGTTTCTTCCAGACCCATGGGAAAGTAGCAATATAGCCTGCTAAGGGATTGGGGACAGAGCTGCCTGGGAAAGCCTGTTGTTGGCTGCTGTTAAGCCTCTAAAGAGCTGTGATGGAAAAATAAAAAGAAAGTCTAGCACTACATATAACAGTTGGTAGAGCTAAAATAAATCCCCAGGGAGAAGTGTGTGTGCTGTCTGTTGCTAGGAAGAGTTATCAGCCAACAAAACAGCTTCAATGTACCTGCCGGTTGGAGATTCAGCTTTGCTCCATTGCAAAGTTGATGCCCCCCCCCTCATGTCTCAGCTGCGGAGGGCCAGAGAATGACTTGTGTTCCGGGAGCCTCCTGTTTAAAGAAGTGGCTTATGGAAAGTACCAATGCCCTCTTGTTAATGGGACCAGACTGGAGGATTGCACACAAAAGCCTCACTGCCAGCAAACATTGGGGCTGTTTGTGCATGCATACATCCACACTTGCATGTTCATTGTGACTACAGCTTCTTTTTCTGGAGTAGTAATAGGGACAGCCCTGGTGCAAAGGGTGTCTTGAGTGCATTCCATGAAAAAAAGGACAATCGGAAGCCTGAGCCCAGATTCCATGGCATGCATTAATTACACAAGTTTATTTAATTTGCACACCTCAAAATAAGTTTATTGTACTAGTCAAAGGCCATGACGATTCCATACAATCACAATTGGTTTAAAATATAACTCAGCCACCTGCAAATAAAAACGGCGCTGAGCCTAGGGCTTGCTGATCAGAAGGTCGGCGGTTCGAATCCCTGTGACGGGGTGAGCTCCCGTTGCTTGGTCCCAGCTCCTGCCAACCTAGCAGTTCGAAAGCACGTCAAAATGCAAGTAGATAAATAGGAACCGCTACAGCAGGAAGGTAAATGGCGTTTCCATGTGCTGCTCTGGTTTGCCAGAAGCGGCTTTGTCATGCTGGCCACATGACCTGGAAGCTATATGCTGGCTCCCTCGGCCAATAATGCGAAATGAGCGCGCAACCCCAGAGTCGGTCACGACTGGACCTAATGGTCAGGGGTCCCTTTACCTTTACCTATTTAATTTGCACACCTCAAAATAAGTTTATTGTACCAGTCAAAGGCCATGACAATTCCATACAATCACAATTGGTTTAAAATATATCTCAGCCACCTGCAAATAAAAACAGTAGAGAGGCAATGCAAGATATCCAGTAACAGGGATGCCGCTGCGTCTACACTACTGAGTTGCAACTAAGTACTCTGAATCCCCCTTACAGTTTATGGCTATCCAATTCCTTCTTCCTGTTCTTTTTTGCCGCCAGAGCAAAAAGGGCCACCTTATGTGTCACCAATGCATTGTTGTCACTCAACAACCAAATTTGCTCAGCTGCATTAGTTTCCCTTTCCTTTTAAAAGCATTTTTCATCATTTGTTCTGCTTCTGCAAGAGATAGAGGCGAAGCAGAGAGCTTTAAGCTACTGAAACCCCACTCCCTGGTCTGATTCAGCAATCCCTCTGAGCTTCCGAGATTTTGCCAGAAAGCACTAATTTGCGCACACACATGAACAATAAGAGATAGAAACTTGACTTCTTAATCAAGGAAGGGCAGAGGTTCTTGGGGACCTAAATATGACACCCAATAGCACATTCTGGTCTTGTGCAGAGACATAGCATACAGGACCAGCCATAGAGCAAATGATGGCCTAGGCGAGATGCATCTTGCACATGCACACACTCCATCATTTTAGGGTTGCCAGACTAAATAGAGGACAGGACTTCTGTGCCTTTAATTGCCCTGCTCTCTTTTAAGTCTGGAAACCTTAAAGAGAAACCAGCAGACCCTTTGCTTGGAAATTAAACAAAGGGTCTGCTGGTTTCTCTTTAAGGTTTCCAGACTCAAAAGAGAGCAGGGCAATTAAAGGCACAGAAGTCCTGTCCACTATTGAGTCTGGCAACCCTACATCATTCGTACAACTTTTTGAACTCTTTCATTTTTTAAATTGCATTTTCAGGCTTGGATGCATGATTTGTGCAAGTGGTTTATCCGTGTTGTTTAAGATGATGAGGTCTTAGTGTGCAAATCTCTCTCTCTCTCTCTCTCTCTCTCTCTCTCTCTCTCTCTCTCTCTCTCTCTCTCTCTCTCTCACACACACACACACACACACACACACACACACACACACACAGAGAGAGAGAGAGAGAGTTTGTCGAGCAGGCATCCACATCGTAAATTTTCCCACGAATCAAAAAACACACAAAGCATTAATGCAATGCTGCCCATGTGGGTCAAACGAAGGTTTGTACTATTTTTGTTTCAGCTGTTGAGTAAATAGTTGAACAGAGAGTCCTTGATAGGATTCCCCCGAGTTTGGCAGCCAAGGCGGGCACCTTGCCCCTCAATCCGTCCCTGACAACATACAGATAGCTATGGCAGGGTAAAACCCAAGTAGAAGGCTTTGGGAGCAGAAAGCAGCCTTTGCCAACTTGGTGCCCTGCAAGTATTTTGGACCACAACTCTCATCGCTCCTGACTATTGGCAATGCTGGCTGGGAGTTGGAATTATTGGTTCCCCTTTCCTGTTCGAGACAGTTTTTCAAACACACACACTCCTGAGTGCAAAGAAAAGTAGGATTTTTGCCAGAATCAAAGCATTCAGGCTGGAAGCTGCATACATTAGTGATGGAGAAGTCAGACTAAAATTACTGTTGAGAATTTACCTAAGCAAAAAACCACGCACATTTGTGAGAAAGGCGCTTGGTTTGTCTTCATGAAGCTTCTCAGCGGTGAGAGACACTCTGAACATGTTTAGAGACCACCTGCTTTGGGCTCTTTGGGGGGTAGAGGAGGAGGAAGGGAGAAATATAGCAATTTTAGAGGAGGACCTGACATTGCAGACTTGCCAAAGTTGAGTGGGTGTCAGCCCAATGGGCCCCATATAATAGGAGGAGATTAGTTACAAATTAATAGAATTGGGGGCAGGGGGCGGGGAGAGGATTTCCCAGGCAAAGCCTAGCTCACATCGAACACCTTCCTTCTCTCCAATCCATCAAAATCTCCCCTGTGGTCTCTTCCACCGATGTAAAAAAACTTCATAAACACAGGGAAGAAACTGTGTCCAGAGAGAAAGAAGGAACAGGGCCTTTTAACAGAGCAGCAGCAGCAGCAGTGCAGTTGGATGCCCCCACCCCAAGACTGCTTTTCACAAGCAATCCTTAGATGCCTCACACCCATGCCACAGAGATCAAAAGCGAGAGCGCAGGATCAAGGGAGCTGAAGCAGGCCGCGCTGGAGGAATGGAGCAGGGCCGGGGGGGGGGGGGGAGAAAGAGAAAGGGGCCCACCAACCACAGGAAGTTATTGCCTCTGGTGTTTGATCCAGAGGTGCTCCAACGACCTCTGCCGTGACCCTTTGACCCAGGATGCTTGTCCTCTTTCTCAGAGGAGGAGGAACAAGAGAGGCTAAGGAGAAGCTGGCAGTGCACATACACACACCCTCAGCCCCAACAGTGTCTGGGACAGCCCAGCTCAAAATGCATACAGCTGGGGCTAGGACTCTTTCTTGGGTGGGTGGGGGGCAGCGATTAGACAAATACAGTATTAGACAAATACTGCTGGAGGCCGTGAATACCAGTTGCTGAAATTGCAGGAGGGGAGATTGCTCTTGCGCTCAGGTCCTGCTTGCAAGCTTCCGACGGGCATTTGGGCAGCCACTGTGAGAACAGGATGCTGAACCAGATAGGTCTTGGGCCTGATCCAGCAGGGTTCTCCTCCTCCTCTTCTCCTTTTAAATTTTAGTAATATTAAAATATGTAGCAAAAACCATTAACAGCCTTGCTTCTCATGCAACAGAAACAAACGAAGAAAAGAAAACACGTGAAATTGAAAATAAAAAAACAAAGAAATGGCACATGAAGAGGGAAGTAGGACAACATAACCAAAACTTCATAGTACCATGAATACATTAAAAGGGAAAATGTTGACATATACTTTGTCACTCCAGAAATGTAAAAACAAGGCCCACCTCTCATTAATTTTGTTTTCTTCATCATTATGTATTGGGATTCTCTCATTTGTAAGTTTTATCATTAACATAGTTTGCCAAGTTTTCCTTAACCAGTCAGTTATGGTAGGAGGACCTTTCTTTTTCCTTTTTTGTGTAATACACTAGTATTTTGCTGCTGTTAGCAGTATGATAATCAGCACTAACAACTTCAGGGTGAACTATCAAAAGTAATTTTAGAGTTACTTGGGAGATGATAGCTGGTACTTATTCATATAATATTTGATACTTCTGTCAACAAAAACCAAAAATACATAGCATAGTAACAAACAAAAAGAATACCCCCTGTATTATAAACATATAGATTTAATGAAATAAACAAACAAACAAATCACTGTACTGCCAGATTCCTCCACCATTGTTGGTGGCATTTAGGGCAGGAAAATCTCTCAGGATTACTGACATCACACCACCTGGGAAACCCAGCCAGATGGGCGGGGTATAAATAATAAATCATCATCATCATCATTTGATGCACCAGACGAGAGCTTGGGAATGAGATGCAGCACAGTCATATCTGCTATGACAGATCTAGCCTGTACTTTTACCCCAAACATTCAGAGCACAAAATTATAATGTCAGCAGAAAAAAAAATATTCAAAGGAAGTATGGAGGAAAGGTTGTAAGCTCAGTGGTAGAGCAACTGCATTGCATGCAGAAGGTTCCAGGTTCAATTCCTGGTGTCTCCAGGCAGGGCCAGGAGAGCTGCTGCCGGTCAGTGTAGGCAATACTGAGCTAATGGGCCAATAGCAGCTTCCTATATATTCCTATAGATAAATGAGGAATCTTAGGCCTAGATGAATTCTTTCCCCTGTGCATGCATTTTGCATGTTAAGTTTCCACAGGTTCCCATATTCTCCAAGTATAATACATTCATTGTTATTCCCCCACTTGCTGAGCAGACCTGTGAACAAAGCATGACCGAATGTATGTAGGCTGGTTTGGGGTTGCAGTTTTTGAATGTCTCCTCCATCATTCTCTCTCCCCACACCCCCACTGCCCAATTACCTGTGTGCAGCACAAACAATAGAAAATAGTATTTCTGTACTTCATACACTCACCTTTTAAAAATCTCCATGAAATACACATGAACAAATGTTACCAGCCTTATCCAATCAGTTATCCTGTATCACAATGGGCAAAATGGAGGCTTGTGGATTGGGTTTTTGGTGGGATGCTGCGGTGTACATTGCTATTTGGGTTTTAAAAATTGTTTTAATGCTGAGGTTGTGCAGAATAGTGCAGCAGTGATATCAGAGGCCTTGTGCGAGATGTCTGTATCGATTTAACATCTGACAAATGCATTTACTGTGATTACCATCTCCCCCACATGTACCTTGTAGAGTTTTTGAGAGAATATCTTCCACAATTGGGGGGGTTGGCGTCTTTGGCATGTGTTAATCAGTGCAGATAAGGGTATTGGGGGTGAATGGAAACATGGCTAAGTAATGCTCAGATAGGGAGCAAATGGAAATAGGGACATCCCCCCACAATGTGCTAACAAGCTTCTAACACCGCCAACAACTTCAGCTGTATAAATGGGTGTTTGCACACTGAATTTTCTGTGGTAAGGAGAAATTTGCGTTAGCTGGGGGGGGGGAGCAGCAGCATGGGCAGACATTCTGATAGCAACATTGTGTGGGCACTGCAAAAAGCTTGTGGGTGTAATCAGTGCTGATTCCACAATAAAGTCAGGTCTGGAAGCACCCAAGAACAGAAACTGAGTGTAATTGACATAATCAAATATTTTTCCTATTTCCCCATTTCCTTACCCTTTCTGTCTTTACCTTACACTAGGCATCCCCAAACTTCCCCCCCCAGATGTTTTGGACTACAATTCCCATCTTCCCCGACCACTGGTCCTGTTAGCTAGGGGTCATGGGAGTTGTAGGCCAAAACATCGGGAGGGCCGAAGTTTGGGGATGCCTGCCTTACACCTATTTTTCATTTGCAAGTCTCTTGTAATGCAGCATGATCATGTCTGCTATTGCAAAATAATAGTAGCATGCATTAAATAATGTTTAAATGGTGCTTAATATTAAAACAGGAGCCACCCCTCCCTTTTTTGCCACTTCGGGATTAGTCTGACTGTGACCCATTGCAAACAAACAAACAAACAAGGATTTAGGCTTTTACCGGTAGCTGTAAGTTTGCTCTTGTGAGAGGATGCATCATGAAGCCAGAGGCAACCAGCTAATCCATGCTCCCTATACCTCTTTCTTGCTTCATGTTGGCAAAAATGCCCCCTGCAGCCCCCCACACAAATGAACTTTGTAAGACTGACAATAGCCCACAGCTGAGTGGTTCCCGTTCATATAATTCTATCCTCATATCTATTTCCTACGATGTCATTCTCTTACATGTCAACTCATTGCTGACCATTAGATAACTCCTTTAAATGTAATTATATAAGAAGAGAGGTCTTTGCATAATGATGATGATGATGATGATGATGCAGGAGCAATTAATTTTTTAACTACGGTACTGTACTGTAGTTGCTCCAAGTGATAAGAGAGAATAAAAGCACAAAAACTGTAATTGGCAGAAGGGAGGCAATTTCTCCTGCCGTGAGATTTTATGGGCTGTAGTATTCCTGAGTGACAGCCAGGCCAGACTCAGGATCTGTTTTTACAAGTCCGACTGTCAAGGGGCAAATGCACATTACTAGTGATAATGCACTAAAATACAAGCAGAGGACAGTTCAGCAGGCATGATTCAGTCATTATTCCATGAGCCAGATCTTACCCAATTTATTTTCAGTCTAAGCTTTTGAAACGTCCACAGCTTCTTTGCAGAATGGACAGGGATTCTGTGTTTTAAAAAGCCCCACTAAGCACTGCAGTTTATGCACATATCCTTACATTTTATAGATCAACTAAAAGCAGCCAACCCCCCCCCCAAAAAACAGCAGCACCCAAACTATCACCATTGGCATCTTCTTGGATCTTTGGGGGGGGGGAACCCTGAAATGGTACAACGGTTCTCACTGCATTTGATAGATAAGAATCGCCTGGGGATGGTTAAATACATTTCTCCCCTTAAAATGAGCTTTGCAAATAACAGGATCAAGCAGACATTTGTATTGTCCGATTTGTTGGGAGGATTCAATGTAAAAAACAACCACCACCAAAAGCCCATTCTCAGTAGCTGCAGTTAAGGAGTGCTTGAAGGTGGAAGAGGCGACCAAGGAGTGCAACAGTTAAGTTTTGCTTCAAATCTCTCCCCACACCCCCTAACATAGAGAGGACATCTGTACAGAAAACAGAACGTCCTGCACAAGGAGAACGTCATCTGCTCCGACTGTTTGTTTCCCAAACCCACCTGAAATCACACCAGCTCCTTTGATTAGGCTCCATAGGGCGAGGGTGTGCAGGGTACTTCCTGAAGCCACAAGGGGAGCATTAATGCACTTGTTTGCTTACTCTTCCCTATCATTCTGCCCTTTACCACCATTTAAAACTATGTAGCTGCTGAAGAGCAGCTTAAGTTAGTAACAATGGAGAACATTGGAGAATGCCTTAAGACATGGGTAGGCAAACTACGTCCTGGGGGCCGGATCTGGCCCAATCGCCTTCTAAATCCGGACCTGTGGATGGTCCAGGAATCAGTGTGTTTTTACATGAGTAGAATGTCCTTTTATTTAAAATGCATCTCTGCGTTATTTGTGGGGCATAGGAATTTGTTCTCCCTTTCAAAATATAGTCTAGCCCCCCACAAGATCTGAGGGACAGTGGACCGGCCCCCTGCTGAAAAAGCTCTCCTTTTGCACCCAGCTTACATGGCATACCCTCCAACATTTCTCCAGTGAAAATGGGGACGCCCTATTCCACAATAATTTTATTATTTATATGCTGCCCATTAAACATTAAAAAAACTTCCCTATCCAGGGCTGCCTTCATATGTCTTTTAAAGGTTGTATAGTTACTTATCTCCTTGGCTTGGGGGTTGCATAACTCCATTCCCTCCCAAACAAATCTCTGATGAAAATAGAGATGTCTTAAGGAAAAGTGGGACATTCTGGGATCAAATCAGAAACCTGGATGGCTTCTGTAAATCTGAGACTACCCCTGGAAAACAGGGACATTTGGAGGGTCAGACATGGTGAGAAGAAAAAGAGAAATTGCTGCTTTCATACCTGTTGGAAAGACTGAAAAAAGAAAGAATACATCAATATTCATTTTTTGGGGTAGGCAGTCTCTGATGCGCTCTTTCAAACGAGTGTGTGGAGAGACTTGCATGCAGCCTAGGATGCCAATTTAATCAGCTTGTTTGGGCTTTTTAGAGACAGTGCTAAACTATGTATTAGTGCTACATGAGTGAGCCAGGGCTTATACCGACCCCTTCCTCCCCTGTTAGTAGCTCCAGGCCCATGCATGTAACACTAAACCGTTCAGCAGTACACACAAACTTGGGTCATTATATTTTCCAATACGCTCCATACTAGAAATTAGCAAAATGGGTGCAGAATTGAAGGCTAATTTCTTAAGATCTGGAACATTACTATGGGCAACCTAGACACTTTTTGAAGTTCCAGAGTGGATTACAAGGAGGAAACATGCCCATACTTAGCTTCTTTAAAAAGTGCTTTCATTTATTTCACATTCATGAAACCTGTGGAAAGGAGTACAATTCAGAAAGGTAGGTTGCTGTTATTGCTCAGTGCTATAGATGGGGAGGTCTGTGGTGGAGTGGAACTTGATTGAGGCCTCCGCAGTACGCAATTTAAGGCTTAGCCACTCTGCTATACATCTACGGATTGGGTTCTTCTTCCTCTCATGGGTGAATGCTGTAACCGTGGCTCTAACCAGTATATAACTACATAGGCAGGAATGCTGGGTGGATTTAAACCTTAATCTTGAAATGCATTCAAATGAAAGTGCTATATTACTCTGTTCTGTGTACCTCCCCTCGTCCTCCTGAATCTTTCCCCAGCAGCAGAAAAGCACATTTGTAATGGGAGGCTGGGAGGCTTTAAAACCACAATATCAAAAGCTTGTAGTTTGTTGTTTTGAAGGCTTATAGTGTCTGCTCTGTATCAGACATGTGTTTTACTCAGTTCCAGAGGTACAGTTGATAAGGAGTAGGCAAGTCTGAAGGTCCACGAGGTAGCAACCTTGCTGAAACAAAGCCACTCTGGGTCTGGTCCGGGCCTGAATGGGAAGTAACTTGTAATGCCATGTATTGCTGCCTTGTATTCCCAACGAGAAGGCGGGTTGCACACATAATAAAAGTGAAGAATCTTAAGTGATCTTAAATGCATTTTCTAACCCTTTTCCAACGTAGAGCAATTACTGTAATGTAAAATCTTCAAATATGCAAATCCTAATATGCATGGAAATGCATGAGCTCTGTGCACCAGCACGCATGCAGCCCCATCACACATAGGAGAAGAAGAGTAAAGTGCATAACTGCAGTTAGACATGCTTTTCATTGCATGCACCCTGAGAACTGTGCATAATTACTTTCCAAACAAGTCAGGATTCATAAGCCAAATTTTAAACCATGGCATCATACCCTTGATTGGAAGCCATTAACCATTGTTTCCTGGTTTGGACATAATGGGAAACAATGGTTAACGGTGGCTTCCTGGCTCATTTCCTTGCTCATGTGAAGAGGCTGTATATGTAGTGGACGCATGGTGTGTTTAAATATCCTGGCTTCTTAAGCCAGGATTTCATTGTCTGAATGCCATCAAATTGTACCAAGGCCAGATCTATTTATTTTTTGCAATGCTAACAAGTTCTTTTCTTTAAAAAATTAAAATAAGCATGGTTAAAGACTCCAGAAGGGATCCATGGGCTGGTGTGCAAACATCCATGCCCTTGGCACAGAATAGAGATTCTCTCAAGTCATGCAAGTGTGAAGAAAGCATACCGCTTTGATCCAAGCCTTCAGTCCATGGCCAAATGCCTGTTCATTTCAAATGAGGCAGTTAGCAAAGTGCTTTCCACCATTCCTCCTGGGAATATCCCAGAGCCACAAGCCCCCTTAATCCCCTTAAATCCATCCTGCCCAACCTCCCCCACTTCTCTGCTGCCCTCCCACTGTCCTTCAACAACACCCCTTTAAAGAGCTCACTTGCTTGTCAATGACAACTTCCAGAGCCTGCAGGGTGGTTTTAAAACAAGATTTTTTTAAAATTTATATAAAAACCATCAGTTTAACAACGTTTACTGTACAAAGGAATTAAAAACAGAGGAATGGTACATGTGTAGGAGAGCAGCTAGTTTCTAGTGTTTCATATCAGATCACATTCTTTGAGTTGAACATTAATAAAATAAGGTACAAGTTCAGCTTTGATTGACAGACATTCCAAAGAGTCTCATTCCACAGAATTTGCCATGATTAAAAAAAGAAGGGAAAATTAAATATAGGCATTTAGGTGAGACTGAAAATTATGCATGTACAAGTAAGAAAGAACAAGTGCAGGTAGTTGAACTCTTCTACTCTGGTAAGAAAAGTTCCATGGCCACCCTGTCCCAGCAGATTATGTACAAGTGATATCAGATGCTGGAGACACAATAAGGAGGATTTACAGCCTGCCAAGCAGGGGTGGGTGCATGGGGGGGGCACTCCCTGCAATTCTTCAGAAAAACAATGCACATTCTGTAGCTCTTTTGGGAAGTAGCTATTTTAAAACCAAGGGTGGAAAGATGGCTGTGTCCAGGCTGCCTCCTAGATCACCTGTTCACTGCACATCCCCAGAATGCCAGGCTGTTGAGTCAGTGATTGTCTCCCACTCCATTTAGAGCAAGCGGCAACAGGTGGTCGTGGCTGTGCCGACATGCCCTGTAAATCTCCAAGCTTCCATGCTCCTGCCCTGGATTTGGCTCTGGCTTTGTTCACAGCCCGATGAGATGCCGCTAAAGGCTTTCCCCTGCCCTTGACCTGTCCCCGCCACCCTCTTTGAGCTCATGCCAGCGGCGGGGCTTGGCTCATCCCTCGTGCCAAGCCATCTTGAAGCAGCCAATAAGCTGCAGTTCTGCCAGCTAGGCTCCTGTCAAAGTTCCTGAACAGAATGGGTTAGTCAGCTGCATGACAAGCAACCAGCAGCATCATACTACCCTTTCCAATCTGCAATAAGGTTAAGTGGCCAGTCCTGGGCAGGGTGGTGGGTGGTATTGAGGAAAGCCACCTGGGAGGAGACATTCACCAGGGAGAGATAGAAGATAGATTGATATAAACTTGGCAAGAGAGAGAGAGAGAGAGAGAGAGAGAGAGAGAGAGAGAGAGAGAGAGAGAGAGAGAGAGAGAGAGAAACTAGGTGGCGAAGGAGGTGAATAAATCAAAGATTCCAGAATGCAATTCATAGGCTCTATCAATAAAGCCAACAGGTGACTGTAGCTTCACCCTCTGCACACTTCTGCTTCGTTTCCCATCAAGCCAGCCTCTCCTTTTAGCTTAAGACAGGCTGGAAGATATTCCCCAAACGTCCAATGAGTTTACTTTCAACTCCAGCCAAAGCTAAAGCAACAGCCCAATGTGCATTTGTGGCAGCACAGGGCACTCTAAGTGAACAGAGAGCAGGGCAGCGCACAAAGGAAAGAGCCATGGAAGCTGCAACTAATTTATTTCTCGGTATTCCACCTCTCCCACCTTACCCCACCAATCTTAACACTCTTATGCATGCTGTAAGAGAGGTTCTTACTATCTGGTGACTATATTGATTTTTGAAAAGTGAAAAGGGGTAAATGGGGGGGGGGAGGTTTGCCCTGGATTTCTAAGACCGTTTGGGCTCCCTGAGCAACTCTGTAGTTCAGAGAAGCTCTATGAACAGCTCTATGAACAGGGCTAGAGAGCATCAAAAGCAAGCAGCTGACAACAAAAGCAAGAGCGCGGTAACATGCGAGGATTTCTCCCCAGCCAGAGAACATGCTGCAGGAGAGGTTTTGTTCAGGAGCCCCAGATCTCCCCATGACTCACACAACCCAGTAATTATGAACAGCCATAAAAGAGCAGCATTTACTGATGATCATCTCTCCCCGCCACCCCCACCCCCCAGCCATGATCTTTTTGAGATCTGGTACAGTCTAACCTTTTGCCTTAAGCCTCCTGGGAGGCAGGGATGGCTTTATCAGTCATTAACCAATTCCAGATGTAGTCAGGACTCCCCCACCCTCATTCTCTCCCCCCCCATCCCCACAAACACAGCAGTGTGATTCAGAACCCTGCCCTTGCTGTCCATTTAAGCCATGCACTTGTTACCAGGAATGTCTGGAAAAATTAAGTCAAAAAGAAAAGAGAGGAACAAATCCCTACCCCCTTTCACAAACAGATTTTTTTTAAAAAAAAATTACAACAACCCTGTGAGTCTTATACAATTCTCAGAGTGTTTGATCATTTTGCTCCTTGACCCCCATCAACCCCCCTCCTACTTCAATTAGCCCCAGGGTTCAAGGCTCAGTACTTCTATTTACAAGGCGGCACAACATTTCCCCTCTGGTGTCCTTCCCTTTAAAAAAAAGGCAGGAATGGAGGAGGAGAACTAAAAAAAAAAGGTAGTGAGAATCTCTTTATATTTATAAATAAGTGAAAATGTCAAGCAGCCTGCTTTCCAAGGATCCCCAGCTATTCATGGCATTTCTGTTGCGTAAAGGCAGGACTCCATCTGGGTTGAAGTTGCTATAATTCCTGCCTCCTCACCCCCCCTTTTTTATAAAAAAAAAAGAGAGTCATGTTCATTGTAGCACCAGCAATCCACTTGGGAGCCCAAGGTTAAAGTTGCAGCACAGAGTTCCATCTCCTCCCTTGCAGGAGGAAGAGAGTCATTCCATTGAGGCAGCCAGGCAGTTGCCCCTCAGAGCAGGGCGAGGGGGACACCTACTGCATTCTGGGAAGGCTGGCTCAGCACACCCTTGCCATGTGGGATCCTGCCAACCTCACGTCAGCCCACAAGCTCCATGCCAATCCTGTAGGCACGGTTGCCAGAGACACAGAGGAACGTCAGGAGGGACCCCACAGTGGAATGGGTTACGTGTGTGTAAACATCTGTACATCAGCGAGTGGGCGGGCGTGGCTGGAGGAGACACTCCCCAGCACCAACTTGCTAAGAGATCTTGCAGTTGTTACGCGAGCAGTTCTGCGGTGGGCTCTGTGGCGGACGGATAGACTTGGAGCGCTTCAAGCTGTTGCCTTTGCTGCTGCTCCCACCTCCACTGCTGGCCAAGGAGTATGAGCGGCCGTGCATCATCACTGCGTTCATGCCGTTAGCCATGGAGAAGGACTTCAAGTGGCTCTTGATAGTGACGGGAAGGGGCAGCTTGTCTATAAGGTGGACGGGTGTGCAGGAAACAATGGCGCGGCAGCAGAGGTCTTGCAGGCTGAACACTGTGGATGTGGGAGGCAATAAAGAAGAAATATAGGATTAGAAAGGATGTACGATTCTTGTATTGTTTGCTCTGGTGTGAGTATACCATTTTTCATGAACAAATGTTTAGTTCTTCAGGTGTCAGGCACTTCCCCAGCCTTAGCTAGTTGTGGACCTGTATATGGATGAAATCCCAAATCCTGTAGTTTTAAAGGTATGCCTGCAGCAAGCTACATTTTCATGCATTCTTTGCAGGGGAAATAGCCCAAGAGATCAGTGTAGCCTGCTTCTGGTTGCCAGTTTCCTTTTGTAAGTGCTCCATTGAATAAGTCAACCCACAATCTATCTAAATTAACACTTCAAGAAATGCAACACCACAGTGACATCCTTCAGCCCCTCCTCCAGTATCAGAATCTGGTTAATTCACTCCAGCCTCTGAATTTGTTTTATCTGGTTTTATCTTATGTTATCAATTGGAATTGTTGTTTCATGTTTGTAATCTACCTTGAACATTTTTTGAATACTTAGCATAAAATCATATATACCCATTCATTAGATAGACATCATTATGCAGGGGCACAGCTGCATAACCTGAAAGTGTAGCTCTTGACACACATACCTCTCCTCATCCTGCGATAACACACACCAGAACTTATTGTGACAGTTCTCACAGGGAACCAACCAATCTGGCCAGAAGTACAAAGCTCGACTTGTGCGCTATTTCCAGCACAGTGGACACCATCAAGTCATGCCATCAAAAAAAGCTGCCTGGTTCAGCTGTACAGTCCAGCTGGCACTTCTAATTTCCCCATAAGATGATTCCTGACAACTATGAGGGCTAGAAACTTGCTTTTATTTTCAAAACATTTAATATATTGAACTCCGTACTATCCCAATGGCTATGCAAGGCTCTGCAGCCCCAAGGAACACCAAGTATAGTTTTGGGAAGCAGAAACCCCAGGTTTTGCACAGAACACTGTGTTTAGGCTGTTTGATCAGTTTATATGGCTACATTCCTATTGCCTCTAATATGTGTTTCAGTCTTCAACAACAACTCTTCTAGGGAGGCAGAGTTCTTTCTCCCTCTTTCTCTCTACATTCCAGACAAGAAACTGAAGCAAGAGAATTAGTGACATGCCCAACAGAATTTCAGAGCTGGGAATGAACCCCATCTTCTCACAAATCATATTCCTGTGTGTTAATCAGGTTTCTTGGGCCATTGTCAAAGTAATTAATGCCTACCCACAACTGGCTGGCGGGAAAGCCGACTGGCTGGCTAAGTCATGTCTGCAGAAGACCCACTGCATATAAATTCCCTTCCAGACAAAGCCCTTGAGACTGCAATTAAAATTGGAAGAGGGCTTCCCTGCCTGAAAATTCAATGAGGGAGGACAGGCCTGGTCTAGAGGTGAGCAGACATGCTGCATGCCTCAGAACAGAGTACATTCCGATTTGACAAGTGTACAAGCCCTGGCAACCTGAGGCAAACAGCCCTGAACTCTGATCCCTTCCCACAGCTGGACTGAGACCTTATGAGCAAACTTGCTCACACCCATGAGAACCTGTGGCCCCGTGCTTCTTTCTAAGCAGTGTGCAAAATCTTGTAACATCTGCTTTGCAAAGCAGAACAACTACTCTGGGGTGGGGCAGATTTGCTTTGATGAGGTCACTGCTGGGGGAGGGTGGGGGAGAAGAGAGTTACTTGAGGGCCTGACACAGTTCAGGTCACTAGGAAAGTTTCACGCAGGGAGCCAAAAGGGTCGGAGCAACTAATCGCTCATCTGAATGCAGCTGGAATAGCTACTGAAATCTGCTATGACACCCCTGTCCACAATTCTCAGGCTGACTCAAACAGATATTACCAAAAAAGTAAGTACATTAAACCAGACTTCTGTGCTCGTCAGCTGTGAAGCAGTGCTTGAAGTTACTATCCTCCCCATCTGTGCTCCTGTTACCCAGAATCTCAGAATACCGTACCTGTATACGTACATGTGAACTAGCAGCAATCCCTTCTCCTAGTGGAGACTAGGATGAGAACCTCTGCCCTCTTGACTTTCCTTTTGTTCCAGTTGCCCTTAGGGCTGAGGACAAAGAAGACTTTTGCAAGCTGAACTGTTTGCCAGCCTTGCATGTGAGAGTGGAAAGGGAGCTCTTTTGAAACTGAGCAGGTCAACTATGACAGAGTCAAAGAATCCCTCCACCACAGAAATGATAGCATGCCATCTTCTGACAACAAGAAAAACTGCACCCCACAGGGAAAGCAGGAAGCTGGCTTTGTCAAGCACCGTTTGAATGGCTCAGTGTAAGGCTGCTCTTCATATTCCCTTTTCCACAATGCCTCTTCAAACGTCAAGCTGCTGGGAATGATTGACAAGGATGGAACAATATATCACACATGCTCTATATTAAGACCCCCAAAGTCAGCATGGGGGGATCTGAAGTCTGTGATCCAAACAAGCTGAATAAATTAGTTGCATTGGTCACCACGGTGGAAGATGCTGGACAGACTCCCATGACTGAACTGCTTTGAGAGAAGTCAAATAGAGGTCTCAAGAAGACATGGAATTTTAGTGTCAATTGATAAAACTGAAAATCAACAACTCACTGAATGCTGGCTAGCTTATGCTAGAAAGTTTGTTTAAGAAATCAAATATGGAGTAGGAAAGTTGATACTCTAAAAAAAAGATCAAGCCTGCAACATCCAAGCCTTTTCAATCCCATTTTCACAGCTATGAGAGATATAAAAACTGACCTAGTTGGTTCAGTGCGGCATGCACGAAGCTATTTTTAATCAGTTTCTTTTCTATATACAAGGAGGATAATGACATCAATGGAGAGAACCCCAAGTCAGGGTGGTATGTTGGGGCATAAAGCAAGTTCAATAAATTCACAAGGCTCAGTGAAGAAGAAGATAGGCAGGTATTTTCTCTAGAGGAGAAGACTCAAGGCACATGGAGCCCCATTTTTGTTTCATATCTAAATAAGGTCTGTTTCAGATGTTTCATTATTTTTGCAGAGTGAGATTTCCCCTATTCGTACTAATATGACCAAATCATCATTAAGCAAGCTAAGTCACAGTAACTTACACGACAGACGTCACACATGACATTGAGGCAAATTACCATAGCTGAATTCAAAGAGCAATAGTGGAAATGCCATGTGTACCAAACACCAAATCCTAGAAGGAAGATTGACAACTGGAACATCTATTCCTGTCTTAATGCATGACAGGAACAATGGGGTGGGTGCTTGCTCACCTCTGTTGGGCCTCCATATCTTCTCCATGCCATGCCTCATCAACACAATACGAGACAGCTCCGTGAAGGACTCAATTACGTTGAAGTTGCACAATGGGCTGACCTCAAAGAACGTCATGCAATTTTTCTCTGCATAGGAGCGGGCTTGCTCTGTTGGCACTTGCCGTTTAAAGGCCAGATGAAGCCGGTTGCCAACCAAGATGCGGGGCACACCAGGAGCATGCTTTAGAGAGAAAAACATATCATTGAACATACACACTTCCATGCCAGCCCAATCGCATGTTCCAACCCTTTTCATTTGGGGAGCAAAATACCTATTTGGCACTTCTCATTTACAAGACAATGCTGTGCTTTCATTTTCCAGGCCATGTTCTGTGCTCCTAACTTGGACATGGCACAGGGTCCAATAGAAGAAGCTGGTATCTAGAGAAAGCCAAGCCTAGTACACTGCTGGCTTCCCAAGTAGGAAATGGGGACTAGAAACTGGTTTAAGCTTGGCAAATCTCAGTATCTGCCCACACTTTCCATCTCTTCTAGTGTACCAACACATTTTCCTCTTAATGCTTGGCAATTAACAGATAACATTTCCTGATAACTATGTTAGGCCTTTCTGAAGTAGTAAACCTGTGTCTGGGCTATCCTACTCCAGACTACAGGCCAGGGTTTATATGAATAATTGCTCTGCCATATAAAAATCCCTGCACATAAGAGAATTTGTGCACTTGGGCAGGACTGGGAAGTGGATCTGGCTGGGAGCTGAATCCCAAAATCTCCCCCCCCCCATGGGCTAACTCTGACAAGCAGGTGGGGATGCAACCCATAACCTCTCACTATAATGGTCCCAGGCAACTAACACCTGTCAAAGGAGAAAGATTCTAACCTAGGCTCCACCTGGATATGAGTTTTCTTAGTGCAGGGATTTTTATTTGGGTGTTTGGTCTCAACTGAAAGTTATAGAAGCATTTCAGCCTGCAGCAGGATGCAATAGTACCTAACTGGCAGTTTGCTTCAATACAGTATAAGGTCCTAACAGGAAACCAAACATTCTGACACTCCCTGAACCAGATTTGTAGACTATGAACAAAGATAAAAAGACCAAGTTTATGGAAGTCTAATGCAGTCTTTGCCATTCTTACCTCATCAATTTCCTTGATCCATCTGTCTATTCCATCAAAAGACCAGCGATTGGTAATGTCGTAGACCAAGAGGATTCCCTGTATGAAACAGAACACCAAATGTTCAAATTAAAACAAACAAAATTCCAAGTTGTTTACTTGCATAAGGTTTTCTCCTAAAGTTGGTCAATTGTGACTTCACACCCAACTGTGTGTTCTTTTCCTACCTTTTTGCCATTTAATTCACTTCTACTGTAAGGTTTTCAAAGTATTCTACCAATTTCTAGTCATAGGATTAGGAATTCTGAGAACCATTCTTTTACTAGGCTATTGAAGGTTCCCTCCAACCCCACGCCTGACCTATAGACTATAGCAAAGTTTTTTTGGAGTGTGTGTGTGTGTAAAGAAATACAAGAGGAATGTTTCAGCAAGCTGGACGTTTTCAGTGATAAGTTAGGACCCAGGCCACAAGCAGAATTCCCAGTCTGAAGTGGAAGAAATAATCTCTTAAGAGAAATGGAAATGCTTTTTCCCCATGGCAAGACTCTAGTTTCAGAACGGTCATCATTCTGTAGCCTAAGCCAGGGGTAGCCAACATGGTGCCCTCCAGATGTTTTGGTCTACAACTCCCATCAGCCCATTGACTATGCTGACTGAGGCTGATGCGAATTGGAGGGCACCACCTTTGGCCTAAACCAATATGGATGCATTGTGAGGGCTGCCCCAAAACACAACCACTGGTTCCTCCTGGCTCACTTCCAGACATTAACAAACTGATAAACAATGACTGCAGGTGGCATCTTTGCCTGGAGTCAAGTAACAGAAACTAAGCAGCACTGCTGACTGTACTCACCTGAGCTCCCCTGGAGTATGACCGAAAAATTGTACAGAACCTCCCTTGGCCCGATGTGTCCCTACAATGAAGGGGGGGAAAGTAGATGGCTTTCAGACCTCCCCATTCCACCTTCCCAACGTTAGGTAACAACAAAACTATACCATTCAGTGATCTGTCAGTTAAAATTGGAACTACATACTATACAAAAGTCATTATTTTTCTCCCCAAAATGCTGTGCTTCACATATGGATTTGTGTAGAGTGCACTCTCCAACTCCACACCTAAGAAGAACATTCTAACTTATCCCAGTCTTGTGTACCCACAAATATATTTCCTGCAGAAGAATATGCACAAGAAAATTTTACCATACATGTTAATAAACACTAGTAAGAGTGCATATTATCTTTTCCATGCAAGTACACATACAAAAGATATCCCAAATGACTGGTTGCTCAGGAATATAGATTACATGTTAGCATCTGAGAACTAAAAATATTTTTACAGCTCTATTTATCAGCCCAGAACATCCATACTCTCAAGCTGGGTTCAAGTTCATTACTCCCATTTTATCTACTGATGCAGCTCATTGTTTTCAGTTCTTGGAGGCTGCTACTAGCAGAATTCAACCACAATAGAAGCTACAGCAGACACCTCCGGGTCCTGCTCTACACCACCCATCCTCACTTTGAATGCTTCAAAGACAATGACTATGTATGTAAAATCCATTTTTGCAAGCCCTCCAGCAGGCCGCCTTCATCATAGCAGTTCCCACTTCCTATGACCTATAAATGGGTAGGTAGAGACATACATGATACATACATATACTATAGATATGGGATGTCCAACAGGTCGATCACAATCTACTGTTCGATTCCCAGGATGTTTTGGTAGATCACGGGCTCCTCCATCCAGCCCCGCCCCCTCACCCCGCCCTCTAGATCACTATCCTGGAAGACAGAGCTCTCGTTGTGAGGCTGACCGTTTCATTAGCGATCTCTTGGTGAGCTCCTATTTTTATTTATTTCTTCGACCTGCCCCCCATAGGATTTTTCTCCCTAAAATAAGCTCAACAACTTTCACCTGAACCCACCAAAGTGGCTTACCTCCCTAAAAAAAGCTCAACAACTTTGAACTGAACCACCCCCAAAAGGGGTAGATCACTGCCAGTTTTTAACTGTGTGAGTAGATCACGGTCTCTTGGAAGTTGGCCATCCCTGCTATATATAGATGGATTAGGTGCTCATTGGTATTTTGTTCCAGCTTCCTACCACTGGAGACAGGATTTGACTGTTCAACTTGAGGATCGTCAATATGTTCCACTAGAAAGAGTTAGATGAGAGAGAGCAGGGCTCAAGTTCTAACTGTCATGGTTTCACCAGGTGGCCTTTGTCAAGTTACTAGCACCAACCCCCCTTTTAAAAGCACTACAGAACAATCATTAAAATGTTCACGTTTTTGTTTAAAAAAAACAATTGCATAGGCCTGTCTACATGAAAGTTCAGTTAACTTTTTGTTAGGTGTGTGAGAACATATTCTCTTGAACATTTAAGAAGTGCTACAAATGATTGGTATGGATGGGGGTGTGGGCTCAGAAAACATTATTAACCCACAAAAACGCACCTGCAAGTCTATCTTCAATGAATATGGCAAGTTGGTGGACTCTCTCTGTCACCCAACTTCCACATACACATAAAAGAAAAGTGTTGGGAGTACTACCTAGCCGTAGCGAGAATTCTTAGCTCTTCATTTAAAAAGCTGCTACAAAAACAAACAAAGGAAAACTTTTGGCTGGAGAAGATGTTTGAGTTCAGCATTCAATTGTTACTCCAGAGGCTGACATTACACTGAGGAATTCTTACAACTCTGTTTAGGAGTACGACGTGTTCTGTAGTAAACAAACATAGGGTGTGTTAAGGACACCAGCTGCCTCAGAGCTTGTGTGTAGATTTAAGCCATGCCTTCTCATCTATTTAAACATTACAGCACACCAAGGGGCATCACCAGACATCTGTGATGCTATGAAGAGTGCTGTGCTGACCTAAGCAAGTACCTACTTAAGTGCAAGCTGCGGTCAGGTTAGTCACAGAACACGTTGCAGTGTGTTAGTCCCTGCTGTGTCCAATGACCTGGGAGGGGTACATGACAAACAGCTGGAAGCCTCACCACCCTCATTCCTCTACATCAGATTTCCCAGGGAGATCAGATTTTTGGTGCAATCGAGGCATTACTAAATATCTAAAGGGTCAGATTTTTCTGGCACTTTTCTTATACACCCATAACTACACAAACTAGAAGCTTGTTCCATCTCTACTGTTGTGAAAAGCATAATATTAGGGAGAGAGTGGTAATCATTATGGTAGACCAGGGCAATGGATTACAATTCCAGTCATCCTCAACCATAGACTATGCTGGCTGGGACTGATGCTGCCCAACAACATCTAGTGGACACCACACTGGATGCTCTTGTGGTAGAGACTTTGTGACCAAGTTCACACACCATCCTCCTTGTGCAAGAGGCCATTTCCATAAGTGGCCAAAAACCAATGCTCTTAGAATGAACACTAAGTAGGAACCAGAACTGTTTTGAAAATGCTCTCAAGCAGGACCAGGTATACACGTTTAAAGGTAAACTGTCCTTAGGCCACAGGGCAATAAATAAAATCTGCCCAGAAACACACAAACTAACTGAAGGTGGGAAAAGTGACTTAGCATATCTTCCCCTACTGTCTTCCTTTACTTCCTTGTTTTTCATCATATGTCTTCCATCCACATTGTAAATCTGTATGCAAGGTTAAATTATGTTGTATGCTGTAGAGCCCCTTGTTTTCTTTTCAGCATGTAGCAGCAGTAGAAGGAAGAGGGAGGAGATGGTGCTTATGAAGCCAGGCCATACAAGAGAAGGAAAAACGTAATCTACATGCTATAATTACAGTGGTGCCTCGCTAGACGAATTTAATTCGTTCCACGGGTCTTTTCTTATAATGAAAAATTCGTCTAGCGAATCCCATAGGAATGCACTGAATTTTTTTTTGCCCATAGGAACGCATTAATTGAATTTCAATGCATTCCTATGGGAAACCGCGATTCACTAGACAAATTATTCATAAAACAAATTCGTCTAGCGAGGCAACCTCCGCTCGAAAAATCCTTTCGTTAAGCGGAAATTTCGTTAAGCAGGGCATTCGTTAAGCGAGGCACCACTGTAAGTGAAATAGGTATCTATGAACGTCTCCAGATAAGCCTAGGCAGACACTTCTAAGCTAAGCTTGCAAGAACATTATCTTGATGAACCCAAGTTCTCTCTTGTCTTAAGGTCATGTAGACACTCTTAATACTTTGGGAAGATTTCAGCAATGCAACCTTACCAGAGCTCCAGTTTGACTCGTCTGCCATCTAACAGGATTGTTGTGGTCTTGTAGTCAATTCCTGTAAATAAAAACAATGGAAATGTGATTACACAAAAACCAGGCATAACGGCACTATTTCAGTGACATGTAGGTGTTCATAACCAGAGAAAGCTGTCACAACACCAAGTGTTTGAGGGAATGATGCTTGTGGTGGTAGCATAGTAAGTTTTAATATATAAAACAAGCAACTCAGAAGAGCAGTAAACAGACAATTATCATTTATATGGTAGCAAGGACATTTAGGTCTCTTACAGCACAATAAAGTTAGCTGTGAGGAATGAGGAACCAGGAGTTGTTTGTCGAACTGACCTACTTCTAGTTAAACACAATTTCTTCACCATATTTAGCATAAACGTTAAATTAAAAAACTACAACAACAAAATTTATATACCACTTTATTGAGGAAAAAAAACTCCCACCAATTGTTTACATTCCCCCCCCCCCAGACTCGATGTTGAATTCATCCACTTAAGATTTGTACCCTCACTTTGAGTAAAGTGTATTTTGTCTAGGTATTATTACTGAAAGGTGAAGGCCAGGGGTGGCATTCAGGTATGTTAAATTCAGACTAGACCCACTGAAATTAATGGACCTAACTCAATCATGTTCATTAATTTAAGTGGGTCTACTTCAAGTAAAATTAGTTGAATGCCACCCAAAACAAATCTAGATTCTGCTAGCAGTGGCAACTGACCAGAGAACCTGTTAGTGGATCACTGGGACATGGATCTCAACAGAGTCTGATATCTGCATTTTGAAGCTTAACTACAGAGGATGCATCTGATTGTGGCCAAGATCTGCACATTACAGGTTTGCATTACAGTTTTGGTATGCAAGCAAAAGGACATACAACCATAAGGTAAAGGTAAAGGTAAAGGATCCCTGAACAGTTACTGGTAATTCCAGTCAAAGGCGACTATGGGGTGCAGCACTCATCTCTCTTTTCAGGCTGAGGAAGCCAGTGTTTGCTCACCACAGACAGCTTTCCGGGTCATGTGGCCAGCATGACTAAACTACTTCTGGTGCAACAGGACACCATGATGAGTGCCAGAGCGCATGGAAACACTATTTACCTTCCCACCACAGCCATATCCACCACCAAAAGGTAGCATTCAACTCTCAAAAGCAATTCATACTACAGGTATACAGTCATGTTGCTGGCTTGCTGCCATCTTAACAATAACTGACAGTGCTACTGGCATGTGAAATGCCAGGTCAATGAGTTCTTTTTCTAACTAGGCAGCTTTGTTATTAGCAAGTATACCAAAATACTTCATACATATTCAGTTGTGTTGACACAGAGATTTCATTTCCCTGCCACGCATCTGTATCAATATCCTTGGAGATCTGGATATTGCACTAATAAGGTCTCAGCTGGTCACTTTTCTTCCTGTTTCTCCCAATGCTTTAATCTGCATATTAATTAGTCCATTGTTAACAAACTTCAAACAGGAAGCTGACTGCTAGCAATTGGTCCTGCCCCACATTAGATCAAGGACCAGTTCCTTTAATTTAAGAAAGAAATCCTGCTGATTCACTGTTTCCAGGGACATATGCTTTCAAACCTGTCAGGTCACATAAGAACTGAAGATTTTAAGTATAAGCAGTCTGACTTTGAAATATATAGTAAATTTTTCAACAGCTTGCTTCAAAAACAAATTTGTACATATGATCTATTAAACTTGATCAAAACACACCCCACACTAAAAATACCATTTTCTCTGTAAAGAATGAATCATTGAGGAAAAAATATTTCAAGGAAAGTGAACTGGCTGTCTTCATCTGCCCCAGCTGCAACAAAACATGAGGTAACTCTCCAAAGGTTAGACTTCACCCCCGAAGGCGCTCTCCTTCATTGTCTAGAGCAGTGTTTCCCAACTGGTGGTCCGCGGACCCCCAGGGGTCCGCGAGCTATGCGAGAGGGGTCCGCAAGACTGGGACTCTGGCGAGGCAAGATGGCGGCGCGGAGCTCCTAAACTCGACGAACGTGCTAGCGCCGCCAAATCAGCCCCCAAACAAGCAGAAAGCCACCCAAACCGCAGCCGCTGCTGCGTGGAAGCCGAACCCTTCCCCCGCGAGTCCACCCGCCCACCGCCCACCGGCGCCCGCTGCCTGAGGCTCCCGCGTCTGCAGGGGGGCGTAGTCAGCCCCCTGCACCAGCCCCTCCCCGTCGCCGCATCATACCCCTCTGCCAGCCAATAGGGCTCAGGGGGCGGAGTCCAGCTGCGGCGGGAGAATCTTTCCAGCTTCCTGTTGGACTTCCGACGAGGCATTATTGGCGCGCGCCGCGGCGCCACCGAGCTCCTGAGGGCAGCCAGCGTGTTCGCGCTGCCCAAAGGGCTCCTGAGCCGCTGAGACCGCCGCCGCCACGTGCATTCTTGGCCAAGTGAGTTGCGACAGATTTATACCTCATTGATTTCAATGGGCCTTAAGCATGAGTTGGATTGGGATAGCTGATTGTGAGGGTCCTTTATTCTACGGCTACTGCTTTAGTTTAGTATCTGAACAGTACAAGTTAAAACTTGGTAATTTAATGAAATTAGGGGGCCTTTCACACCTCTTTCCTATATTGCCTTACTCCCTATAACAGGGACAAGTAAATAAGTATATTTCTCATTAATATCAGTTCTGTATATGTTCAAGTCATGAGTCCATCCATATTAGCCTGCAGATTTTTCTCTAAAAGTCTGCAGGAAAATTCACATTTAAACATGAATTTTTTAAAAGGGCCTTTCTCTCAAAATGCACATTTTAAATGTTATTTGCTGTCCAAATACAGTATGCATTTCAAGTACATGTTGTTGATGTATTTATTTTTTTGGTGGTGTTTGAGCCAAGAGCAGTATTGAAAGATTTGGGAACTAAACAAGCCAGTGGTTAAATTGGAACTGTACATTATTTCAATACTTCCATTTCAAAACAAGACCAGTGCAGGCTAAATCCTGTGTTTTGACAGAATTACAAGCCTGGTAGATGAAGGGAATGCTGTGGATATAGCCTATCTTGATTTCAGCAAGGCCTTTGACAAGGTGCCCCATGATATTCTTGTAAAGAAGCTGGTAAAATGTGGTCTAGAACTGAAAATTAAAACTAACTGTATACTGATGGAGTACTCTGTTGTAACTAAAAAGACTCTTAATTTGGCTCTCACTTTTTAATTTTAGGATTAGGAATTAATGGGGGTCCTTGTCACAATAGCGGCTCGATGAGGGGTCCTCGAGAAAATTTTGTTGGGAACCCCTGGTCTAGAGACAGATGGATGCCAGCCAACCAAGTACTACTGGGATGCAGCCCTAAGTCCAGAAAATTCTGTCCTGTATCTTGCCAGTATAGTTGGTGACACATTCCTATTTTAATATCCTCCAACTATCTAGTGCACAAGTTGCCAGTGTGGTACCCTCCAGCTGTTGTGGAACCATACCTCCCATCTTCCCTGACCCTAGCTTACACTGGCTGGAGCTGAGGTCAAACAATATCTGGGGGAGCACCATGTTGGCTACCCCGATCTAGTATCTATAGCTAGCTCAGCTCTCAAAATAAGTTATAACAAGGGTGGGGCCTGCATTCCATTGGGGGCAATCTGTTGATGGACACAAGCCAGTGGTGGGTGGAACCACATCTGAAAGCAGGCAAGGCCATTTCTCTTCTGATAATCTCATTCCCCACTGCTCCAGTCACATGAAAGTAGGCTAAGGGCACATGTCGTCATCTAGCCACAGGCTGCCAACCCTGAGTTACAAATTACCAACTGTTAATGAAAATTTGCTTCCTGTTCAGCCCAGGAACAGTCTATGCTTCTGGAACATTCTGGGCACTTAGCCTACCCCAATATCCCCCAATAAACATGATAAAACATCTATTTCCAAAGAATAGCTTTTAAGTTGCACACCTGCATTGGCAAACTCCCACAAGGCTTACAGCAGTTCACATATATTCTTAGAATGTAAAATAAAGATTTTGTTTTATGTTGTCATTTCTATTAAAACCCTGTTTGACAAGACAACCCGACTACTTTTGTTTATAGACATAAAGCAACATACACTGATTAAAACTTCCCAGGCTCAATCTGAGATGTACCATACTATTCCATGTATAACATGCCCCCATGTATAAGATGACCCATATTTTGGGGGACTAGAAATTAAGAAAATGGGGGGAGATTACCCAAAGTTTTGCAGAGGATTGCACAGAGTTCTTGAGCTTTTTTGGGGGGGGTTTGCCAAAAAACACTCACCCGCATGGCAGACGCTAACACTCGCATGCATCGCAACAGCTTCCTAACGTCTGTCCCCTCACCAGCAGAAGCAGCCTGTTGCCCGGCTAATTGCCACAGCAACACCCCATCAACAACACCCCTTGCTGCAGACACTAATAACATTCTGCAGACCATCTCTGGCTCGCGCCATCAACCAATCCCACGTCCCCCCTGGGCACTACCCATATATAAGACGACCCCCTATTTTAAACATAATTTTCCAGTTAAAAATCCAAGTCTTATACACGGAAAAGTACGGTATATCTTCAGGGCCCAATGTTTTGTTTTGTTTTTTGTAATTGTACTTTAAAGCTGTTTTTAATATACAGGTAGCGACTGATTACACTTATTCAATATGTGCGCAACCACACATACAAGCACCAGCCCAAACCCAGAAGTAACCCAAAAAGTAACAAAAATGGGGCAGCCTTATTCAGCCTCCCCCACGTTGGAAGATACATTGATGTAGCTACCTTATGTACCAATACAAAGGTAGCACAGTTCTTTGCCCTGGCAGAGATACAAAATATTTATTACCAATTCCTAAGCAGCTGCCCAGCCCAAAGCTGAACAAATATTTCAGTTTCCTAGGAAGGAATAGTTTGAGGCCTTCAGGTTGGCTGCTTTTAAATTCATAGTATTTCAGTCACTATTTGGGCAGGACTTAATTCATAGTGATATCATTGGCCAAGCCAGACATGATGCTAATTGTGCAAGCTTTTCTTTAACACCAAATGAAGCTTCCTTTCTCCAAACCTAATAGCAGCTTGGGGAAATCAATACCTTGGGGCATGAGGGGAAGAGCTAAATCCCCTCATTGTGTGCCATGGTTCTAACCCCACCTCCTTGCATCTTCTCTTTAAATGTGAAAAAGCAGATGAGAATTGCAATGATACAATTAACATAATTTATATGCAAATATAAGGAAAGGTTCCAGTCAGTGTGAAAGGCTTTCCTTCTTATTTAGGTAAATTTTCACAGTGCTGGACTGTCCATGAATGCAACACTTCCATAATCCAAATCTCAGGCTGGTAGCAGTATCACTTCTTTATTTTAAAATATTAAAGCCATCAGTGCAACTCCTTCACAATTACACTAGACATATTTCCTTCAGGGTCAGTGATGCAACCAGCCTCTGCTTCTGCTTTGCATTCCAGAACACACTCTTCAACTTTTATAAACAGTTGATTACAATGTATCATAAGGAATCATATCACAAAAAGGAACTCATTTCAGCAGCAAGTATTTCACTTTTGAAATCATCAGGCTTGTTCAGACAAGTTCATGAGGTGGAGCACAGCTCGACTGCTCCAACCATGTATGTTACATAACACTGAACAAACTTTCAAATGAATAAGGCAGAAACTGACATGTTTGTGCCACTGGGTGGCACTATTGCACAGAGGCTTTCGGGATACTGCTGAGAGTCTGAGCCTTTAAATACTGTACCTGAGTGCTTTAACTGTCTCCCCTTCAACTCCAATCTTTACAACTGTTGTGGGGAAATATTGGTGATTTCTTCAGCAAACAAACTGTGAATATCCACATATTTATATGCATACTGAGAGGCATCAGTCTGTTGATTGATCTTATTAGGAGCTGTGTTACTTTATTTCAATATATTGCTATATTTTTAATTTGTTATTTACTCTATTTTTAGTTTCTGTGCCATCCACATCTCCCTGGGCTGGACATTATGAATTTACAGTACTGTACATTTTAAAGAGTTTTCGGTGAGAAACACCATTGGATCAAACTATGAAATTAAAAACTGAAGTTCAAGCATTCAGTCACATGGATATGCTCTGTTAGTAGACAATGTACAAACCAGTTTGATTCTATTGCTTATAGCAGGGCTACCCAACATGACACTCTAAGATAAAATGCAAGCCACTAGCCACGTAATTGTAGCCTATCAGACGCCTGAAAATGTTGCAGTCTCAGACATGAAAACAAAAAAAAGTTTACCATTTTACCATTTATTTACTATTACATTTACATCCCAGTTTTCATTTAAAGAGGCTTTATTCAATAAATACTGTTCCCCCATTCTCAGTTTCAACCCAGCAACCTTGTAGGCTAGGCTGAGCTTCATGATGGAATTCTGGTCTCCCAGGTTCTAGTCCAGCTCTCCACCCACTAGGCCAAATTGGCTTCAGGTCTGGCATGCCAGGCTCAAATCAGTGGCAGGAAATTGCACAAATGTGGTTTAATGTGTCTAGCTATGTGGAAGACACAATAGGGCTATGCTCCATCCAAATATGGGTCACTGCAGCAGATCCACAATCATTTAAGAGATGGGAAGAAGGGGGGAGAGAGTAAAAGACAAAAAATTAGGAGAGAGCACAAAACAAGGCACAGAGAAAGAGACTAACAAGATATAATAGTATGATAAAAGTTGTTTTAAAGTTGCAGGTTGGTGCTAAATGAAAAGGCCCTGGGCCTGATAAGTTGTTAACTACCAACAGGTAAATGGAAAAACATATTTCATTGTAAGCTATAGTTGCAAATGTTTATTTCTTACATCTATATTCTTCCTTTCCTCCAAGGAACAAAAGATGGTGTACATGGTTCTGTCCCTCCCAATTTCATTCTCATAACAATCCTGTGAGGTAGGTTTGGCTGAAACAGTAACTGGCCCAAAGTCATCCAATGGGTAGGGATTTGAAACCTGGCCTTGAAAAATATTAAGTTTTTAGTATAATGCTAAACCATAATAATAGAATCATATTGTAGAGTTGGAAGAGAGCCTGAATGTCATCTAGTCTAACCGCCTGCAATGCAGGAATCTCGAACTAAATATGCATGACAGATGGCCATCTAACCTCTACTTAAAAATCTCCAAGGAAGGAGAGTCCACCACCTACCGAGGGAGTCTGTTCCACTGTCAAACAACCCTTACCGTCAGAAAGTTCTTTCTTAGGTTTAGTTAGAATCTCCTTTCTTGTAACTTGAAGCCATTGATTTGGGACCTAGCCTCTGGAGCAGAAGAAAACAAGCTTGCTCCATCTTCCATGTAACAGTTCTTTAGATATTTGAAGATGGCTATCATATCTTCTTTCAGTCTCCTCTTTCCCAGGCTAAACATACCCAACTTCCTCAACAGTTCCTCATAAGGTTTTGTTTCCAGACCCTTGACATGGCATAGCTCCTGAGTCCTGACAGTCCTGCTTTTTTGTTCCTCCAGGGGTTCGTCTCCTGCATTGGGAGATCTTCCTCCCCCCTAGGGGTACCCCACCTGCATCTCTGTTCCAAGACAGTACACTCTGGTCTAGCAAGTATTTCTTCACCTTGCCCGATAGCATGAAGTGTGGATAGGAGGGCCTTGAGTTGCTATATCTTCTCTTCCAGCAAGGCAACCAGTTTGCACTTGCTGCAGGTGTAGTTTTCCATGTTCTCAGTCAGGAAGACAAACATAGCACAGGTGTTTCAGGTCACACTGTAAGATAGCACTCTGGACATCCCCATAAAACTCCTCTGCTAAACACTCTTGCAACATCCCTGTTTATAAGTCACTAGTGTCATTCAGCCCGTTAAATAAACGGGCGCTAGAACATATGTGAGCGCTGCACGGAGCACCGGATCGAGGAGCCGTTCTGCAGAGTCAGCGCCCAGCAACGCCGTGCTGGATTGAGGAGCACCGGTCTGCAGCGCTGCACGGAGCACCGGTCTGCAGAGTTGGTGCCCAGCAGCGCCGCATGGAGCAGCACCTCCTCAATCCAGCACGGCGTTGCTGGGCACTGACTCTGCAGAACGGCTCCTCGATCCGGTGCTCCGTGCAGCACTGCTGGGTGCCGACCCGGCAGGCCGCTTCCTTGATCCGGCGGCCTGCCAGGTCAGCGCTGATCAGCGCTGCACGGAGCACCGGATCGAGGAGCCGGTCTGCACTCAGCGCCCAGCATCGCCGCACGGAGCATCGCCTCCTCAATCCATCACGGCGTTGCTCTCCAACCTAGTCATGGGAATGCAGGAGCAGCCCTGCTGCCACAGCCCAAAGTCCTTTGATTCTAGTTTTTAACAATGGCCAGATGCCGCTGGAAATCCATCAATGGGACTTGAAGCCAGTTATCCCTTCCCATTCAAGCAATTAGTATTCAGTGGGATATTGTCTATGAACATGCAAGTATCATTTAATGATCAAAGTTGTCAACAGATGTCTCCTCAATCATTTGTTTACAACCCTTTAAATAAGGATTCAAGTTAGTAGCCATCAACACTTCATATGGCAGTGAATGTGTTATTTCACACTTCCTTTTTTGCCTGTTCGGAATCTAGTGGACCAAGATTTGTGTGTCTAATCACTGCTTGAGCATAAGGAAATCTCATGCCTGTAGCAATTCTCTGTTTCTAGCTGTCTGTCCCAAAAGGATACCAAGAAATTAAAGTCAGGATTGGACCTTAGTTATCCACCAAGTATGAAACTCTGTTTGGTAACTACATATCTAGAGGGCAAGGTAGGAATGCAGGCACTGCATTGAACACCAATGATGTTGTCCATATCCTGCTGGAACTGCTGCATTGGCAAGGCACAGAAAACCAGTCTGAGCTGTTTTCAGCTTAGCCCACATTCCAACTCTGCTTCTCTAGTCATACTGAATTTGCAATTAAAGAGGAGTTAGTTTATTAAGACTTTTGGGGCCTTTAAGCTCTTTATATGTATTGTTATTTACCAACTTTTAGCACAACTAAAGCAAAAGTCATAAGCATAATGTTGTGAATCTGTTCATGCACAAATACACCCAGCAACTCTTAAAGTTATTGTGTCTACCAGGCCCTACACCTATGTTTGCTGTAGCCAAGTAATAATCTCAATTCTTGGCAAGCTTTCAGTTGTACCTATATAACCAAAAGGATAATGGTCGCCTGCAGATGCCCATCTCAAAGTTGTTCTTATGATCAAAGGCTGCATTACATATGAAGCAAAACAGAGGCACTATCTGCACAAGAAGCTCCCACATTGGGAAAATAATAATAGATCCAACTGTTATGCTGTCTTGCGAAGGCTAAAGGAACTTACACACAATATAAAAAAGCAAAGACACTAAACAGTGATCCAGCAAGAGAATGATAAAGCTGATATTAGCTCATTAGAACAGTTTCATTGCCTATATGCCCTCTTGGACTATAAGACACCCCTGAAGTAGAGGTAGGAGATGCCTGTGACAAGAACTGGTAACAGCTGTAGACTACACTCCATACTGAAGAAGGAATAACTTTCCCCGAACTCCTATTCTTCTAACTTCTTAGACCAACTAAAGCAGAGCTTTCCATACTTCTCACGTTGGTGACACACATTTTAGATATGCATCATTTCACAACACAGTAATTCAGTTTTACTAGCAAACCAGAGGTAAAACTAACCCCTTATAAGATATATGGTCACATATTGCACAACACACCCAGACACTGCAGCCAACACACTAATGTGTCACGACACACAGTTTGGAAAGCTCTGAACTATTGTAATGTGTTCCACATGGGCTGCCTTTAAGACAGTGTTTCTCAACCAGTGTGCCTCCAGATGTTTTGGGACTACAACTCCCATAATTCCTGACCACTGGTCTTGCTAGCTAGGGATGATGGGAGTTGTAGTCCCAAAACATCTGGAGGCACACTGGTTGAGAAACACTGCTTTAAGACAGCTTAAAAACTTCAGCTAGTACAAAATGTTCATCTCCTAGAGCAGCGTTTCTCAACCGGTGTTCCGCGGCACAGTACTTGTGTGCCGCGACGTGCGGCGAGGAAAAGGGCGCTTTGCATTGCTGACGGACTTCCGGCGAGGCAAGATGGCGCACGGCACGGCAGCGCGAAGCTCCTGAGAGCGACCAGCGTGCCCGTGCCGCCAGCCTAGCCTCCGGACCGCCGGAACCACCGCCGCCAGTACACGGGCGCCAAGTGAGCCCGGCGGATCGACCAGGGAGCCGCTGGAGGCCCCCCCCGCAACCCCACCGGAGCGACACCGAAAGCGCCCGGCTGGAGGATCGACGGACCCCTGGGCTCCGCGGCAGCCGCGTGGGCGTCGGAATCGCCCGGCGGATCAAGCGGGGAGCCGCTAAAGCCCCCCAGCGAGCCCGCCTGCGGCTTGGAAGAGCTCCGAAGCCCGGGACCTTCCACCACGCGACGGCCCTGCCTCGTCGCCGCAGCCGTCGCCACCCCAGCCGCCCCAGGAGAAGAGGAAAAGGAGGGAGGCCCCCCCCAGGTGAGGGAAAAAGGGAAAGATAGGGAGGAGAGGGCCCCTCGTCACCCCCCAACCCAGGTGAGAGCGCCTGGTGGGTCCGCCTGGCTACTGCGCAGCAGTTCTTCGTCTCCCCTCCAAACTAAACTAAATATAAGGCGGCACAGAGTTGGTGTGCCGCGGGATTTTTTTTCATAGAACAAGTGTGCCGTGGCCCAAAAAAGGTTGAGAAACACTGTCCTAGAGCATGGAGAGTGGCAGGAGCATATGCAACCAAACCCACTATGATTATCCTGAATACCAGTTAGTTTCTGGGATCAATTCAAAGTCCATCCCCCCTTGCAGGTCAACTGACAGGGTGTGAAGATATCTGTCAATCGCCTGGCATCACAATGACATTAGGTAACTTGATTTCACCCCTGCAAGCCCTGACAAGCAGCTGATTGTTAGAATCTAACTCTTCATACCCTTGGACCCACATATTTATGGGACTGTTTACAATGGCTCTCAAAGTGAACCATTCACAGTGGGATCAGGCATTAACCAGGGATGTGTTATCGCCCCAACTCTTCTTATTATCTTCATCACCAAGATCCTTCACATTGTTGAAGGGAAACTCCCCACTGGGGTGGAAATTATATACTGAACAGATGAAATACTCTTTCATCTGAGTAGGCTGAAGCAAATAGTAAGGTTGCCATAACTTCCGTATGCTGATGACAATGCAGTGTTGCACACTCAGAGGATGACCTCCAAACCATCCTAAATATCTTCGCAGAAGCTTAAGTTAAGCTTGGCCTATCACACAAAATAAAAAAACCCAAAGTACTGCACCAACAAGCATAAAACCCCTCTGCAGCGACACAAATCCAACTTAATGGTGTAACACTCTAAAATGTTGACCACTTTTCCTGACTGGGAAGTTATTTTTCCATAAATCCAGCATCGCCTGAGTTCTGCGAGCACAGCCTTCTCCCAATTGAAGTGCAGAGTGCTTGAGGTCTGGGACATTAAGAGGGATACCAAAATGCTCATTTACAAAGCCATTTTACTATTAACTTTATGCTTGCAAAACATGGACCACTTATAAACGCCATCTCCAACTCCCTGAAAGATTCCATCAACAGTGTCTCCATACAATTTGACACATCACTTGGGAAGACAGGCGAACTAATGTCAGTGAACTGGAAGAAACAAAGATCACCAGTGTCGAAGCAATGATTCTTCAACATCAACTTCATTGGACAGGTGATATTGTTTATCGTCTAGAGTAGAGCAACTACTCTATTTCCAACTTAAGAATGGAAAGTTAAATACTGGTGGACAACAAAAGAGGTTTAAAGATGCACTCAGGGCAAATCTTTAAAAATGTAGTATAAGCACTGATAACTGGGAAACATTGGCCTGTGAGCATTCCAATTGGAGAAAGCCTTTACCAAAGGTGTTGTGGACTTTGAAGAAGCACGAACTCAGGGCGAAAAGGAGAAATGAGTTAAGAGGAAGGCACGTTTGGCCAACTCCCACCTGGAAACCTACCGTATGTCCCCACTGTGGAAGAACGTGTGGATCCAGAATTGGTCTCCACAGGCTTCCGGTTCCACTCTGCCTTAATGGAGGCAGCTCCCACAACAGCAGGAGATCATTGGCAAAGGAAAAACAAGGATGATTGAGGGTAATTATCCTTGCAAGTCTCCCCCCCCCCCCTGGACAGGAGGGAACGTGCTTCACTTGCAGTTCGTCTTGGTACCTGGCTCTTGCTCCGGCATGGAATGCAGAGGGCAGGGAGGCACTGAGTGCAAAAGCACTTTGCCTGCCGAAAACCTTCTTACGCCGCCATTAAGAGGCAGAGGTTCTCCTGTTAGAGTTTAATTTGGACTAAAGTACAGGTGTGTGCTAGAAGAGATGAGATCACAAACTGCTGAACAGAACCAGCTGCAAGTTCGTTAAGGTTTGAACTTGAGAGAAGACTTCATTCAGTGAGAAAGACGGTGGGGGGGGGGAAGCCTACAGTTTCTTTATATAAAGTTTTCTTCTCTACATTTATGATTCATCAACCCTCCTTTGAACGTTAGTTCAAATTATATTTGTACAAGCAAGACCGGAAGAAACTGGATTATAGATATGGAATATAACATTAAACGGAGCTGTGTGTGTAAAAAAAAAGGAGGGAGGCTCTATTTTGCAAAAGGTTTATAATGGAAACTTAGAACTGACTCTTCCCTGTCCTTTATTATTTACGGAGTGAACTAAATAACGCTAAAAGGACTTGGAATTTAATTGGAAGTATAATTGCTCCTTTATCTTCAGTTGGACGGAAGGATGAAAGGAGTCTGTGAACTTGCCAAGGAACTGATAAGGTTCATTACTGAGTCATCTGCAATTTGACAGATCACTCTTCTTCCCAGGCTGAGAGGAAAAATGGTGAAAACAGGTTATTTATTGGGACAAAAGTGACTTTTGCAGCCGTTGTTAAAGTTGCAAAACAACGAAGCACGGGGCAGAGTGAGGGAGAAATTTCTGGAACAACAATGGGATATCAGCTTCTCCCAAGGAATGATGGATAACAGCAACAATTGGGAAAAGATAGACATAACATTTTACTAGGACAGGAAGAAACATCATGGACAGAATAATTGCCACACACAGGAAGAACAAGGGTATAGTTTGAGTTCCTCACTTGTAGTTTTAGAAATCATTTAATATGTCAACACAGACAGAAGTTATTAATATTGTAGTTGCTGTATAAGGGCTTATTATCATAACCGTAATGTAATTGAAATTAGTAAGATTTTGGAACGCAGAAATAAAGAAAATAATCAAACCACCAATTCTAGCAGTGGGGGAGGGCACCTTATCTAAATTATATAATTCGGTATTTGAACGATTGGTATTAGTAATTGTACTATAAATTGGTATTGTTATAATGAGTTTATTTTTGGATTGTAATTGAAAAGTAATTATTATCAGAATTGGCTTCCAAAGTCACTTACAGACTCACTGTTAAGACCGTTTTCATGGAAGACAATCTTACTCAGCTATGAGTGATCGCCATAGAAGAAAGATTTATGGGACTGCTTCTCCCTATAAGTACCAGGCTCCCATATAATTAAAATCAGCATTTAGTCCCTTGTTTCAGGTCCCATCATTAGATGAGCTATTTCAATGGCAGCCTTGGGGCTGTTAAATGACTTCCCAGAGATCTGCCAGAACACCTTTCCGATAGCTTCCAAAAGGGTCTCAAGAGTTTTCTATTAGGGAAGGTCACTGGGGTCTAGTTTGGGATGTTTACATTTATTTGTAATCTTATTTTCACTAGCAGATGTTGTGATTGTTAAAGTATTAAAGTAGTCGTATCCTATAATTACAAACAAAAAACCCCTGCTCAGAGCATTTTAGATACTGAAAAGGTGCATTTCCAGTAACAGGGGTAGACTTGTGAGCTTGTCTGACAAAGCCCCTACAACAAGACACCAGGAGTCATGAAAACAGACTATTAGAATTAGTTCCTTTTAATTAATCATTTAGGTAGACACAAATAAATCAGTACCGTAAGTGCATTTTTTAAATAAATGCAAGTATTTTTAAAATACTTTTTAAAATCAGCAGATTGCTGTTCAAATACCAGACATAATCAGACCAGAAGGTGCACTGTTCCAGGACCCTGGAGGCAGATCTGGGATTGAATTTGGGACTTGCAGATGGCAGAGAATAAGCCAAGAGGCTCATCCACAACAGCCTCTAGAGAAAAGCGCTAATGCACTAGGATTCTTGCCTCACAATAAATCCTGTCATCCCAGGGACATTAACAGCAGCTTTACTTTCATATAATGGTTTGTTTTGTATTGTAAAAAGAGGAGGAAGCAATAGCTGATGGACCACAGCTTCACTTCATAAGAAGATATAGTTTGGCCATAACTAGAGCTCATTTAAATATCGAAGACCATACAATACAACATTGGTAGATGTGAATGCTCAGGATGTCAGCAATCTGTAGACTTGCATTAGGAGAAGTAACAGAATATTTGCTGAAGATTCCTCTAAGCAAGTTGATGTTTCTTTGACCCATTTTAGGTATTTTAGAGACCACAGCACTGTATTTGTTGTGGGCCATATATCTGAATACACAAAGTTATGAACAACACATCGGCACAAGTAGTTATAAGCTACAGTACTGTACTTTAAGTTCCTTAAATATATTCTTACAAAACAGCCGCATAAGTCAATGCATATATTACATGGCAGCAAACTTACATTTGCCACTGACTGCAAGCTTCAGCTTAACAGGCAGCTGCAGGGAATCCCTGTTTCCCAAGAAGCATACATATGTGTTAACACAAATTTAACATATGTGCCTTCCCTTAGACACAGTCTGGACTTTAGGCAGCAGCATGAGTATTTCAAAAAAGTACCTTTTCAGTCTACCATAACATAAGCCAGCACGAGTAGATAACAAAAGCAATAAAAATAGATTAAATATTCATTTATTTTAAAGCCACTTAAATGTGAGGAAAGAACAGTAGTAGGCAATTTGTCAACTTTTGTTTTCCTCATCTCTAAAATTTAGTTATATAAACCACCAACATGTAAGACCATACAAACCACCTGACCCAAGTGACGTACAGAAACAGCTGTCAGTATTTCCTTATCACTTGACGCACACACATTCACTCATAAGAAACCTGAAGATACAGCCTAAGGGACGTTTCAGTTATCACTATATATATGGAATGCCCACAGACAGCCACCTTGCAGTTACTGAAATGAAAAAAAGGCAAATGGCTGGAGGGAGAAAACATGTTTTATCTCAGAATATGTTTCATTAGTACCAATGTACCCTGCCCACTGAGAGTGTTTACTTTATGAAGGGCAGCTTATAAATCATTTAAATAAATAAGCAAACAACAATTGCATTGCGATCCACAAGCTGGATAGTATATGGCTATGAACCAGGAGGCGGGCAAGAGTGGAGAAAAAGCAGATCAAGTGCAAGAGTATGTTGACTACTAGCTCTACAAATCTCACAGTATAAAGTGTAAATAACACAGGCTAATAGATAGGTGTTTAAGTGGATCTACCCATGCAGAAGAATTAGATTGGAATGAAGTATAGAATGGATTACTATTTCAGACTACAGATAGGGGAATAAACATTTTTGAATGATACTCACATAAAGCACTCCATGCAAATACATTCTAGCCCAACCCTTTGCCTGCTAGGTCACCTTTTCTACTCTCATCAACTTTCTTGACAGGGCCGTCCTCAAGCATGTCGGGCGCCCTGGTGTGGCGATCGCTCCAGCGCCCCTGCCCCGCTCTGTTTCTTGCTGTGGCTTGTGGGTGGGCGCAGGGCACAGGGCGCAGCATGGTTTCCGTGCGGTGCCCCGTGCCACCCTGCCTACCCCTGCCTACCCTGTTTCTTGAACTGTTGTATTGCATCAACTCTTGCATAGATAATTGTGTTATGCGCGCCACTTTGAGCTTCTTAAAGTGAAAGGTGGAGCATATAACTAATTTACACTCACATCAGAGTCACATGCCACATGTCATGCTGGTACAATATGGGAACAGCTCGCTAGATCAGACCAGAGGCTCATATGATACAGTGATAACCACCATCACACACACAAACACTCAAAATACACCAAGTCATTATCATTATTTGTCCTGGTATTTATTGGCTGAAGTATATTTAGTGCTTTGGATCTATACATAAAGAATTTGAGAACTAAGTTACTCAACTTTGCAACTATGATCCTATTATTAGTTGTGTACCGATAAGGTGGCCAGTCTGGTGTTAGATATAAGGTGCCTTGTCTTTGTTTGATAATTTCATCTAGTTTTAAATAGAAGTGTTTCTAGTGACTCGGGTACAGTGCTAGCAATGATTTTCGTGTTTATCCACCAACAAATTCTACAAGAGGTAATACAAGCTCATGCCATGTTCATTTTTGTGTTTATTTTTTCCCCTTATACCTGCTGATGGAAAAGGTAGAACCAGAGCCAAGAGGATGCCAGAATGGTTACCAAGTAGAGGCAAGGAAGCTATGAGAGACAAGAAAATGAGGAGAGCAAAAAGGGAGAGAAATTTTGGCAAAAGAAATGCATGCAAATGCAATCCGGGGTGCAAAAAAAGAAAGAGAGGATTGCCATGAACGGATTCTTTGCCTTTACAGCATAAGATGTAGGGCAGATCCCAGTGCCAGAATTAAATTTATCAGGGAGCAATTCTGAGGAACTGAGGAAAATAGGATTGCCAAGGTTTTTTTAAAAAATAACTTTTACTGTATTAAAGATTTTCCTCATTTATAAAAGCATATGTATTGTCTCTTTCTACAGATCAGTTACATTTGTTTTGAGACATTGGTGTTATATGCAGTATAGGGTTGGGAAGAAAAGGGGGGCAGGAGAGAGGGGGGTAAAGCTTATGTTCTTTTACTAAGTGTTTGTGTGGGGGTTTTGTGTCAGTGTCACTTGGGTAGGTTCTCTTTCTATTCGCTTGTTATGTAGGCCACGCAAATAAATAAAGTTTTACTTTACTTCGCTTGTTATGTTTCCTTGGTGGTGAGAGAGGTTGGAGTGGCCTGGGTGTTGTTGATTGTCTTTGGTTAGCTACAGTAAGATTTGTTTGTGCATTGTGGGGGGGAGTTGTTGGGTTAAGTTAGCCATATTGAATCATATGCTGTTGGCAGGTTTGTGTTGTTAAGCACTGCCAAGAGTTGAAATTGTACGCCTTACTGACAAATTAAGAATTGACAAATAACCGGATCTGAATGGCATCCACCTGAAAGTTATTGAATAACTTGAATCTGAATTGTAACTTTTCCCCAAGATTAGCTTCTACACTTGGATAATTTCAAGAGTAATCCTCAAATACATGAAAAACAATCGTATATCAATGGTTACTAGCACTGTGTTTACCTCTGCTATCAGAGGCAGTATCTGAATACCTGCTGCTGGAAAACACGTGGGGAGAATGCTGTTGCACTTGTGTATGCTTGCAGGCTTTCCACAAGCACCTGTTTGAACAAGATGTTTGACTAGATATGCCTTCTGGTGTGATCCAGCACGGCTTGTTAGGTTGTTTAGGACAGCCTCAAACCAATTGTGGAATAGTTTCGTGATCAGGTAGATAGGAAGGGATTCTGCTACTCTTCCTTCTTTCAACATCACTCATATTATGTTCACAATCCTTGGTCTACAAGGACAGCAGTCATAGTCCCACACTAAATTCATTCAGGAGGCAGTTTACAATCTATTTGTTCTGGCAGGCCTTAGGTACATAGTAGGAGTGACACCATTTCTATAATGTTGTGCTTGTTGTTGTTATGCTGTATTTTGTATGGTGGTTTCATTTTTGTTTTTGATGCTGTTTATTTTCATCATTAAACCTCCTTATTCTTACAGAAGGGTGAGTTATAAAGAAGTAAAGTAAGGGAGCCAGATAAAGTAGATGCATAATTAAAAGATCCATCTTATGACTGGAAGGCATATTCATGAATTTGAGTAATGAATTTGACCCAGGTGGTGCTGTGGGTTAAACCACTGAGCCTAGGGCTTGCTGATCAGAAGGTCAGCGGTTCGAATCCCTGCGACGGGGTGAGCTCCCGTTGCTTGGTCCCAGCTCCTGCCAACCTAGTAGTTCGAAAGCACGTCAAAATGCAAGTAGATAAATAGGAACTGCTACAGCGGGAAGGTAAACGGCGTTTCTGTGTGCTGCTCTGGTTCGCCAGAAGCGGTTTTGTCATGCTGGCCACATGACCTGGAAGCTATACGCCGGCTCCCTCGGCCAATAATGCGAGATGAGCGCGCAACCCCAGAGTCGGTCACGACTGGACCTAATGGTCAGGGGCCCCTTTACCTTTACCTATAAATTATACTCTAGTACTATTACTTATATATTGGATTTGTTTTATTATATAGACAGGGTTGGAGTATGAAAGCTATCATTTACATTTAATAAACTATGCATTGATTCCACAAAGGCTTACTGAAGGTACCAACCCTTATCTAGATATATACTTCTCTGCACTCTGCCACTAATATACAGAGACAATGATAAGAAGTTTGAAGCATTAGATCATTATTACAATAGAAAACTTTGACATATTACTCTGAAACCATACTTCAGACAACAACTATTTGGAAAACATTCTCCTACATAATGATTGTATTCTACAAGGAAATGAATACAGCAACATATGGGCTGTAAAAGGATGTTTGTTCCCTACGGTACTTGAAACAGGATTTGCTTGGAACAACAGGAAGTGGCATCCTCTGCTGCTACAGGGACTCTGAAATGCATAGACCTGCCACTTTAATAGAGAGGTGTTTAAGGATGCTTCAAAGTTTCTAATAACACTCAAGGATGGTTTAGTAATTTTGCTTGTAGTTGGCTCACTCATCAAAAGAGAACACCCACCAGCTAGCTTGTCAGATACTCTCAAATATTATTTTAAAGTATCTAAATATGGGGAACCTTTTTCAGCCCAAGAGTCGCACTACCTTCTGGGAAATGTTCCATGGGTCACATGCCAGTACCGGGCAGGGTCAGAAGCAAGCGTGCCCAGGGCAAGAAATGCAAGCTTTACTTTTGTAATGTAGGCTACATACACTGAAACATCTCTCTGTACTCCATCCTGGCAAGCAACAGCCATCCTCCGATTTCAAGGACACATTCCAGCCAGGTAAAAACACCAGGTGCGAAGCAGTTGTCTTCTGGAAGGCCTGTTCCAGAAGCTTTACAGAGCACTGTGTCAGACAAGGAATCCCCTCCTCTCCACAACTGATTGAACAGACTACAGGCCGTTATGACTTGTAATGGTATATTGGATGTTATGGCTTCATGCCTTCTCCTGAACCCTGTGTTTCTGTTCAGAGATGTCTGCAGTTATAACCCATGGCCAAGTAGGTAGCTGGGTACAGTGGTACCTCAGTTTAAGAACAGCCCTGTTTACGAAATATTCGGTTTATGAACTCTGCATAACCAGAAGTAGTGTCCCGGTTTGCAAACTTTACCTCGGTGTACGAAAAGAAGCCAAACGGTGGAAGGGCACAGGCAACAGGAGGCATCATTAGGGAAAGCATGCCTCAGTTTAAGAATGGTTTCGGTTTAAGAATGGACTTCCAGAACGGATTAAGTTTGTAAACCGAGGTACCACTGTACTTTTATGTGTTCCAAAATCATGGTTGATTAGGACTAGAGCGGGGTCTTTTTGAGTGTGCATAGCCAGACTTTGGAATTTCCTGCCTAGAGAGACCTGCCCCACCCCTTCTGCCAGAGTGTGAAGGCCATCAATTGCTAGCAATTTTAGTTTAAAAAATACCAATCCACAAAATTTAAATGTTTCAGTGTTTAACTGCATACAAACACCTCTCTCTCTCTCTGTGTGTGTGTGTAATTTCTTTTTATTTGTTTGTTGCCATGAATTTTGAAGGAAGGATTATTTAAAAGCTGATAAATATTGACGTTTATGGCACAGCAGCATCTTGGCCATACTGTGCTGCATACTAGACTTGTTACAAAAGCAAGAGAGTTCTTTCAGCAATAATGTGTTCCCAATAATTCAGACACTCTTAAGAGGCTGGCCAGCCAACACAGCTCAGAAACTTGAGTAAGTCTTGAAGATCAACACTGTCATCCAGAATTGAGTATGGAACTGGGTATGAAGAAAAGTCTGTTGTGCCCTTCAAACTATAAGGCATTACAGCAAGATGTGTTGTAACACTGAGAGAAACACTACAAACTATGTGCATGGGTGGGCACTCCTGCCTCAACAGATGCTAATGAATAGTGACTCTACAGTATATCCAATCCTTAACAGAACCACAAAAGCTTCCTTCCTTCAGTTCCTAAGCAATGAATATGACCATAGTTGGAGTACTAGTTCAGCTGAAACAGATTATTGGTGTTTCATTTTCAAAGATTTTGACACTGGTATACATTACCAGTGGGACCCAGGTGGCGCTGTGGTTAAACCACTGAGCCTAGGGCTTGCTGATCAGAAGGTCGGCGGTTCGAATCCCTGTGACGGGGTGAGCTCCCGTTGCTTGGTCCCAGCTCCTGCCAACCTAGCAGTTCGAAAGCATGTCAAAATGCAAGTAGATAAATAGGAACCGCTACAGCGGGAAGGTAAACGGCGTTTCCATGTGCTGCTCTGGTTTGCCAGAAGTGGCTTTGTCATGCTGGCCACATGACCTGGAAGCTATACGCTGGCTCCCTCGGCCAATAATGCGAGATGAGCGCGCAACCCCAGAGTCGGTCACGACTGGACCTAATGGTCAGGGGTCCCTTTACCTTTACCTTTATACATTACCAGTAGGAAAAGATAAACAATACAGCTTAATTAGGATGGCAAAAGCTATACAGTGGGACCTTGGTTTTCGAGAATTTCGGAAGCCAAATGATTCAGAACCTGAACACCGAAAACCCGGAAGTGAATGCTTCTGTTTTCAAACATGCCTTGGAAGTCAAACAGCTTCAAGGAGTGTTTCTCCATTCTCTCAATGGAATTTGCCGACCGCCCATTACACCTCAGTTGTCAAATGTTTCAGAAGTTGAATGAACAGTCTTCTAGAACGGATTACATTCAACAACTGAGGTACCACTGTATAGGAAGGGGGAGGGGGGAGGCGTGTGGAAAGTGAGAAACATTTATTTGTGTGCGTGTGTGTATACACATTGAGATATACAACTTTGGTTTTATGCAGAGTAAGCTTGGTTGTGTAAGAGCCTGCCACTAACTCAATTGTTTACATAATTTACATAATTAGCTGTTCTGAGACAGATTCATGTGAATTCAGGGGTAGCTATGACAATAGAGGCATAAGTCACATGAAGGAGTAAACATACCTACCTACCCCACCCTCTGCCATTCATCCTGGAAGGTATAATCCAAAGTAACAATCAAATTGAACAACAACAGGATATTTATTATCTTTGATTAGTGAAGTTCATGGTCGCATAGAGAAACAGTGATTTGAGTCTGACCCAGAAGAGTGAAGAGGTTTTGTTGCTAAAGAACTAGTTGATTGCATATATGAAGTAACTTGATAGATCACCAACTTCACACCAAAAGGAATGTCAATGAAGAGGCACCAATCTATTTCAAGTACTTTAATTACCTAGCAAACCCTATAGACCCCAATGAATTTGCCGCAGAAGTTTCTTTGCAGCACAAGGGGAGGAATCTCAATGTCTTTCCACCCCTACACCAAACAGGTGTACCCTATTCAAGACGGCTATAGTGATGAACTTCCCTATCTCATTCCCTGGACACATGTAGTAAGCTAGCTGGGCCAAATATTCTTTAGCTACCTGCTCCAGCAGTAGAGTACACCATTAGAGTACATAGGGGACACCTCAAAACTTCCAGTTAAGTGACTCAAGTTCTTTTAGTGTGTCCGTGATAGTGAGCTTCTTCACAGTACAGTGGTACCTCGACTTACAAACGACTAGACAACCGAATTTTTTGACTTACAAATGGGGGTAATGGTCACGCCCTTACGAATGTCTTGACATCCGGAAAAAACCATGGCGGTTTTAGATAGGGATTTTTCGACTTACGAATGTTTAGATAGGGTTGCTTCGACTTACGAATTTTTCCGTTTCCAATGCATTCCTATGGGAAATCGTGTTTCCAATGGCGTTTTTCGACTTACGATGGTGCCTTCGGAACGGATTAAATTCGTAAGTTGAGGCACCACTGTACATGACAGCAAGAAAAAGAGAGGTTAAAAACAGCCCCATCTGGGCTGCCTTCTTACATAATGTTCCCTGAGGCTGCTGGATCCCTGTTCAGCAACTGTATGCTTCATAGGAGTTCACATGGGGATCATGGCTGCTTGGGGTAATGAACGCAATTTACAGCTTGTTGTGTACATTTTATATTCTAGGCAATTGGGACAAAGACCATTTAATTCTTCCCTTCCTAACAGCTACATGCATGGGTGCTCAGCAGCTCTCAGCTGCATGACAAAGATGTGAAGATGGAGAGGGGAAATGGGAAAGAGGTGGGCAGAGTTTTTTTTTCAGGCCTTAACATTTGTATTTGAGGAAGCTAACAGCACTTTGCTCAGATATCTTCCTTGTAGCATGTGGCTGGGGCAAGTGGTTTTACTGCTCACCCACCATTCTTTGACAGTGAACAGCAAAGGAGTACAATTTCTGTGGGGAGAACATGTACAGGGTTTACCTTTGAACCTCAAACAGAGGCTGCAAAGGACAATACACACCAGTGTACTCTGGTATCTATGTAGCTTTCTGAAAAGAGTTTTACACTGCCTGCAAAAACCTCTTTCAAGCAGAATTTCACGCTTATCACTAGAAAGAAAAGTGCCATTAAAAAAAGACATGTAGGAAAGCTGGATTATAGAAGTCTGAAGCTGACTGTAGATATCCACAATCTTGAACACAAGAGATATTGAAAGTGCAGTCCTACAAAAAACCTGTCACATTACAACAATGCATTTAATTTTCTCTAATTGACAAGATATGCCTATTATTCCTTTATTGGTTGCCCTCTTCAAGGATAAGTTTTATTTTAATTTCAACACAATTTTGTAGTCAGCTAAAGTAATAACATACAAGAAAATTTTGGAAGTCTCTAGTTTCAATAATCCAGGTTCTGATATGTTTTATGCAGAAAAGCACAACAAACCAATGCTGTACTAGTAAAAGAGGTAAGAACACTCTTATTTAATCCATTAACCCTGGGGCAGTGGGCATAATTGTAACCATTCCATTTCCCTATTTCCCAAGACATATAATATCTTCTGGATCAGTGTAAATATTTTTAGATTTCCAAGGAATTACTGTGGGGGCTTGTCTCCTCCTTAGGTCAAAGATGTTCATGCATTGTCAGATTATTTTGGAATTCACAAGTTGACAGCAGATAAAAGCTTATTATAGTCAAGGCCACAGAATCCACAAATCAGACCACTTGAACTCCTCTGGAATAGTTTATCTACATTTACTCAGGAATACATTAATTTACATGTACCGATATAGGAAGAACAGTATCACAATTTATGTAATCATACTTTAACCATTCTGATTTGGGATATGCCACAGCTCAGTTGTAGAGCACATGCTTTGTATGCAGTAGGTCACAGTTCAATCCCTGCTATCTCCAGGTAGGGCTGGGGAAGACCCTCGTATGAAATCACAGAGAGTAGCTGCCAGTCAGTGTAGACAATGGTGGGCTAGATTCTCCAATGGCCTAACAGGAAAAAGCAGTGCCTGGCATGCTCTGGTCCATGGGGTCACGAAGAGTCGGACATGACTAAACGACTAAACAACAACAAATGTTCCTAGAACAGCAGCTAACACTGATTATGAGGAAGTGAAGCATTTTGAAGCCTGCAAATGTAAAAGCATAATACATGGTCTTTGACTCCATATCTATATAATTCTTGTAACTGTATGTATGTACCACCAAACATCTTTTTTATAAAAAAGCACTGTATGTATGATTGCATTTGTTTTAAACTGAACCCACTCTGGGAGACTGGTGAAGAATAGCTAAGAAACTGAATTATTATTATTATTAATAATAATAATAATAAAGAACCCAGCTCTGTGTTTCCATGCAGCTGCACTGCCATTTGTGGCTGTTGTCAATCAACAGAGAGAATAGGAAGGTGGTTTTATAGCACTCATTCCTTCACCATGCACACTGAATAGAGACAACAGGACATAGCATCAGGTGTATGATGAGGACAAGCACCTAAGTAGCTGGATAACAAATAGAGTTCAAACATGAAGGTTCATGATACATCATGTTGCTCCTTCTCACAACCCAACTACTTGCAATTGAAAGACACATTTGCAATGGTTCACCAGAATAGTTTTGCACACATCAACTGGAAGACCTTCATTACTGAGGAGCTGGCTATTAATGGAATGAGATTTACATATGAAGCATTCAGTCTATGCCCTTTAGACATCTGATCCAAATAGGAGATAATACTTACACACTGCAGGGAGGGAGGGGGAGGAGAAGGGGGAGGTCGGAGGGATCAAGTTTTGTATTCCTCTGCAACAACTTTCTAGACCTTCATGAAATGTCAAAACTAATGTAGATGCTCTAGTGCCAAGTGATGCAATTCAAGTGTTGCAATATTTCTTCTCCAAATTACAGCAACACTTGCAAAAGAGCAACAGCTTTTCCAAAACTGATGGTATCAACATTATGATGAGCAATTTCATGTAGCAGGCCTCAGCTGATTCTTAAGCAACGGCCTCTAGAATTGGTTCGGGTCTGGGTGATTTAATGTTGTAAATAAAATTGCATTAAAGGTGATGAATGGACAGCACGACAGAACATCTGTTTAAACAGGATATGTTCAGATATTTCTAGGTTTTGGACAAGAGCCTTGGTATGCTTAAATTTTGTACTTCGGGTGCAGCATTATTGCTGCCAGTTCAAAAACCTAGCAGCAATGACCACAGATAAAGGCTAACTGCAAAGTAAATAGCAGCTATGAACATAAGAAGCGCCCTGCTGGATCAAACCAAAGCCCTGTCCAGTGCAGCATCCCGTTTCCCACAGTAATTGAGCACATGCCTATCAAAAACTCATGAGTAAGACACAAGGATAAAAAGCTCTCTCCTGCTGCTTTTCCCAGTGGCTGGTAAGAGCTAGGGAACCTCTGACCCTGGAGGTAGCATATAGTCATCATGACTAGCATTATCCTCCATTAATTTGTATAATCTTTTTTAAAAGCTTTCTAAGTTGGTGGTTATCACATCTGAAAGAACTTAAGTATCCTGATACCAGAGCCAAAATGTGTTTCAATATCAAGAGAGGATAAGAAAGGAGCAAGTATGAAAGGTTGTACTGACACCTTTTATTTCGGAAGCCTGCAAAAAATGATTTTGTTCTGAAAGGCTTTTGACCTTCCAGAATGTTAAGACTGCTGCTGTTCCATTTCAGATCATTAAGTTCTTGCCTAGACTGCTGCAATTAGTGTTTTTTTTAAGTTGATTGTTTCTGATTTTGTAAGATCTACATAAAATGCTATTCTGAAGTGTCACTAGAGGTTTTTACTTAAATGTGATCCATATTTGAGAAATAACATGTCATTTATGCCCCCTAAATAAGTTTTTTGTCAGTGGCATCAAGTATTTTGTTCATCCCCCAGCTGACTTCTGAACACAGCTCTACATAGTCATGCAACCAGTTCTACCTACAGCAGCTAAAGCAGCCACTGGAACAGTACATTTTTGTGGCCAGCAAGGACTCTGAGCAGCTGGAAGTCAAACTGTCACCAGATTAAAACGGTCACCAGATGACAGTAGGCTGGCTATTTAAAACCTAGGTCTGTCCTAGTCACGTCTAGTATTTGGAGAATCCTCCCCCCCAGTAAAGCAGGTACATGCATGAGAGGTGGCAACTACTCCTGATGCCTACTTCCAATTTTCTGACCTGTTCTTTACAGCTATTTTTTTCTTCAGCTAAGCTCACAATACTAGAAGTGAGCTTGGCAAGTGGAACACATTGGGGAAAGGGCGGTGAAGAAGAGATTCTAGGACAGGGGTCCCCAGACTACGGCCCGGGGGCCGGATGCGGCCCAATTGGCCTGCCAATCCGGCCCGCGACGCCGCACGCCGCCCGCTCTTACGGCGCGCAGCGCGGTAGCACTCTTCCGGGTCGGGAAAAAAGCGCCGAAAATCCTTTGTGCGCATGCGTATGGGCCTCTCCCGACCCGGAAGAGGTCATTTCTGGTGCACTTCCGGGTCGGGGGAGGCCCATACGCATGCGCACAACAGATTTTCGGCGCTTTCCCCACCCTGGAAGCGCGTCGCCGCGCCAGTAAGCGCCCGTGCGCATGCGCACGGGCGTGCACTCCCCCGCCCACCGGCCCGCACAGGCGCGCGCTCCCCCGCCCTCCGGCCCGCCGCGCGAACGGCGCAGTGGGAACCGGCCCAAACGCCGGTAAGTCTGGGGACCCCTGTTCTAGGAGGTAGCAAGAGCAGAAAGCACAGAATAGCCAGCTTTCTGTATACCCATTTTACTAAAACATGAGACATCCCTACTCCTTGGGGGCAGCCCCATTTAAGCAGGTCTGCTTCCACACTGTATAGTTTGAGCCACACATACACTTGCTTTCAGTGTAGGCGTCATGTGCCAAGTGCTGAAGCCCTGGGAGTATAGCTGGTGCGGATGCTTCCTTTCTGCTGTCAAACCCCCCAGGCAGTCATTCAGAGTTTAAGATGGCTAGAGCTCTGACAGACTGAAAAATTGCTACAGGACAGTCACTGCCAGGCAGAGTTACATTTTAGCTACCATCCAAAGAAGCAGAAGAATATACTGGAATGCTACATATTGTCTCTTAGTTAACTGTTAATGGCTTGTGAGGCTTAATTTTTTTTAGACTTTATGCAAAAGAGTCAGATTTAGATGTGTACTCCTGCTGCTCAAGTCAGAAATGGTATGAATTTTGAGCTAACCAACTTGTTCCATGGCACACACTTTAAAAGGTAACCAGGTTTTAAACTGGATCTCCAACCATTGCCCTACAGAGTAAGGTTTGATTCTCTTTCCCACCACCTGAAGTCTGAATAACACAAAGTGCTGTGTGCTTCTGAGCCACTTTTTTTAACACTGCAGGATTTGCAATTCTAAGTCACCACTTCAAAGTATACCAAAACAGTAATTGAATCATTCCCACAGCACAACACTGGGAGGCAGCTTTGCTAGACGATTTCAGAAACCAAGTCACAACCTTCACATTAATGTGACATTGCACATACCCTAAAATACAACACCACACCAAGATCCAGCAAAGCAAATAACATGAAATATCTGGGCTAGTTAGGTTTTTAAAATTATTATTCTAGCTATTTTATGTGAAGTGTTCTTTTTCAGGTTATGGAGACCAACCTGCATAAACAACAAGACAATACAACATCTTACAAATGAGGAAAACACCCCAATTAAGGCAAGATAATGGCTAGAGTGCTTTTATTAAGATTGCTTACCATTACTGTATGCGTAAGGCGATTCAGATGCTCCATCTTGAAGGCTCTCCAGGATTTCTCCTTTGCCAACATCACTGTCACCAACCAACAAGAACTTGAGCAGATAATCATAGCTCTTCACAGGGCTGCCCTGGGTTCCCATTCTCCCTCTCATTAGTGAAGAGGTAGAATCCACATACTAAACACACAGCCAGACTGAAAGATGCACACGATACCAAATTTTCAGAGGCAATCTTGGGAGAATTAGTGTAATTCTGTCCTTCCACAGGCAGGCACAAAGCAGAGATGAATGATTCTTCTCACAGCAGGCTCTCCATCTTTTGTGAATAATCTTCTGTCAGAATGTGCTGGGTCCTGAAAGGGAAGGTGGGGTGGGGAAAGATGGCCTACTTACTTTGTTTCCATTTCAAACTCCTGAACTATCAGGCAGAAAATGCACAGTTCAAAATTTTCTGAGCTGCCAAACACCAACATAAGTGCAATGGCCGTACTATTTCTCCTCACAGACACCCCATTCGGGGGGTGGGGAGGTGGCCAGCACCTGTACAAAACACCTTATTGGCGAAAGGGGTTGCCTCTGATATGCTGTGCAATGAAACCTACTGGGTATAACAGGCTTCTCTAACCTGGTGACCTCTAGATGTTGTTGGATTACAACTCCCATCATTGCTGACTACTCTCCACATTGGCTGGGGTTGAAGGGAGATGGTGTTTAAAACATCTGAAGCTTACTAAAGCTGGGGGAGACTGGGATACAAGTATAGTCACTTACTGGTAAAGGAAGATATTGAGCCAGGAACAATAAATTGAGTTCCTCTTTCAATATCTAACTGTAATTTCACAGAAACACACAGCTGATCTTAAGCTTCCTACACTTTTTCTCAGTGTCTTTTCTAGTCCATACGCTCACATCTCAAGAATCCTGACAAGATTACACATATTTAGAAAGAAATCAGGTCTGTTAGATTTAGCTTCCCAAATCATTGACGGGCAATTAGAATTCGTAAGACACTCTTGTAATATCCATATTTTCATTCCATTGTCAATTTCCCAACTCCTGTCTCTTGGAAACATAATACTCTTTCCTCCTTTGTAATCCATTCATAGTACCCACTTAAGTTAAAGCAAGATGCTTCCCAAAGAAGTGGATTATAAAGGGGTAAACAGTCTGTATTAATCAGATTACACCAATACACTCTAGTGACCTGTTTTTGTAACATGGTAAACTTGTTAATTGTTCTCAGAGTTTCTGTACAGGCTTGCAAGTTGCAAGATTATATTCCATGTCAGCCACTGGAGAAATGGGAGGTAGTTTAACATTAAATTAACAAGGGTGTGAACTTGTGTGTATCATGCAAGGGAGAGGTCCAAAAAAATGGGGAAGGAGGAAGGCACACACACAAAGGTATAGACAAAAGCACAAAGCCACAGAGATTGGAAAGTGTGCAAAGAAAGGAATGCCGCACCAAAGCTGAAGTCCAAGACACCAGACTACAGAACAGAAGACATATCTGAGTCTACAAGAGACTCAGTGTATCTGAAGTGTATCTGAAGAAGTATGCATGCACACGAAAGCTCATACCAATGACAAACCTAGTTGGTCTCTAAGGTGCTACTGGAAGGAATTTTTCTATTTTGTTTCGACTACAAGAGGAAGTGTGGGGTAATAAAGGATGTGGGACTAAGAGCTGATGGAAGAGGAGATTGTGGCAGCATATTATTCTTTGAACCCCTGTTATTGATCAGGAAAAGGGTGCCTAAAGAACAGGTTTCCCCCTCCCTGCAACATCTTATGTATATTTATGGGCAAGCTGAGAATTCTGTTCTGTGCTGGTACTGGTAGTACTAATCTAGTGGCCAAGTGAAAAATACTGTAACAAGGTTTTGACAAGGGGGCAGGTACATCCAGATAGGGATCTAAAGTAACTGTGCAAGGATGGTAATTATAGAAACTAGATTAAACAGAGCCTGACCAAAGGGTAAACAGAAGCAACAGAAACAAGTGTGGGGAATAGGGGACTTAAAATATTTAATATCTGAATAGTGCTTTCAAGCATGCAAAGTGCTTCATATAGTTTTAATCCTTACAACAATCCCAAAAGGTATGTTAAGTGTTATAAACCTCCATAATGCAGGTGGAGTTTGGGAAGCTAGGAGCCAAGACAGTGCCATGCTGATCAAAGGCCACTTAGCAAGTTTATAACAGAGGCAAGATTCAAACCAACTCATGGCTCAGCCCCTTACAGTGGAATCCTAACTGGTTACTCAGTTCTACTGAATTCAATGGGGCTCTATGGGGGATTAAGAATCACAGCATTGGCCATTATACTACCCCACACCACCTTTCTGGGGTTCCTATATCTTTCTCTCTCCAAGAGCATTCACACACCCATTTCCACTGCTTGACAGCTGTTAACATCAAGCAATGACTTGCACCTCTGAGGCAGCCAACCCAGCTTCTGTAACCACAAGACAGAACTTTCCCTCTCTCCTCCCATTATCTAGTGTATTTCAACTTTTTTTTTAAAGGCAGAAGACTCTTGCAGCAAAGATAAACAGATTTAGTGCTTGTGCACAATCCACTGGGCTTGGTTTGGGGAGGAAGGAAGAAAAGAAGCATTTCATGACTTCCTCACAAGTGACCGTTTGCACTTTCAGCAACCCCTGCAAATAAAATCAAGCTGTAAACGTTCTGCATGCAGGAGAAGTAAAGATAAAGCAGCCTTGTAAAAATTACTAGCCTACTATTTTGTTTTCCCCCCACTCAGGGTTGGTAGAGGAGGGACACAGATCTGGGGACTTACTTCCTATATCACCCCTCTTAGTTTCTATGCTGGGTGCTTTCCCATCTCTTCTCCACCAACTCTGCTCACTTGAGTAGGGCTCCCCAGCACACAATTGCCTATGGCTAGCCCTTAAATACAAGGGCAAGATAAATAATGCTAGAGAAGGAAACAGGGCACCACCATCCCTCCCAGCAGAGGAGGAGGAAGGGGGCACATGCGCCACTTAAGCGTGCCAAGTTCAGAGGTGTGTTGTTCTACTGAAAGAAAGAAACAAGACAACACATGGGGAGGTAGCGCACGTATGAGTGTGCACGTGTGGATCCCCCTCGACGCGTGTCAAGTTGTTGTTGGGTTTTTTTAAGGAAGAAAGAATACGTGTGCGTGAGTGAGAGAGGTTATGAAGAAGAGAACCACTATGGTAAACAAGCACTTTTGGAGACCATTACGAAGGAAGCAGGCCTCAAAAATCTGAGCCGGGCGGGGGGGGGTGTTCAATGCGGTGGAGGGGCTGGGCTCCAGGAAGGACATGGCAGTCCTTCGAGGTGTGGTTATGCCGGGGAGCGGGAACAAAACATAACTCCCCGCTCGAAATAGGGGCGTCGTCGTCCTTCTGAGGTAAAATTCTGAGGCGGGAGGAAGCGAACGAAAGAGGCCCAGGACGGCCGCCTTCGCCGCTCCGGACACTCACCTTCTTCCTTCGGTTGTTCCGCCGCTGAAGGGACTCGCCTCAGGTTGCGTCTCCAACGACGAACGTCGTCACCGCCGCCACCGCCGCTGCTGTTTCCACCTCCTTTCAAGCTCGGGACAAGAAGACAAGCGCCACAGGCCTGCCCCTCACGGTCCGCCCGCCCAGCGACACTGCCGGCACACCATAGGCTCTCCCGTACGTCAGTCCACCTTCTTCCCTATTATATAGGCTTACTTCTTCCCACCCCGTCATGTTGGCGCGGCCTATCATGAGGGGGCATCCGAAAAAGCCTCCTCTCACTTTGCCTTCGAGACCTTTAACGGGAGGAGGAAAAAACCCACAAACGACTACACGTCCCGGCACGCAACGCGCCGGCTCTGTTCCCTGACGGCAGCGCCCGAGTTGGCGCAAAGCGCACTGGGAGTTGTGGTGCAAGCGCGTGAGGGAAAGGACGCGCCGCTCACCTACCTACTCTGCCTGGCTTGGGATTTGGCTATACTGTAGCAACCGACAGAGAGTGAGTGTTATATGCGAGGGCGAACCGTGTTTTATAGGGAATAGAAATAAGATTGGGCACTTTAAAAGACTAACGAGATCCACTGCGGCATTGGTTTCTTGGAACTGCAGAGCTTTCTTCATCAGTAATAAAGCATTTCCTCATTTATTATAATATTTATTAGGCAGCCAACGGGGTGCACAAAAGCTTATGACACACTGAGGTGGCGTTCCTACTATGGTTGCTTGCCTGGGAGAAAGCCCCATTGAATCCAGTGGGGCTTACTTCTGAGGAAACATATAAAGCTGTGTGAATTCTTTAAGGTCTCACCCAACGACCAGTGCTCCAAAGTAAGCTATTCTGTGTATGTGCAAAATAAATAAAAAATCCTTCTAGTAGCACCTTAGAGATCAACCAAGTTAGTCATTGGTATGAGCTTTCGTGTGCATTGTTATTTTGTTTCGACTATGGCAGACCAACACGGCTACCTACCTGTAACTAGAACTGTGTATGTGCGGTAGGGTTTATTCCTAGGATTGCAGCAGCCTGCCAGTGCAGATCAACTCTATGCATATTGACTTAGGTGCAAGTCCCACTGATCAGTGGGGCTAATTTTCAGGGAGAAGCTTCTCTGAGCTTACTTCCCAGTAACCATGCATAATATTTGACAAATCAGGCTTCCCCCCCTTTTAATTGCAGCAGACTGCCACTGCTACCCCTCTGGAATTCATTCCAAGCAGTGCCCCAGCTGGTCAATCAATTATATTTCAAAGCATTAGGTGAATCACTCTCCTAAATAAATAACGCTGGTGGCTTGTTATTTTTATTACAGGATTAGCTTTTATCTTTTACATATGACACATCAAAAATCTGAAAGAACTGTTTAGGGTTTTTCAAAAGGTAGAATCAAAAGGAGGTGGGAATAGATTACACGCAGCCCTGGATTCTCAAGATGAGCAGAGACGACCCTCATTTACGGTTTGCAACAACACCGCCTGGACAAGAGATGATTATTACAGCAGGGGAGATTCCCCAGTTGGGTTGCCAGATGTCCCTTATTTCAAAGCCATCCCTCATGTAAAAAGGATTGTCCTTTATTGCAGATCATCCAAGGGCTCAACAGACACAATGGAGGGAATCCTTGTTTCGCATTGCACAGCTCCATGGAACATCAGAGATATCATAAGCTGAGGTTAGAAAGGCTTTGATAACAATTTATCCCTTAATTCTAATAAGTGTTGTTGGTTATTTGTTTACAACATGTATATGCTTCCTCATAACCAGACTCCTTGTGGTGGCTTTCTGTGAAAAGAGTAAAATACAATCCAAACCTAATAAAAAACAAATGCAGCATGAACAACAAATTAGACAACGGAAACCATTTTTAAAAAACACACAGCAAGACTGTCAAGCAGCACAAGCAGATCTTAAAAATGTCAGTGACACAGGCTCCTCAGAAATCTTTTTAATTCTGTATTCATTATGTTTCCATAATGTTATTGGGATGGTCATAGATAATCCCGCTTTCAATACTGCTTGCATCTGCAAAAGTTTGGGGGCTTCAGTTCTGATCAGTGCATATCCCATAACTGGAAATCCTGTAACTTTTTATACCACAAATCTGGTTTAGTTTTGTCCCACGTTCGTTGCTCTGCAGGCCCTCTGGATAGCAATAATATGGTATAGCATTAGGGAAGCATCACAGAACAAACCGCAGTCATACCTCGGGTTGTGTGGGCTGTGTTTTTCTGGGTTGCAAACGCGGCAGACCCGGAAGTGTTTACTTCCGGGTTCTGCCATGTGCGCATGCGCAGAAGTGTTCTGTGTGCTTTGTGCATGCGCAGAAGCACTCTATTGAGCTTTCGCGCATGCGTGAAAGCACCACTCGGCTTGCGGACTTTTCAGGGTGTGAACGGCACCCCAGAATGGATCAGGTCCACAACCTGAGGTACCCCTGTAAAGCAGAATAAACCCATCATTAATGCACTATTGGGGTTACAAGAACATGTTGCAGAATACCCCTGCAATAAAACATCAATCTGGATAGGTCCATATCCTGCAAAACCTTAACATCTTTCAAGTCTGGTTAAGTATTACATTCAGGCAAGGTAGAGGGCAAAGGAAGGTATTGAGCAGGAAATTGAAAGTGTTGTTTGACCTTAAAAAGGTAAGCATTACCTTTCCACAGCAATGACAATCTACAGCGTAAGGATATTATTGCATGATAATTTTAAGGATATTATTCATTGAGTAGGAGTAATCAAAATGTGGATGCGACATCCCTTGGAAGTAAACACAGCCAATTCCCTGAATAACAAAAGCATCAAAAATGGCAAGTTGTCACTGAGTAATTTTTCTCCCTCTCTCATAACGCTAGTACTGTACTCATGGACATCCAATGAAACTGAATGTTGGAAGATTCAGGACAGACAAAAGAAAGAGAGTTAGAGAAATTCACTGAGGATAAGGAGGCTGTGTTTACTCCCTCCACTGTCAGAGACAGTATGCCTCTGAATACCAGTTGATGGGAATCACTAATGAAGAGAGTGCTGTTGTGCTCAAGTCCTGCTTGTGGATTTCTTATGGGCATCTGGTTAGCCATTGTGAGAACAAGGTGTTGGACTTGATGGGCCATTGCCCTGATCCAGTAGGGCTCTTCCATTGCTCTGCTCCTTTTTGCAACTGGCCCCACCCAAGGAATGTGACCTTCAGACTGGAAATTGTCCTCACACCTCTCATCTACTATGTTGGCTGGCAGTGGCTCTAGTCTCTCCTGTTCTAGACTGGAGTTTGTCCCAGCTCTACTTGGAGATACCAATGCAGCTTGCATACAGACTTGGTGCTCGCTGAGCTACAGCTCTTTCCTACAGGGATGCACACTTGTTCTCCCACCTTACCTGTCCCATCTGCAACATCCCCACACATCTAGTGTTCTGATATGGCTTATTTACACAGCATTCAATGTGCCTAGGCCAAAACAACAAGGTTGATTATTAGACTATATTAAGAAAATTTATCAAGTGGTGTTGTGTTTTGATCCCGATTGGCATAAGAATGTGAGCACTCTGCATGGAGCATGTGGGCCAGACTGGGGAGGAATATTAACCAGGCCAGCCCATTAATATACACTGATGCCCCAGCAGGGGCTTCAGTTTGTCTGGGAGGTCAGCTCTAGAGCTTAGTTAGCAATGTGGTTAATCCATTCATGGCTTAGTCATGGCACATCTTTTTGTACTGATGAATTAGAAAAGGACCAAGTGCCCCCTGCTGGTTGGCGGTGGCACACTAACCTCATCCTAACCACAGACACTTAGAAATAAGGATGTGCAAATCAGTCCATTAAGGCTTCTCTCTGTTTCTCCCCCAATTTTAAGTTCAGTCCTCCATACGGCCACATCAATTTGTGATTTTATCAGCATCTTAGAGCAGATTTATTCAAATTTGCACATTTTTGCAAAACACTTTCCCCTAATATAATGCATTTTGTAAGTTCTTTTCACTAATACATGCATTTATGCACATTTATGCACTTTCCCATAGTATATGGATTTTTGCACACATTACTCAGCTGGGGAAACTGCATTACAAAATCCTGGGAAGTGTGAATCTTGAAGGAGGGCTATGTTTCAGTTTGCCTATTGTTCTATTGTTTTGGAAAGTTCAAATCAAGTAGGTTTGCCTTTAAATGTGAACTGAATTTTAAATTTATCCCCCATCCCTACTTGGAAATATGTTCCATTGGATTCAGTGCAACTGAAATTCCCAGTAAGGTTGCTTAGGATTGCAGGCTTTCACCCTGACCATTGAGCAATTGTCAACAGTCCATCCTCCTTTGCTGCCTAAAATAACATTTGAAATTAATGACTCCTGGGATAGGCATGCCTGTTAGTTTCAGTAGGTTTATTCTGAGTAGGACCAGCACTTTTATACAACCCAGTGATACAGCAGGGAACAGTGACAGGCTTTGGACTTTAAAATTTCAATGGCACACTATGTGATGCCAAAATTCGGTGCCCCATGCCACTCACCTTCCCTTGTTTGTCATTGTTGCAGCGCCCCTGCAAGACCCTCTTGGCTCAGCATCCCATGCAAGTTAACTGGTTGTGCTCCCTTAAATCTGCAGGGAAGTGGTAAATATGACCAGGTGACCTGTGCACCTGCTTAGTCTGCCATGGGCAACTTCAAGGCCCCTGAACCCCTCCCCTCTTATCTTTAAAGTCCCCCAGCTTGGACTGGACAGCCTTTCAAATACAGAATAAATCATGGCACATGGCCACTTGATGTATAGAACAGGGGTTGGGAACCTCAGGGCCAAATATGACTCTTCTGGCCTCTCCGCTCTCACCAGGCCACCAAAAGGGTGGTTCGAAATGCTTCTCAAAAAAGCCCTATAACACATTCACTTTAAAAAGCAACAACAACTTCCTGGAGTCTTTTCACATGCTGCATCTTGGCCTTTAAGTCCCCCATACCATACCCTCCAAGTGTCCTGATTTTCCAGGGACAGTCCCGGAATTATGAAAGCCATCCCGGCTTCTGATTTGATCCTGGAATGTCTCCATTTCCCCTGCCAGTGCTGGCGCAACCAAGCTCAGGGAGGAGGATGAACCAGTGCTTGTGGCATCATCCTGTTACCTCTCCATGGCCGCTGCTGGCACCCTCCCTTGGGGAGCTGATGGTGGCTGCTGGAGTGTGGGCAAGGAGGAGGAGGAGGAGAGGATGCTGCTGCCGAGGCCTAGCCCCATGTCACACACTGGCTCTGAGGTACGGGCAGAGAGCAGGGCTTCCCTGGTTGGGAAGAAAGGGGGAGAAGAGCAGAGTGCAAGGAATCTTGATGTGAAAAAAGATACTTTGTGTATCCGTGTCTAATCTTGCCATAGCTGCCAAGTTTTCCCTTTTCTCGCGAGGAAGCCTATTCAGCATAAGGGAAAATCCCTTTAAAAAAGGGATAACTTGGCAGCTATGAATCTTGCCCCTTTCTAAATTTTATTTATTGCTGTGTTTTTCTTTTTGTAAATCTACCTAAGAATAAAATAAAATTGGGATAAAGGGGTTTTCTCAGGATGGTGGAGGACATGTGTGCTGTGTCCCATTAGTGAAGTGGGGGTGGCACTCACCCTTCTGCCAGAGGGGCACAAAAATGGGGGGTTAAGGAGGGTCAGTTGTGGGGAGTGAGAAATGTGGGGAGTGAGAAATGTCCCTATTGTCATCTGAGGAATGTTAGAGGGTATGCCATACATCCTTATGACATGGGGAACATGATGTGCTACCCCTCTCTCATCCTCCACTGTGAGGTCTTGAATCTGACACACCACAACTCCCTCCTGGTTCAGTGCTGCTGCAAAGGCCTTCCTGAGCACCGGATGGACAGACGCTGTTCCCAGCACAGCTAAAACAACAGGCTTGCTGTGAAATTGGTGAGTGAGGAAAGAACAGGCTGAATATTGAGATGCAAATGAGCCAGGCCAGGCCAAGAGCCCAGGCGATACAGCTATTGTGCCTCTTTGCTGGGAAGCGAGGAGAGTTATTGTGAAAAAAGGGGAGGCTGAGATCCCACATTCAGCCAACAGGACTGAAGGGGGATCTGCTTTCTGGGGGTGGTGGGTTAAACCCTATTTGGCAAAAGCAATGCTTGAACGGCTTCCTACAGTCTTGTTTTGGTGACTGCCGCCTCATCATGAAACCCAGCCTGGCTGCTAGACCGAATTCAGGCATGATACTCGGCAGCTACCTGGCAGTCATTTCCCATGGATATAGCAGACATTGGGAACCATTTTCACCTGGAGGGCCACATTCCTTTCTAGGCACCCTCTGGGGGCCACATGCCAGTGGTAGGTGGAGTCAAAGGTAAAAGAGGGCAGAGCAATGCATGTAAATTTTGCTTTTCTAAAGCAGGTTGGTTTGTATACACGCACCCTTCCCTATCCTCCATCCAGGTGAGCAAGAAACTTGATCAGAGTTCAAGGACTCATTGCAGCCAGGCAAACACTTGAGGGTGGGAAGCAAGACCATCTTGGGATGGTCTGGTCTGGGGAGGGTCCCAAGGGCCAGGTAGGCTTGGAGGGATGCATCTGGCACCTGGGCCCGAGGTTGTTTCCCATCCCTGCCTCACAGGCACCCAGCTGATTATGGAATAGGTGATCATTGCATCTTGACTGAAAGTGACTCTATGCAGCTGCCTGGAGCCCCAGTGACTTGGCCAGCCTGATTGGCACTGCCACCACCCCAATTGTTGGGTGGCAGATGGCTGCAAACTGCTATTTAAAATATTCCCAGTGCCACAGAGTGATGCTCTACTCACTCCAGGACATTTTGAATAGAAATTTATCATGGTGCTTGCCCAGTTCTGATTAAAGGAGAGGGGAGAGAAATTTGATTTAGTTCACATAGAATCATGGAATCATAGACTTGCAGAGGTGGAAGGGACCTTGGGGGGGTCATCTAGTCCAACCCCCTGTAGTGCAGGAAATTCAGCTAAAGCATACATGACAGATGGCCATCCAACCTCTGCTTTGTGAAACATTACATGAATGGAAACATATCCCTCCTTTGAAATTTGCACTCCCTTGAATTTTGCAATGCAGTTCTCTCTCCAAGTAAGGTGTACATACTGGGGTAAAGCGTGCATATAAATGAAAATAACATAAACTGGTATTATATTGAGGAAAACTGCTTTGTGAAAAATGCATATTATGCAAAATTGCAATGGATATATTAGGAGAGAGTTGTTGATGATTTTTAAATTGCAAACTGATGCAGAAATGTGGAGAACTAAATTTAAGACTGAAAAAATAAGAAACAGAGAGGAACCAAAATGGATAGAGTCACCCATCCAGATAAACCTACTAGGGAATGGGGAGCCTGGAAGTACTCCTGATTCCATGAACCAGATCTACCAAAACCCATAACTCTTCCACTGTGGATTTCTTGTTATTAGAAAAAGCCTCTTAACGTCCTTATAAACTTAGATGCTGCAACTGCCAAGTTCTGCTACTCAGCTCCTACCATTTATGTCCCTCTTAATTTTTATATCACCATTCCTTTAATTACTTGTCTGCCTTCCATATTCTGCCTTGCAACAGACATGGCAGATCTCAACAGTTCATATTCAGGAGTGAACTGGCAACCTACTCCTCCTGAACTGCATTACTTCCCAGGCCAAAATGTCTTGGCCAAGCCCTGAGAGGGGCTTTGCAGAATGCAGAAGGTATTGCTAGCAGGTGGTGATAGAATATACCATAAGAGAGCATTGGTGGGTGAGGACTACTGTATTTCCCCAGCAGTGATGAAAGGGAGAAGCTACAGGAATGATCACCTGCAATCACCCTCATTTCTTGACAGTGCAGACTGCCGCGACACTGCAGAGGGATCTGCAAGGAGTTGGCTGGAGCCAAACTGTGTGGTGAAAGTTTGAGTGCCATGAACCTGTGCAATGCACACCCTCCTCCCTGTGACAGGAAAGCATTTAGGCCTGGTCCCTCATATTAATGTCCATTAATGCAGCAGCGGCCAGAATGCTTCCCCTCTCTTTTATGGGAACCTCAGCGAAAAACAAAGCTACTAATAACCCTCTTCATCCGCCGCCCACATCCCAGCACCCAAACTGACAAGTAAAATGGGCCTCCGCAGCATACTGATGAGGGGGCCGTGCCAGAGGGAGCCAGTTCCCAAACTTCTGCGGCCTCTCTTGCCTTCCTGGCAAGGGGAGCCTTTTAGAACAGTGTCATTGTTCAATATGGCAAGGCAGGCTGGCTTTGGAGTCTTAATTAGTGGTTTGTGCAGCTATAAAAGGATTAGCCCAAAAGCCATTGTCTGTGGCGTGGATTTGTCACCGATAGGAGCTGAGCAGGGGTGAGCCTTTGTCTCCAGACACTGCTGAGCTCCAGCTACAGAGATTTCCCTTGAAAGGTTTAGGAATTGACCTCAAGCACCACAGCATCCATTTTACTTGTTTGTCCCTTAACCAGGGACAGTTCCCTGTGCATTTTTTGCATGGGGGGGGGAAACAGCCTGTTTTTTGGGGGCTTCCAGATTATTGGGATAACAGGGTCCAATTACCCACTGAAACCCTTTTGGTATGCAGGGTGAGCAGCATTTGACTATGGGATCTTGATTAGAGAGTAGACTTTTCTCGTTGCAAACATACCCAGAGATGCTTGGGAGGAAGAAGTGAAGTTGACTTCACTCGTCTGATGGCAGACCTGCCTGATTCCCCATCAAAAGGAGGGAAGGAAAGAGAGAAAGAAGGAGGAAATGAGCAAGGCCAGATTCTTCAGAGAAGGAGTCATAGCTCAGTGGCGGAACATCTGTTTTGCATTCAGAAGGTCCCAGGTTCAGTCTCCAGTGTCGCCAGGTAGAGTTGGGAATGTTTCATTCCCGAAATCCCAGACAGCTGTTGCTAGACTTTGTGGACAGAATTGAGCTCGATGAATCTCAGGATCTGACTTCCTGTATTTATAATTAAGCCTGTTCTTAATTCAGACTCATGAGGACTGGAACCTTGCTTTGGTTTTAGGGGAAGAGCTGTAGCTCAATGGCAGAGCATCTCAGTTTCAATCCCTGGCATCTTCAGGTAGGACTGGGAGAGACTTATCATCTGACTCACCCTAAAGAGAACCACTGCCAGTCAGTATTGACAAGATTGAGTTAGAGAGACCCAATGGTCTGACTCAGTATTAGGCAGCTTCCTATGAATGAGTGATGAACGAGGTAATTAAAGCAAACCCCTTTCATACCCATTGGCTATTCTCGCCTATCAAACACTATCAACCAATGGGCTCCATTTGGTCCCATGTTTTTCAATTGCTCCCAAATGAATGTGTTCCTCCTCCTACCATCCTCTGAATCAGGGAAGGACAGGCTCTGTTGATTTTTAAAGCATCCCTCCACCGGGCACGTCGTTTCGCTGCAGGGACTCTTCTGCTCCCTCCCGAGTCTGGCTTTTTCTAAGCCAAAAAGTAGCTAAGGAGTCTGGAAATGAAAAGGAGGCGGCTGCAGAAAACAGAAAAGTGCCAGGAGAGGCGGCCTGGGGCTTTGTTAGTTCTGCACTGTCGAAAGGAAGGGATAATTTTAGATGCTAAATAGAGCATTGCAAGAGTGAATTATTAATAGTGCACCAGAGAAGTGACCTGGCAGCTCATGAAATACTTATAACCCAGCCCACTCAAAAATTCACTCCCAGCTTTTTGAAATGCAACCTCTGCTGTTGCCTCTTCTCAAGGATATGGACCAAGGCATGTTGATTTGTGTGTGCGTCATATGATAAAGATTTACTATTGAGTCAGACCTCCATGTAGATGTTAATAAATGGGCTGCATTCCCAGGGAGATGATGATGATAGATAGATAGATAGATAGATAGATAGATAGATGACTAGATAGATAGATAGATGATTAGATAGATAGATGATAGATATCCTATATATCTCCTGTTTCGCTGCCAGCTCCATCCTGCACACCCCCACCCCCTGTTATTAGTGCTTTTGCTCTGACACTGAGACAAGATGATGCTTAGATGAAGGATGTATGTTAAGAGGTCAAGACTACAGCCAGAAAAAGGCCTCTCTCATCATATATATATTTATGCACACAGATACATATTCTATGGAAATATTTGTATTGAAAGGTGGTATGTATTTACTGCATTTATATCCCCTTTTCTTCTTCAAGGAGTTCAGGGTGATGTACATGGTTCTCCTCCTCCTCATTTAATCAACCTTATGAGGTAGGCTAGACTGAGAGGCACTGTCCTAGTCCGATACGCTAACCACTTTACACCACCTTCTTTACTTATGTGCGTGTGTGGTCCCATAGGCACTATACATTTAAAGAGTATCAAACCACTTTAAGCAGTCCCTGAAAAAATCCTGGGAACCACAGTTTGTTAAGAATGCTGAGAGTTGTGTAGAGACCCCCTATCCACCTCTCAGAGCTGCAAGTTCCAGAGTGGTTTACTCTGGAATCAATCCCTTTTCCCAGGGAACTGTAACTCTGTGAGAGAAATGTGGTGGGTTGCGTCTTAATAACCCTCAGAGAACTTAACAAATCACAGTTCTCAGGATCCTTTTGGGGAAGCCATGGCTATTTAAAGCAAGAAGTCAAAATGATGCGCTCAAAAACATCATAACTGTAGCCTTACACACATGGAAACTGAAAGTTGGAAATCTGCAGCCCTGCATAACAGCTGCATAGTAAGACTGGTCCTGGAGGAAAGATGGACACATCAGTCAGTTTCGGTCTTCCAGGTTTCTAATTTTCCTAATCTTAAATTCAGCTCCCCATATTTCCCCAGCAATTAATGAAATTTAACCTAATAAACATATTTTTGTATGCAGTTTTGACTAACATGGCAGACAGTTTCTCCTAATAAAACACAGCTTTTGCATGTTATTTTCACCAATATATGCATTTTTCCACACTTTTTTTTTGGTACACATTACTTGGGCTGGCAAACTGCATTGCAAAATTCGGAGGTGTGTGAATTTCAAAGGCTAGCTGTGTTTCAGTTTGCATATTGTTTCAAAAAGTGTGGATTTGGTAGATACCCCTTTAAGTGTAAACATCCCTATCCTGGAGGCAAGTGGCTCCTCCTCCTAGTCCAGCAATCTTGGTTTTACCAGCTAAGCTCAGATCCTTGTTCACATGTGTGGCTTTGGTAGTAATCAGTGGAAACTTGTGTATTAGGGCAAATGGGGCACTGCCCCACCAACCATTGCCTGCCCTTAACCAGCTCCCATTTGTCTGCCTTCCCGTTCGCAACCAATCCAGGGGGTGGAACTGCCTTCTACCTCCTAGTCTTAGCTTCACCCTTGTAGAACTCAGCAGGGAGGATGATGGGGACAAGAAGAGCACATTAGAGCCTGTTGGATCAGGCCAGTGGCCCAACTAGTCCAGCATCCTTTTCTCACAGTGGCCAACCAGATGCAGGACCCAAGCGCAACAGTGCTCTCCCCTCCTGTGGCTTCCAGCAACTGGTATTCAGAAGCATTACTGGCCATGGAAGCAGAGCATAGTCATTGTGGCTAATAGCCATTGATGGCCTTCTCCTCCATGAATTTGTCCAATATCCTCTTTTAAAGCCATTCAAGTTGGTGGCCATCCCTGCCTCTAGCATGATCCGCTGCATAGTTCAGCTATGTGTTGTGTAAAAAAAAAGAAGTAATATTTTTTGTCTGTCCTGAATCTTCCACAATTCGGCTTCACTGAGTTCCAGTTTAATGAAAGAAAGAGGAAAAAAACCATTCTCTATCCTCTGTCTCTATGCCATGTATCACTTTATAAACTTCTTCCATGTCACCTCTTACTTGCCTTTTCTCTAAAATGACAAGTCCAAAATGCTGCAGCCTTTCCTTATAGGGGAGCTAACTAGAATGAGTTGCCTCTGCCTCTCATTGGCTTTTGCTTCACTCGCTGTTGGGCTCCCAGGCCCCACGAGCACCGGCCACTATTGGTCGTACGTATTTGATGCTCCCAGGGAAGAACAGCTGCACTCCAAACACCACCCATTATGAGCCCCTTTGCTTCGGCATCCTTGAAGTTGCCTTGCCAAGTGTGGCCAGCTCCCGAGAGGAGAAAGGTGCAGCGCAACACAAGGCAAAGACTGCTCCGAGCATCAGTTATTAATATTTCATACACGTCAAAAAAATTCTTTTATTTGCTGCCATTGCTGCTGGGAAAACTCCAAGGAGGGGGAGAAACAAAGGAAAGCAGAGAACAGCAAAAGGCCGGATGGAAATCAGAGCTGGAGAACTGACTTATAGCCCAGGGAGGAATAATACATATATAGTCAGACATTGGCTGCAGATTTCAGGGCGGCCAGATTCTGCTCTTGTTCAAGCTGCTTGCTTGAAAGGCAAAGGGAGAGGTCCATAGCTTAGTGGCAGAGCATCAGAAGGTCACAGGTTCAATCCCTGTAGGGCTGGAGAGAGTCCCTGCCTGAAATCCTAGAGAGTCACTGCCTGTCAGTGCAGACCAGTGGTTCCTAAACTTTTCTTTCCACATATCACTTGAAAATTGCTGAGAAAAATAACAAAAATAACATAGGACCTTCTGCACTGGAGACCATCCACCCCCTGCCCCTGAATTCATAAAATCCTGGAAAATTAATGACTGGCACGTGATATAAAACTCCAGATATCTGGAAGTACCCATCCATATTTAAAACCACACTAAATTGAGGGGGGAGTGAGAAGAAAGACTGAAAGCAACAAGTCACTCTCCCTCGCAATTTAAGGGTAGTATTCAACTAATATGTTCTGTTTCTTGGTTGTGGGCATTACTCAGTGAAGAGTTCAAAAAACATGTTCCAAATCCCTTGGAAGCTTGACTTTTTATGTCCTTTATGGAGCAGAGTTTTCTTATGAGCTGCTATTTGCAGGAGGTCTTGTATCCAGTTTTCCACATTTGGCGTGGCATAGGCTTCCCAATGTCATTTTGCTGCTAGTGTGGCTCAGTTGAACCATCCTTCCTGTCCTTTTGATAACCTCCACCTGGCAGACATAGCTGATTATTCCGTTGGTGCCTCCATTAGTAGGGGGTTTGTCCAGGACCAAATTCATTCTAGCCTGTACATCTCTCTCTCCTAGAGTCAGTCAGAGGCAGTGTGAGAAAGACTTCCTTTATCTTGATCCTTGCAGATTTCAGCTTTATCGGGTGCCTCTTCCAGGTCAAGCAGCTGGTCTCTCTCCTGACAATTTCCAAACCATCCATGATTTATGTTACGACTCAAGGGAGGTGCTTGCTTGACCCCAAAAAACTGAGGTCACTTGTTACCAATGGGAGCTTCCGATTGCTGGGAACGAGGCAAACCTCTCTTCTCAGCTAAGCGATTAGGTTGTTTATTTCACCAAGATATTAACAGCAAATGTGTTTGGGGCCAGATGGTTCCTTTCTCCAGGCACAATGTGATGCCATCATACTGCGGACTTCCCTGTCCCTTCTCTCTGGCTGGCAGGGAGACTCCTTGCAGGGTAATGTCATGCCATGAAATGCAATTCTCCATAATTGGGGATTAGAGGAGGACTTAACATGTGGGTGTTTAAAGAGCATAAAAGTCCTGATGGGTTAGACCAAAGGTCCATCTGGCCTAGCATCATGTCCCCACTGTGGCCAAGCAGATGCTGTCGGAAACTAGCAAATAGGACACAAGCAAAAGTGCACCCTCCCTTATTGGTGGCTGGTGAGGCAGCGTGGCAAGGGCTCGCTTGCTCTCCTGACTTCCCAACATGGCAGGTCACTGCCACTTACCAGAAGGGGAGGGATGGAGCGCAGGAAGAGCAGCCTACTGCATGACAGAAGGAGCATCAGGTTGGTTCTGCTGCTACATAGTGCACCACGCTGAGGGCCCTGTACCTCAGCCCTCCTCCTCTCAGTAAGAGGCAGTGACCCACAGTGTTGGGAAGCTGGAAAAGCAATGGAGGCCCAGCTGCCCCACCTCACTGGGCAATATTCTCTCTACCTGCAATTCCCAGCAACTTCTATTCAGAGGCATACTGACTGTCTCCAACAGCGGAGGTATGACATAACCATTGACAGTAAGCTATGGATAGCCCTCTCCTTCATCAATTTGTCTAATCCTCTTTTAAAACTACCCAGGCTAGTGGCCATCACTGCCTTTTGCAGAAGTGGATTCAATAGGCTTTCATTTCTTTTATCTGTCTGGAATCTTCTACCATTCAGCTTCATTGGGTAGCTCCTAAGTTCTAATATTTCTCCATCATGTGCATAGTTTTTTTTAAAAAACACCCCTATCATGTCCCCTCACCCTCTAAAAAGTCCCTTTCCTCATGGGTGTGTGTGTGTTTGTTCCAGACATTTGATCATTTTGCTTGCCCCTTTCTGAAACTTTTCCAGCTCTACAGTATCTTTTGTGTGATGCAGCAGCTGGAACTTTAGACAGTATGGAAAGTGAGGTCACACCACAGATCTGTATGATTATCAAGTTGTCATAGTGGCATCATGGGACTTTTGAGTTTAGAGAAAAGGTGAGTAAGAGCTGACATAACAACAACAACAACAACAACAACAACAACAATTTATTATTTATACCCCGCCCATCTGGCTGGATTTCCCCAACCACTCTGGGCGGCTTCCAACAGAAAATGAAATAAAACAATCCATTAAACATTAAAAGCCTCCCTAAACAGGGCTGCCTTCAGATGTCTTCTAAAAATCTGGTAGCTGTTTTTCTCTTTGACATCTGATGGGAGGGTGTTCCACAGGGTGGGCGCCACCACCGAGAAGGCCCTCTGCCTGGTTCCCTGTAGCTTTGCTTCTCGCAGTGAGGGAACCGCCAGAAGGCCCTCGGTACTGGACCTCAGTGTCTGGGCAGAACGATGGAGGTGGAGATGCTCCTTCAGGTATACTGGACTGAGGCCATTTAGGCCATGCTAGAAGTTTATAAAATTAGGCATGACATGGAGAAAGTGTATAGAGAAAAGTTTTTATCATAACATGTGGACATCCAAAAAGAATGACTTTTTAATGCAATGCATAGTTAAAACTATGGAACTCACTCCCACAGGCCACAGTGATGGCCACCAACCTGGATGACTTTAAAAGAGGATCAGACAAATTCATGGATGCGAGAGCTATTGAGGGCTACTAGCCATGATGACTATGCTCTGTGCCACAGTTGGAGGTGACAATGCTTTTGAGTGCCAGTTACTGGAAACTGCCAGAGTAGAGAGTGCTCTTGTGCTCGAATCCTGCTTGCTAGTTTCCCACAGGATGCTAGACTAGGTGGGCCATTGGCCTGATCCAGCAGGCTCTTCTGATGTTCTCAGGTTCTTGTGATATCAGTGTTTTTATTTTCAACCCATTTCATAACAATTTCTAACATGGAATTCACCTTTTTTTACTGCTGCCACTCGCTTCATTTTGGAAGACAACATTGGTTTCTCTCTCACACAGAAATGGGGGACCTGTGGTCCCCCAGATGTTGTTGGACTCCCAACTCCCATGAGTTCCAGCCAGCATGGCCAAGGGCCAAGAATGATGGGAGCTAGAGTCGAGCAACATCTGGAGGGTCACTGCTTCCTCACCCCTGCTCTAATGGTCCTGAGAGAGGTCTTAACGACATGTGATCAAAGGGAGACAGAGTATCTGCAGAAGTTGACTTTTTGGATGCTGCCTTCACTCTCATTCATATATATATATATATATATATATATATATATATATATATATATATATATGTATGTATGTGTGTGTGTGTGTGTGTGTGTGTGTGTGTGTATTTGCAGAGCCTTGGAGGAGGAGGAGGATGGCAGCAGAGCAAAGGTCAGGAGAGGTCCTTTCTCTATTAACCAGAGGACATAAGTTTTCCCCACTTCCCAGCCTCTATGAGGAGCTGTTGGCACGTGCACTCTCTCCCACGGCCTTTTCTATTTTGAGAAGTGTTTTCCCCACCCCTCTCTCAGAACAAACAAAATATCCGCTAGAGAAACAGCGCCTACCATTTCTAGATGTGAAAAGGCCCAAGAGGTTGTATAACTGGAAAGGACCAGTGTTGGCTTCAAACTCAGTTCTTTGTTGAGATGCATCCTTCTGCTCTCCTAAAGATCCAGGGCAGCTTAACAATTACCCGTACCAGCACCGGACCACTTCACATAGGATGTGGGAGGGGAACGGCCATAGCTCAGTGGCAGAGCATCTGCCTTGCATACAGAAGGTCCCAGGTCCAATAACTGGCATCTCCAGGTAAACCTGGGAAAATCCACCTACAGTACTTGAAAGCTTGGAGAGCAGTTGTTGGTCAGTACTGCAGACAGTACTGAGCTAAAATAACCACCGACCAGTTTGAGGCATCTTCCGCCATCCTGCAGTATTGCTCTGGGCAGAAGGGTCCGCCCCACGGTTCTCCCTGACCATTTTATTTTCCTGTCTTTTCATGTACTTGGTAGTTAACACTGGATAGCCAGTGTGGTGTTGGGCCATGACCAGGGTTTGAATCCCCGTTCAGCCATGAAGCTCCCTGGGTAACCTTGTGCAAGTCACTGTATCTCAGCCTAACCTACCTCACAGGGTTGTTTTGTAAGGATAGGTGAAGGAGTTATTTGGAGGAAAGGTTGGGATATAAACCTAATATATAAAATAAATAAATCTGCAACCTCATCATTGTCCTACAAAGACCTGAATTGGGATGCTAGTCCTTAGCCCAGTTAATGCTTCTCTGGATAAGGCAGGGGTCCAAAATATCTTATTTAAAACAGCACCAGCTCATGACAGTATTGACAGAAGACAAATGAAGCAGCAGCAGCAGCAGCAGCTGCCTAGTTGGGACCCTCTGGCGCTTCTGCTCCTCCCTCTCTTTCACATTACCCCTTCTGCCAATTGCCTTCTCGAGGGATTGGAGGGATTGTAGATTAAAAGACCACAACAGATAATACTCTCTCTGATATTAGAGGGGTGCAGAGAAAGCAAGATAGAGAAAGGAAATTACAGGCGTGGGGGCCAGTCTGGGAAATAAGAGTGGGGGGGGGGCAGGCAAGGGGGTGGGGAAGAGAGAATGTGTAGCTGTAATCCACTGGGTTTTGATAAAGCTGGTGAGCTTTCCAGGGATTTCTTCACATGCACTTGCTTATAGAAATCCCCTCTCTTTAGGGAAAGCAAAGCATTCTAGGTGAAAACCACCATCCACTGTAGCTAGCAGGGTATTTGGACAGGATGCTTCCATCCTGGATGACCAATGGCTGAACCTGTGAAACTTCCTACACCACCAGCCCATTTACCCTGATCTTCAAAGTCTCCAGAAGAGACAAGTGTCTTGCCTTAGCAACTGAGATCCTTTTTTAATTTTTTTAAAATCTTTATTCAGTTTTTTAAAAACATACATAACGAAGAAAAAATAAACAGAAAATGAAAACTACAAATCATAAAGAACAAATCAGAAAAAGTACAAAGTAAAATTTAAAGAACAAAAGAATACATTTACAAAAAGCAAATCAAGGTAAAAAGGAAAAAAAAGACGAAAATAATCACTTCCTGTTATTTACAGTACGCGTTCCTTTGCATATTCAGCAACTGAGATCCTTTACACTGGAGATAAGGGATGGATGGATCTTGTCAATTTGGTTTCTTGTGGTAGAATTGCTCTGGCAGACTCTGATCACATGGTCTCACAACCAAACTAAATGGCATACAAAACATGCAATTGCAAGAAATAGTAGGCAATGCAATCAGGATTGGGATGTGCAAAGATCTTTTCCAGGTTGCACTTTTCTCTCTTATAGGTGATGTTGATCTTAACCCTCTTTAGCCTTGTTTATGCAATGAGAGTTTTGCAGAGCATCCAGCTAGGAACGGACAGGCATGGTCCACCCCCTCACCCCCCGCATCTGCTGTTATGATAACATGTTAGGACAATGAACCCTAGCCTGTTCTGCCTGCTAGGCTGGAGCTGTTCAGCAAACTGTTTAAAAGCCGGGCAGATTTTTAAAAGCGACGCCAGGCCAGGAAGGAAGTCTTGGCTACAAGTAGAGAAAGAGTGGCGTTTTAAAACAAACATTCAATTTGTTCACATGTGAAACTTTCCCCTGTGCTTGGCAGCTCAGCATCCAGCAAGGCAATCAGATGTAAAATTGACTGACATTTAAAAAACAACCACCCTGTCCCATTGGAGAGATCCTTTGATACATCACCCTAGAAGAACATAACGTAAGAGCATAAGAAGAGAATTCAGGGTCAGGACAATGGCTCATCTAGTCCAGCGTGCTGCTCTCACTGTGGCAGATGTTTCTGGGACACCTTCAAGCAGGACCCAAGCACAAGAACACTCTGCCCTCTCCCTCATCATTTCCCAACAACTGATAGTCAGGTGCCTCTGCCATGGCTAGTAGCTGCTGATAGCCTTCTCCTCCATGAATTTGTCTATCACTGTCTCCTGTGGAAGTAAGCTCCATACTTTAACTATGTGCTGCATGAAGAAGTGCTTTATTTTATCTGTCCTGAATTTCACAACATTCATTGGATATTCATGAGTTCTAGCATTATGAGAGAAAGTGACTGGCCAAAGCTCACCCAATGAGTTTCATGGCTGAGTAGGGAATTGAATCATGGTCTCCCAAATCCTAGTGCAACACTCTAACCACTACACAGGCTTTCAAAAGGGAGAATAATAAAATATAGGAACATAGGACGCTGCCTTATACCAAGTCAGACCACTGGTCTGTTTACCTCACTGTTTGGCAGCAGATCTCCTGGGTTTCAGGCAGGGGACGTAGCTCAGTCAGTATAGCAGGAGACTCTTAATCTCAAGGTTGTGGGTTCCTGCATTGCAGAGGGTTGCACTAGATGATCTTTGTGGTCCATTCTAACCCTACAATTCTACGATTCTATGATTCTCAACCCTACTTGGGAGATGCTGGGGATTGAACAGGGGACCTCTTGCATGCAAGGCAAATTAGGTGCTCTACCACTAAGCTACATTCCTTCCCCTTCACAGGAAGCAACTCATTCCTAAATGAAATAAAATTACCACCACCTTGGAGGCTGTCTGCCAAGCAACCACTTGGATGGGAAACCCCCCTGGGAAACCTCTGCATACTGCCCTGAGTTCCATGATGGAAGAAAGTTGGGAAACAGCTGATCAATAGAAGAAACAAACGTCTACCACTGTCCCCTTCATTATGGGGGATGACTTCTCACTTGAGGACTCTGACCCTTGAAGCAGGGATGGCGTTATGACGCAATCCTGACATCCAAGTAGGGCTCAGGCTGCACTATAGGAGAACAAGACTGTAATGCTGCTTCAGCAACAGATAGCTTTTGACTGAGCCTTATATAGGAGCAGAAGAACTATCTCAATGGTAATCTCCACTTTTCCTGAAAGGTGACTCAGAAGGAACAGTCCACTCTGGCATTATTTTTTTTACTCCAGTCGAGCAGAGTTGTGCTTGGGCTTCTGTGAAGGAGGCTTCTGAGTCAGAGGATGGCAATTTCACATCTTTAGTAGGAGGGGCACAGGTACTTGCTTCTTATGAACTTGCTTCTAAGACTGGACTGGGATGCTGTTCGTCTTTGGATCCAGTCCTCTAGTTCATTGCCCAAAGGGGAATCCGATCCCAGGGTTGAGACTGATAGGGAGCCCATGCCCTGCCAGCTGTTGCTGAAATTACAACTCTTGTTATCCCCAACCATTGGAAATGCTGGCTTGGGCTGATGGAATACAACAACATCTGGAGCACCATAGCTTCCTCACTGCCCACCGCCCTCCCGCCCGGGAGAACCACTGTAATAGTCCATAACAGTATGTGCCAATTCATCCAGGCATTTTTAGTAAGTAGGAGTCTTATCTCCCAATTGAGGACTTGACCTGATGAACTTAAAATCCTTTCCTGGCAAATCAAGGCAAGTATATCAAAAGCAAGGTGACTTATCTTTGGAGTGGAAGCCAGAAAAATCAGAGGGGATTTTCTGAATTAGAATATAGCTGGTTAGTATGGAGACTCTTTGATCTAATATTCTACATAGGGTAGCCCTCCCCATCCTGGTGCCCTCTGCTCCCTTTATGGCTGGGGCTGATGGGAGTTGGAATCCAAAGCATCCAGTTGCCACATGCTGTGACAAATCTGCTTGGTTGGTTGGCTTTTCAATTGTGTACTTTTAAGTTGCATTGGCCATCTTGTTCACTGAGTATCGCTTTATGACCTCAGCTTTAAAACAAATACAGACTCAAATGCTTTTCTAGCCCTTTGTATATATGAGTCACAATGAGAGTTTCCATTCAGGCCAATAGACTAGAGAAGTACTTTTGTAGAGTCATCCAACATTTGTAACCATAATCACCAGTCAAACATTTCTTTGGTTACTGGCATGGACATCTGCAACACTTAATAGTTTATTACTGAAAATGTGGAGCACTGGGGTTAGTTAGCCAAGGAACAGGTCACCTAAGACCTTCAGAATGTTCTCCATACATTGGAGAGGAACTCCATTGGCTCCTGGGCATCCACACTAAGTCTTAAGGCATCCTCAGAAACACCAACATGGCAGTAAATGTTTCAGATGTTGTTATGAGCACCTGGAATCCCCTTTTTTGAAATTTCTTACCAGATATGCCCATCTCGCTCTTTGTTTTCTCCTGTCATCACACTTCCCCCTCCATTCTACTTCTCCCTCTCCTGCCTCTCATTCGTATATATAAAAAATAAAAGGAAAATGGTGATGATGCTATTAGTGCCACCCATTTGTTCAGGCAATACCAACTTGTTAGCCTGATCCACCCAGTTGAAGACTATTGCTCAACATGAGGCTAAGGCCTCTTGTGCATGACTCATTTTTAAGTAGAAGCTCCTGCATTTCAGGTAGTTTTTCCCAGCCCTGCCTGCAAATGCTAGGGACTTCTTGCATGTGAAGCCCTGCCACTGAGCTATTGCCCTCCTGCAGTAGTAGATGGCAGGAGCAGTTATCTTGAAGATGGCCTGGGTGACATGTTACATTCTCCATTGTAAATGGATCAGGGTGTTTTCTGCTAAGAAGGTTTTCCATGTCAGATTCAGTTTGGTAAAGGCCTACAAAAGCTGCTCTTGAGACCCAGCAGAAATAAATGTTGGAAATCTTCATCTACACTTCCCCCAATGCACATGCCAGCTGGCACACATACGCAAGACAAACAGAAAGCTCATGAGATCAGATGGTTTGCAACCCTGACTCACCAGATGGTTTAAGCAGTTTGAATCCAATCCAGACTGAAAGCAGCAGAAGCAGCATGGGGAAGGGGAAGAACGAGAGGCAGGTATAAATTCAGAGTCCTTTCTCATTCAGTGGACCGTACTGCATGATCTAATCCCTCTGTATTTCCAGTGATGAGGAAGATTAAATCATTTTGATGCTGCAGTGGATTTTCAAGATAAATAAAGCATGACACTGGCCCAGCAGTTTGCTATCTGAACAAGGAATTTCAAACTACTGCAGACCACTAATATTGCTTAATAATAATAATAATAATAATAATAATAATTTTATCATTTTCAGAAAAAAGTCTCAAAGAAACAATGTAAAGCCAAATATAAAAACAAGGATAGATGCTCATAGGAAGCTGCCTTATATTGAGTCAGACTCTTGGCCCATTTAGCTCAGAGTTTACACCAGAGGTTTTCAACCTTTTTGAGCCCATGGCTCCCTTGACCAACAACATTCTTTCTGCAGCACCCCTGTTGGGGCTCATGAGCCCAGCTATGTCACCCCTTGCCTGCAGAGCTGCCAGCCTCTCACCCTTTTCCAAAGATCCTCCCTTGTGGAGTGTTCCCTCAGCCTTCTCTCCCCTCTCCTTGGGAGTCCTCTGGGCAGCTGCAGCTGCTGCCCCTGGTCTCTGAGCTTCCCCCCTGCCCCAAAGAGAGGTGCCTCCTTACAATGCCCCACAGGGGCCTGGGAAGCTCCCCCTGGCCAGCCCCAGAGTTGCTGCAACTAACAGCCACACAAGCCTTTGGGAGGCAGAGATGCAAGAGGTCATCAGAGGAGGGAGGGAAGGAAAGAGGGACAGAGGCCAGTGTTGCCTGTGACAATCATTCACGGCACACTGGTTGAAAACCACTGATTTACACTAACTGGCAGCAGAGATGCACAGGATTGAGCCTGGAGCCTTCTGCATACAAAACAGACGCCCTGCCACTTTACCTTTTTTCCACTATCACTTTGGAACTGCAATCTTAGAGAACTAGCCCATCCGTTGGGAATCCAGAGTGGCATCAATTGGGGCAGCAAAGGATGGTGGTTGGGGGCCCCCCGTTTACGCTAGCAGTCTTGTGCCAGAATAGAAGTGGGCACACATGGGTGACACTATATCAAGGCTCATGCCTTTGGTTGGAGGACTGAGTCAAACAGTTGGACTGCATTAGAAGGCAAACCCCAGAAACCACAAGCAGAGTCTTTCTATGTAACTTGAGTAGGGAAATATTTCCTGCTGACAACATCGCATGGCGCTTGAGCAAGAGTAGTTGTAGTGGTGTATTTCTACTTACGGTAGGGATTCTAGACCATAATCATTGCTTAAGATGTGGTTTTGTTGCTTTTAAGTGTAGCACTAACATAGTTTTGCAAGAAAGGCTCAGATAAATCATTTTTATTGGCAGCAGTATCCTAACAGAGAAGTAAAGTCCTGTTTTGGCAATGCCAGGGCAGGGCAGGGCAGGAGTTCCCAGGCGTTCTCCAATGCTTGGCAGAAGACAACACAGGCACTGATACTGTGCAGACAGAGAAGATCAGGCTGCTCGTCTCCTTCTCAAGAATTCTAGAGTGCTGGCATCAGCAAGTTGAGTGCAGCAAGCCGAGTGCTTGCTCCATTCTGCCTGTGACCAGAGTGGGATTGGCAAACTGCCCCCCTCAGGCCAACAGCAATGCTCACACCACAGCAAGACACAGGAAAAAGCAGACACAAGAAAGCGGACATTCATGCGAACTCTCAGCAAATCAAGTAAAAGTGAGAGAGAAATTAGCACGATTTATGATCTCCATCCTGCAATGAGCATGGCAAGATGCACAACCGAAGAGATTTAATTTCCATAGAGATAGTTCTTCTGTACAGCATTGGAGTCTTGTTCAGAAACATGGAGTGTGTGACTTTATGACTGTGTTTCCAAGGCCCACTGTGCATACACAAGACCACATGCATACAGAACAGGGCTCTATGACTAGGCACAAGCGTCACAGCTAAAGGTTGTCTCTGTTATGGCTTAAGAATATACATAGTGGCTATGTGGCAACATCAAATCCAATGCACGTCTGTCAACGTAAGGCAGGGAAATACAAATAACGGCCTCTCTCCAATGGGAGTCCATATGGTGAAAGAGAGACATGGAGGTGTTGCATGGTGCACCCATGCTACTAAATGGGCCTCAAAGCACATCACATCAAATTGCAAGGAAGGGCAACACTGTGTATTTGGCTGTTGCTACACAAGGCTGGCAGCAAACCAAATGAGTCCAGAACCACAGCTAAGCAAGGGCCAGCCAGCTCCATGTTTGAAGGGGTCCCCTTAGTGCCCCACCCTTGGGAGTGTCTCGAGACCGGGGCCTGCTCCACTGGCCTTGCCAAAATCCCCTTAAGTCCCCACTCAGGGCATTGCTGTCGGCCTGAGGATGAAGTATGGCAGCACTGGCATGAATCGTGCCCTGGGTATGATGTCAATGTCTGTCCTGAGTAGAGAGTAATGTTAATGCTAAAGAGAGAGAGTGTGTCACACAGCTGGAGGCTAGTGGTTGTGCTATTAAGATTGGCAGGTACCACCTGCTATGAGGTATGGCGGAAACAGAGAAATGCCAATGGGTAGGAGGAAGACATGTTGGAAATCAAGGACTGGTGGTGAAATGAACATTAAAGCTTTGACTTAAAAAAAGGTTTAAAAAATCAGGAATGATCTTGGCCATCGTGGAGCCTTGAGAGGTACACCGATTATTGCTTTGTACTGTGGCACTTAGTAATGGCTCTTCATTTGAAACTTAATGGCAAGGCAGTGAGTACTTTGGGCCTTCATCTTATAGAAACACACTGTTCTAAAGCTGTTCAATAAGAATCTGCCCCAAGGACTTTCAACGGAGCTGACTTGAAAAGTGAAGTATGCTTCCAGTTCCTTGTCTAGGAATCATTTCCCTCACTTCAAGTTGCCTGAAATACAATAAAGTCCTGCTCCCAAATTAAGCAACAGATAAGAGGCTATCCTGCCTGCACTACCACCAGCTTCTATTAGAGTGCTCAAAGCAGATTTGCCTCCAATATAAATTCAATGTCCAATAAACTGTCTTAAAACATTTTAAAAAATCACCAAGTACATGGATCCATCATCTGCTTACTAATTGTTCTAAGCCTCACTAGGGCCAACTTATGTAATAGGGAGCTCAGAATGATCAAATACTAGATAATAAAGATCTTCTGTGGTTTCTGGTCTATGTTGTTTTTTACAAGCATGGCAAGTGTGTATTCTCTACTAAATATTTATATCAAAGTTTGGGGGCAGTCTACATTTGTCCTGGATACGCACAGGTCCTTGGACCCAGAAGATGGCAGAACGGGGGTGGGGTGGAACAGGGTGGGATGGGCTTATATGCATTCCGCCGACATGCAGGGGGCAGGGAATGGAACCCTTGTGCAAAATGGTCACTGCCTGTAATGACCACCCCCTTTTAATTGACATATCACAATATGCTTGTAGAAGTGCTGTGACAAGCTGAGTGGAGCTACTTTTGAAAACAACAACCATGCCATATAATCTATAAAAGAAAGCAAAAGTCTGGGATGAGTAAAACTAAATGTCATGACCCGGGAGCATATTTACATAATTTCCAATGCATTCCCCCCCCCCCCAATTTTGCATAATCTGCTATGGGTTTCTAGTCACTTGCCAGGGGCAGGGGAGGCAAGGAACTCTGTAATTAACTATGGACTAGACTAGACACAATGTTTGTCATGTAGTTTGACATTGTATAGCTGATTCCTTTTCAACAAAGAGCTGGTGTGGGTGGGAAATGGATCAGGAGCATGCCAGGGAGAGCATGCCAGGGAGAACCCCTTGCCCTCCCTGCAGTCCCACAGAATTCCACCCACCTGCTATCTTCAATGGGAATACAGTGGTGCCTGGCTTAACGAATGCCCTGCTTAACGAAATTTCCGCTTAACGAAAGGATTTTTCGAGCGGAGGTTGCCTCGCTAGACGAATTCGTTTTATGAAAAATTCATCTAGCGAATCGCGGTTTCCCATAGGAATGCATTGAAATTCAATTAATGCGTTCCTATGGGCAAAAAAAAAATCCAAAAAAAATCCAATGCATTCCTATGGGATTCGCTAGACGAATTTTTCGTTATAAGAAAAGGCCCGTGGAACGAATTAAATTTGTCTAGCAAGGCACCACTGTAAAGCCCTATTAGCACCCATGAGAACTTTCTTCCCATTGCTAATAACAGATGTACATGGGCTCCATTCTAATCAAGATGGCAGAGGATTAAAGATGCCATGGTCCTGATTCAGCTTGTCCATCTCTCACATCCCACCATGGCAGGTATTTGTCAAAGAGAAATCAACCACATAAGCTACATGATACATTTCAGAGCTAGCTTGCCCATTAATTCATAATACCTTAAGAACAAAGTCCTCCTGGATGAGGACATGGCTCCAACCAGACCAGCGTCCTCCTGTCTCTGACAGTGGCTGGCCAAATACTTTTGGGAACCCTGCAAGCAGGATATAAAAACATTGGCTCTCCCCAGCTGCTTGTCCCCCAACAGGAATTGATTGGAGCTGGGCAGACTCTCCAGACCACTGGAGGTCTTATTGGGCCACCCCTTTGGCTCCCAAGCTTGTGACAGGTGTTGCCCATACATCTTTACCCACATCATCACAATCACATGGGCTAGACACTTGTATGTCAGGACTGGGGAGAAGTGAAGCTGAAATTATCAAGAAGTGGAATTGTGTGTCAGATACCACACACTGGGCTCCTGCAGAAATGGCAGCTTACCATAAGAAAACAAACGAACGAAAACAGATTTCCTCTCGGCTGTCACGTTAATTTGGCCACCTTATACTTCTAGGCTGGCAATTTCTAACTTAGGATTAGATAATGTTTCGTTGAATGGTGGTGGGGAGAAGGAATTCCCTCAATCCAGAGGAAAAGGGGAGCCCATTCCTGAAATGAATCCCTCCCTCCTTGGAAACTGACCGCCCAACACATTCTTGGCAAAATGAAGAATCCCTAGGGTACCACTCGGCAGCTGCTGTTTCCAAGGTGTCTTTCACCAGGAGTAACAGCCCTGCCTCTCCAATGTTCCTTTCTGGGCCTCAAGCATTTGCAGTCCACCTCAGTTGCTGCGAATCAGTCCTGCTTCTCTCCTTTATGCTTCCAAGGGTAGATCAGCTCACCAACAAGCAGCTTCTTGCACAAAGAGCCCCAGGAGTCCTTGGGGTAGCAGCTGTATGTTGGGAGCTTGTACAGCTGCACCACGCGGCCGTAGGTCAGAGGGTTTATCTGCCAGGAGAGAAGGAGCGAGAGGGACAGTTGCAGCAGCTGTACCTGGACAAGGCTGAGTCATGTGCACAGGGTAAGCGGTGTGGATGTGTGGATGTGTGCGTGCAACTCCTTTCCTGTGTAAAGAGTTGCTCCTCTCAAATTAAAGCTTCATGTCTGACCGTTTGGTGATCTATTTCACACCCTTGGAAACAGGAGCATAGAAGCTCAGCATAATGTGATATCACAACTGACATGAGAATACCGAAGAAATGGCACTCTAAGTGTTTTTTCTGACATGGCTGTTGTTGGAAGACAGAAATAGGAGAGTGGAGTTCTTAACAATCTTTAAGCCACTGGAAATGGCTAGAGCAGGCTTCCTCAAACTCGGCCCTCCAGATGTTTTTGGCCTACAACTCCCATGATTCCTAGCTAGCAGCACTAGTGGTCAGGGATGATGGGAATTGTAGTCTCAAAACATCTGAAGGGCCGAGTTTGAGGAAGCCTGGGCTAGAGGATTCATCATTTGAGGTGACAGCATAAGGCTATTCTATATTCACTGCAAGTCTCACACTACATGTTATAATAAGGGCTCTGGCCCTGATCCAGCAAGCCACTTAAACACAAGCTTAGCTCAGCATCTTAGGGGACTGAAGCCTGTTCATATTGGACAGGATCCAGAGTGCTGCAACTGATACCTTCCTTGCTGGGCTAAATGTTCTACAGAAAACTGAAGACTAGTCCTGTGCACAGAAGGGAAATTTGGGGAGCAGTTCAATAAGGAAGAGCAAAATGTTATTCTAAAAAGCAGGAAAAGTGCTAAGCACAGGCCATCAAGCAATGAAATGATTTACCTGCATTAGAAGTCGAAGAGGTTTCCCAGCTTCCTGCTCCAGGACTCTGAACTTCACACCAGCTGAAAATACACAAGAGTAGGTAATGGAAAGATACAGTCTGTATTGGCTGATTGGTTCAGTAGTCAACATGGTGCCCTCCTGATCTTGTTGGGACTTCAACGCCCATAATCCCTGACTATTGGCCAAGTTGGCTGGGGCTGATGGGAATTGGAGTCTAAGAAGATCGAGAGGGCATTATTTATTTATGGCTAGCATTTATATTCCACCTTTTCTCTAAGGAGCTCCAGGTGGTGCACATGGTTCTCCTCCTTATTTAATCCCCCCACAATCACCCTGTAAGGTAAGCTAAGATGAGAGGCAGTGACTGGCCCAAGGTCACCAACTGAGCTTTATGGCTAAGTGGGGACTTGAACCCTTGTATCTGGGGTCCTAGTCCAACACTCTAACCACTACACTACACAGGCTCTCATGGCTCCTCTTGCAGTAAGGATTCTCTAAAAGATGCAGGAGAAGCCAAGCTAGGAAGATCACAGAGAAAGGGGAATAAACTAGAGAAGAAGTCCAGTTTTTCCATTCACTTTGTTCAGGGTTCAAACAAGCTGGTGTTTGTTTAAATGCCCTTAGCATTTCTGAACTTCTTGCATGTACAGCATGATGGCACCATAGCTCAATGGCAGAGCACCAACTTTGCATATGGAAGGTCCCAAGTTCAATCCACTCTTGGCATCCCCAGCTAACAGGATCAGGAAGCAGGTGATGTGAAAGGCCCCCCTCTCCATTGGAAACTCTGGAAAGCTGCTGCCAGTCTAAGTAGACAATACTGAGTTAGATGGGCAAAGAGTCTGACCTGGTAGAAGGCAGATTCCCAAGAAACAGTCCACGGGGTTTTGGTGATATCCCTTCTGACCCTGTCAGTGTGACCCTACTGATGTATGTGGCAGGAACACCAGAAAACCACTGAATGCCCATAAGGTTTCTTAGCTGTTGGAGGTGATAGCATCTTGTTCGCAAAGCATAATGACAGGTGATAATTTGCCTGAACTCCCCACTAACAACCAGTTAAACACATAGCCTTCCCAGTACCATGCAAGCCTTATGCAAACCATTGTTACTGCAGCAGTGGTGAGTGTTTCTATGAAATTGAACCCTGCTTTAAAGTACATATGACCAGTCTTCAGACGCCTGTCACTTGCTTCTAAGCAAAAATTTCCAACCTCTCTCCCCGCTAATATGCAACTTCTGAAGTCTTGCCTTGACTACAGTATGGAGCTTACATGCAAGTCTGTAGGACCGGCAGAGACGGAGAATGACTGAATAAAAGGGCAGCGAGTTGACGAGGTCCACTAGCAGATGGATCAAGCCTTGTACAATCACAACCAGTAGACGGAGCTAGGAAGAAAAAGGGTTTTTTTTAGTTCAATCTACAGCAGTACCATCACTGGACAAATTTGCCAAACTTAGGTTTGTCAAATACTCTAATTGTTCATTCTGAAAGAAGAAGCTGCAAGCAGAGGCCATTTGTACTCATTGGGACTTCTGGGGCAGAAGGCAGGGAGACAAACAGCAGGTGGAGCCAGAGCCAAGGACAATTAATGGTATATTTGTCCCCCTCCTGCTCCTCCTCTTACAAGGGCAACGCTGAGACTAAGGAGGAGAAGGAGGAACTGATACTGGTAGATCCTAGACTGGCAGCAAGCAGACATCTAAGAAGGCAGGCAGGTGGAAGCTGGCTGAAGACAGCAACCACTGATTGCAACAATTGGCACAACTGTTTTAATTGAGTGCTACTCAGACACATTTTGAGGCAGGCCAGCATATCAATTGACCAATCATCCCAGACTCTTTTCTGGCTCCCAGGAGAAGGGGAAGGAAAGTCCTCTTTCCCCTCCCAGTCTTGCATCCTGTCATCGAGCCAAGTGCTGTTTGGACCATGCAAACCCAACTCCATTCCACTTCGGCCAGGAACTGTTCAGCCACCCTTCATAACTTTTGTATATCCCTTTGAGTGCATTCCTATTGAAAAGCAACCAATACATTTATAAGTAGCAACGAAATCACCAGCAAACTTACCAAGGTAAAGACCAAATAGTACAGTGCGGTTGTGGGCAGAAGAAACAGCAAGATTGTAAACAGCAAAGTACCAATGAATAGCTGGAGGAGGAAAAGGACACAAATCAATCATATAGTAGCTGAAGCCAGCTATAAAAAGAAATCTAAGTTATGAGTCAAGGCTGAAATACTCTGAGAGCAAAGAAGCCTTATCCTTCCTGTTTTCAGATACATTTCATTCTGGGCAACCTTCTGGGGGCCATATGCCAGTGGAGGGTAGGGCCATAGGCAAAAGCAGGCGGAGTGCGGAAAGGAAATTATACCTTTGTACTGCATAGAAGAATGTGTATCTTCTATACACATTCATACACCATCCAGGGAAATGAGAGGCATTATCAGAACTCAAAGACACACTTCAGCCAGTGAAAATGTTTGCAGGTTTAGAGTATGAAGTCAGGAATATCTGCAGGTGACAGGTAGGTAGCCGTGTTGGTCTGGGTCGAAGTAAAATAAAAATAAAAAAATTCCTTCAGTAGCACCTTAAAGACCAACTGAAGGAATTTTTTTATTTTTATTTTACATCTGCAGGTGAGGCAGTGATGTGCTGGACCAGGCATCCCCAAACTGTGGCCCTCCAGATGTTTTGGCCTACAACTCCCATGATCCCTAGCTAACAGGACCAGTGGTTGGGGAAGGTGGGAATTGTAGTCCAAAACATCTGGAGGGCCGATGTTTAGGGATGCCTGTGCTGGACTTACCTTGGTAATGGACTGGATGAGAGCCAATAAACTGAAGCTCAATCCAGATAAGTCTGAGGCACTGTTAGTGGGTGGTTCCCTAGACCAGATGGCTAGGAGGTTGCCAGCTCTAAGGTATGCAGTTTGGGGATACTTCTAGATTCTTTGCTGTTGCTTGAGGCTCAGGTGGCCTTGGTGGAATGGAGTGCCTTCCGTCAGTTTTGGCTGGTGGCTCACCTGTGCCCCTATCTGGACAGGCATATCCTAACTGCTGTTGTCTGTGCTCTAGTATCCTCTAGGTTGGATTACTGCAATGCTAGGGCTGCCTCTGAAGATGGTTCACAAACTTCAGCTAGTACAGAATTTGGCAGCCAGATTGCTCACTGAGGCAAGATGGTTTGACCATATTACATGAATCCTCAGGACTGCAATACGGATATATGGATATATGGACCTATCCGGAGCCTGCAATCATAATCCGATGCCCTTCTTCACATGCCTCCTCCACGAGAGGTTCGAAGAGTGGCAGCATGAGAATGGGTCTTTTCTGCAGTGGCTTCCCCATCTGTGGAATGTTCTCCCCAGGAAGGTTCAGCTGGCACCTTCATTATACACCTTTAGGTGCCAGGCAAAAACATTCTTCTTCAACTAGGCCTTGGGCTGATTGACATTCAATGCCCTTTCACATGTGTTGTGGGAGGGGGAAATACTGGTTTGTTTTTTGTCTCACTTTTATTATGTATTTTGTGTTTTTTATACTGTAATCTTATGTTGTGTACCGCCCTGAGATCTATGGATGAAGGGTGGCAGACAAATAATGATAATGTTAATGATAACAATACACTTGGAGGGTGTGAAGCAGGGCCAGCAGGGCCTGGGGCTGGGCAGGGAATGTGTGGTCCTGGGGCCAGACAGAGAGGCTTCGAAGGGCACATTCAGCCCCTGAACCTGATGTTCCTGAACTCTGATATAAAAGATCATCAGTTGATGAGAACAAGAACAAGCACTCCCCTTGCCACCCACACCCCAGGAAGGACTGAACAGCAGTGACCTCCTTGGCCAACTCTACACTGAGAAGAACCTGACAGCCCTCAAACAAAATTCAGCAGTACGCTCTGCTTAAGCAGCTCTCCAAAGCTCAGAGAGACAACAGAAGAAGCTGGAAGGAATATTTGCATCTCGCAATCCCCACCCCCAGGGCCAGCAATCTCTTGTCTCCTGGCAGACAAAGGAATAAAACAGTGGTAAGGAAGTTCAGCCCTAGCTTCCTCACTTTCCCCTCTTTGTTTGAAAGCAGGGTGGGGGATTGCAGGGACCCAGCCTCCACACTGGTCATGCTGTTACCTTGACATTTTGTAAAAGGTAAGAAGCAGATAGAGCCACCCCCCCACCCCACTTCAAAACATTATCCACATCCTGATGGGAATGTGTGGGCCCAACTCCATCTGATGTGAATTAAATGGAGCCTTTTAATAGAAACACAAAGCAGCAGGTAACTATGGCAACACTGTAGGGTATGGTTGTAATTATTTGGTGTCTTTTACTCAAATTGCTTCCCCCCCTCCCCACCCGCCCTTATCACTCCAGCGCTCTGACTTGTATGGCACCAGGCATCTGCCAAAGGAGTCTCTCAGGGATTAGGCCCCCTTCGGCTATAATTGCCTGAGAGCCAGGCAGAAAATTGGCCAGCGGAGAACAGTGAGATTCAGGGTTGAGTGATAAACACGGGGGCTGTGCCTGGCCATTGTATGGGCAAAGATGAAGGTTGGGTCTGAATGTTCCTGATATGCACCAGCATCCACGGTGTTCAGAAACATGCACAAAAGGTTGAATTGCAGCATGTTCTGCCAATACACCTACAGATGCACAGCCAGTGACAAATAGCAAGCCATTGGAAATAATGCCAAATTAAGCCCTTTGCATATGCACCACGGGGGAGGGGAGGGGGTGAGTGTGCACATGCAAAGCCACATGGAAACACAGAACTACCTCCCTCCCAGACACCCTGAAAACCTTCACCTGGTCCAAGTCGTAGGAGCAGGAGTCGACTCGTTGCCTCAAGACGTTCCACTTCTTCCCACGGAACAAGCGCCACAGTGACGACAAGCCATAGATTTTGAGGCAGTAGAGCCTGGGTCCAGATAGGGGGAAAGGACAAAATTGTGACTGACAGAAAATACCTCCATCCACCCTCAAAATACCCCTAGGGGCTCTTGCTTCAATAGGGATCTCCTCAGCCAGCTGTCTAACCATGAGGTTCATTCCTTCTTGTGAACCACCCTGAGATCTTTGGGTGAAAGGCAGTATATAAATTTAATAAATACATAAAATTCAAATGGCAGCTTTCTCTGTCCCTGGCTGGGCACTCCACTGCACATTTGGCAAGGTAGGATGTTTAATGGAGAAAGCCAGGTCTCTTTCTCCACCAGCTCATGTAAGGTGATAGTGAAGCCCAAAGGCAGAGAGGTTGGGGCAGGGGACCAAACACAGCCTTTCAGGCCTCGCTATCCAGCCCTCACCAACCATGTTCTACGCCTTCCTTGAATGCTTCTACCTGGCTGGAATGAGTGTCATAATGCTTTTTGCTCGCCCAAACGGAGAGCTGAGCATGTGTGCAAACCTCTGACTTTGGTGTGGCTGGAAACGTTGCCCACTGCATGACATGCCCTGTTCACCTTATGACATGCAGCCCCTGGAAGGTTGCCTACAAGTGAATTCTAGAAAAGGATCTCAGCTCTTGCCATAAACAAGTATTCTGCGTCAACCAAACATGTACCCTAGAACCCATCTTGGAATGCTCAGAAGTTGAGGGGGTATGGGGATGTTTCAATAGGCCAGTGGTCCCTGTGCAAAAATTTTTCTGAAGACTGAAGTTTGAAAACTTAGTAGGCTTCAGAACAGGAACACGGGGAGCTGCTTCACACTGAGTCAAACCACTGATCCATCAAGTTCACTGTCTATAATGACTGCCCGCAGCTCCTGGGGATTCGAAAACAGAAGCTTTCCCCAGCCCTGCGGGAAGGTGCTGCCAGGGGCAGAACCTGGAACTTTCTGCAGGCAAAGTAGATGCTCTACCACTGATCTATAGTCCTACCCCCTTTCAGAACCAAAATTGCTTTCTGAAATTAATGAACAGATACATCCATCTTTCTCATTTTTCCTCTTCTTCCCTCATCTTTCTTTGCCCTACAATTTACTTCTCTCTCTCCTGCCTCTGATTTTCTAAAAAAGAAGAAAGGAAGGAAGGAAATGAAGCAAGGAAAGGAGGGAGGGAGGGAGGGAGGGAGGGAGGGAGGGAGGGAGGAAGGAAGGAAGGAAGGAAGGAAGGAAGGAAGGAAGGAAGGAAGGAAGGAAGGAAGGATGGATGGTGATGATGCTACTGGTACCACCCATTTTAAGCCAGGACATGAGCAATTTATAGGCCTGGCTCACCCAACTGAAGACTTTTGCTGTATACGAGGCCCAGGCCTCCTGTGCATGACTGTTTTTAAAGCATCCACTTCCCACTCCTTATAAGCCATCAGGATGGATCTCTGGCATCCAAGTTCACCTGGTGAGTTGCTAATTGGGTTCTGGGAATGAACCACCGAAAAGCCTCCTCCTTGGTGGAAGCAGTTTTGCAAGCAGGGCAGTCTCGAGCAGGTCCGGCGCCCTGGCACACCGCACCACCGGGGGTCTACCTAGAGCCGGCCCTGTTTGCAAGTAAAACTTCTGGCCACCCAGCCCAAGGCTCCTCTTGCACCAAATGCTCTCTGCAGCTCTAACAACCTTATACTCCCAGTCTCCCGCAGCCCAACAAGAAAACGCTGCCCTTTTATTCCCCAGCATGGTATCCTTATGAGAACTTGCTTTGTTTCCCTGGGCTTCTTTTCTCCAATTGTCCTCCTTGTCTTTGGATACAAAAGATGCAGCAGAGAACATTTTGTTTGGAAAGGCTATGGTGAAAGTAACCCTGACGTATTGGGTATGAAATGTGATATGCACTATGCATACACATTCTCCCCATTTCCCCCCCTGTTTGCGACAGTAAAGAGTGTAGCACCCTCTGGTGGGCCAGACAAGTGCAGAAGGCTAGGATAAAACATATTTTACCTGGGACCCTTGAAAGATGCTACTAGTCAGAGGAGACACTACTTGCCTAGATGAACTCTGAAAAAGTTTGCTTTGTATGTTCTCTTCTAGCCCCCCCACTGTGAAAGGTGACACAACATGCTGACTATCCCACAGATATTCTTTGGTGCATAGTTCTTAACCAGTGGGTTACCAGTGCCCCCCCAGACGCTGTTAGACTCCAGCTCCCATCAGCCCCAGCCAGGATGATGGAAACTAGTTCAGCAACCTTTGGAGAAGCACAGAGTCCCCCAACCCTGCTTTATAATAACTAAATTACTTGGGTATCATTGAGACTTCATAGCTCACACTCTCCAGAGTTCAGATAACACCAACACCTGATACATTGTACAAGATGTTTTACAATCTTTGGCCTAGTTCAGATACACAACAATCCTGATTCAATGAGCCATGATTTGTGGGACTAGGAAAACACACTTTTCTGTGACCTTTGTATTAGGAAACTGCGGCTTGAGTGATCCTTACAAACTAGGATAACAAACTATGGTCCGATAATCTGGTTTTCAGGAATCACACCTCATTTTCCTGGCTTGCATGTACATGTAAACTGTGATTTAAGAACCCAGCAAGTGCTGAATTAAGATTAGCAATAGAAGGGAGGAAATGCATGGACACATGTTCATTCCTGATCTGACAAACCATGTTTTGTTGGATGGGACCATTATGTCTGAATCAGGCCAATATCTGGTTCATATTTTTCAGAGTTCAGTGATAATCTGTCTCCACATTGCAAAGTTGGAGAAGCTACCTGCCCAAAGGCCTCTCAGTGATCTCATGAATAGTGAGATATAATCTCAGACCTTACATGCTGATGAGTATTAAGAGAGTGCTTAGGTATTTGCAGGAAACCAAAGAGTATTGTTTGGAGATGTCAGCGCAAGGTGAGCCACAAATCACTTGTTTTGCAGATGCTGATTGGGCCAATCAGGAGGACAGGAAGTCAGTGACTGGTTTGGTAGTGAAGTTTGGAAATGCCCTGATTGGTTGGCGGTCGCGCAGGCAAAGCCTAATAGCTATGTCTTCCATGGAAGCTGAATTCTGTGCGTTGTCTGCGACATGCACTGAGTTGGAGTACTACAGATGTTTGGTCCAGGAAATCTGGGGTGATTGTAGCCAGCCCTGGCAGAGTCTGGACAGTTCAAGGCCAGAACCAAACACTTAGACATCCGCTTCCGAAACGTATGTCAGAGCATACAGGTAGGCTTGGTAAAGTTGAGGTATTGTCCAAGCCAAAAGAACATAGCAGATGGGTTCACAAAACCCTTGAGTTTCCAACGACATGGGGAATTCTGTGAAGGGTTGGTTTTGGGGTAAGTTTGGATATCCGCTATCCCCAGTGTTCAGGTGAGAGGGGGTGTGAGGAGTAACAAGTAACCAAGGGGTTAACTGTGTACTGTGCACCTGACCACTGAGGAAGATATCATGTTACAGAATGTACTGGAAGCATTTCTTTGTGTAACAGTTGGTTTCGATTCTGCCTGGGAGACGGTCGCAAAATGTCTGCGAGCTCACCAGGTCGTTTATTGTTTTCTCTGTAAAATAAACTTCAGTAGTTATTAGAACACCTCGGACTCTGTGTGTTCTTAAGAGGTTTTTTATCCAACGGCTATACAAGCTACCGCTGTGCGTGAGAAGAGAAAAGAAGAAATCTGCTATATTTTACTGCCAAGCCCGGGTCTACGGAGCAGAGACGCTAGTGAAAGCGTGCCGGGCGGCATTTAGTGGCTCCTAATTGAGTCATAAATAACTCAAAGGAGTCCTATATTTGTCACATGAGTTCACAGTGGTTCTTAGCACATGGGCATATGCCTAGCTGCAGCAGATAAACTCCACCCACCTGGCTCCATAGACATAAAAACAGTAGATGTGAAAGGTCATGAGTGCAATGATATCGGAGACGATAGAAAGGGCCACTGTCAGGCCTAGACAGGCTGATAAGCCAACATGCCAGAGGATCATCTCAATGAAAGGAGACATCAGATGGATATAACCTGAAAGAAAGAAAAGGAAAGAGCAACACTGAAAAAAAATCACTTCTGTTCATTGAGAGACTTCTGAAACACAGAAAGAAACCAATATAGCATCAAAATATTCCCCACTACTACCATCTTCCTCAAAAGGCTAAGGACAAAACCCAAACCTCTCATATACTCTCGTCTCCAAGGGGTGACCCCTTAAGGCAATCTTCCCCAACCAGGTGCTCTCCAGATGTTTGTGGGCTCCAGCTCTCCTATCAATCCTGACCAATAGCCATGATGGCTAGGCTATTGGTCCAAGACATCTGGAGGACACTGGGTTGTGAAAGATTGCCATAGAGGTTTGCATGGGTCTTAATATGTTCATTCAAATCACAAATCCCAGTAAGCACACGTTACCCTTTTGCCTGATTCTCATGGCAGGTGCATTTCAGCCTGTCAACATAAAGGAAGTAGAGTGGTGCATAGTTGATGAACAGCATCCCTGCAACTGATTTAGTTAAGCACAGGAACAAGGATGGAGCAGATTTGGCTTAAATCTTGAGTGGCTCACTTCCAAATTCACTCTGTCCTCCAGACCAGTGTTTCTCAACCAGTGTGCCTCCAGATGTTTTGGGACTACAACTCCCATCATTCCTGACCACTGGTCTTGCTAGCTAGGGATGATGGGAGTTGTAGTCCCAAAACATCTGGAGGCACACTGGTTGAGAAACACTGCTCCAGACAATATTCCACGGACTATAAGCACATTTGGCCACAAAAGCTGACCTCCTTGTGGATGGACAGGCTCTATTTTAGTCTTTGCCATTCCAGTCCCCTCCTGATACATTGGACTACAACTTCTGCATGATTTGCCTTGTATCTTGGGTCCTTCAAATGCTACCAGAGCATGGCAATTTTGCTGGCATCACTAGTTAATTTGGGGAAACCTACTTCTCCAAAAGATCTGTCTTTCTGCAATAAGGAAAGTGATGAGGAAATGCAGTCGAAACAGTCTGACAATACTTGCTCCGATGCAAAGTCATTTGCAAACAAATCAGGAAGAACGCTAAAAAAGCAGGTCACCTAGATATGACCTTACTTTAAAAGTGAAAGTAAAATCCTTTACATTTGGAAAAGTTCACAAAATTCTTTCTCTTGTTTTAAATCACAGGTAAAAGCAGGTGCACTTACTAATCCAAAGGTGAATGTGATAAAGGAAGAACCGCCCCAACACTTGGTCCAAAGCTCTGTTCATTTTCAAACCAGCTGGCACACCCATCAGCCACTGCAGAAGGTCCTGGAGCTGCTGGGCCACATGCTACCATAAAAGGATAAAACAGCTGGGGTTAGCAGAAAGCTGTTCTGTTGTGTGTGCAAAGTGCTCCCCGCAAAAAGATGAGATCATCTGAAAGATTCTGTTACTCTTTCCTTTGTGGAAGGAAAAATAATGTTTTCATGGTTGTACTGGAAACATTCAGCTTGTTTGGAGTACACAGTGAAATTTGTTGGTGGGAATGGATTTTATTTTTCCGTGTTGTGGAGGGAAAAAGTTGTTTGATGGTATAAAATGAAGACCACGTTTCCAGAAACTGGATCACCGGTTGGCGAGTCAGCAAAACATTCAGCAGCAGAGGAGAGCATATGGTCTTCAGAAAAAGAACATTGTACAGTAAAGAACATCTTAGGAAGAGCTACGTGTGCAAATTAAGGGAAAACAGAATGGATACTTGGATAAAGTCCATCAACATCAGTGGGCTTAAGAACACACCATTCAGTAGACTTGCAAAAGAGAGGGAAGGAGGGAAGTTACCACCATGGGAATGAAGGCCAGAGGGGACATGAAAGGGGCAATAGAAATAATTTATCAGGGCCTGACACATTTCAAATGGTAGGAGTTTTACAAGAGAACACAAGAAGAGCCCCTGCTACATTAGACCAAAGGCCAACATAGGCCAACATTCTGTTCTCACAGTAGCCAACCAGATGCCTATGGGAAGCCCACAAGCAGGACACACGTGCAAGAGATCTCTCCTGCTTGTGATCCCAAGCAACTGGCATTCAGAAGCATATGATCTCCCATATTGGAGTTAATATAGCCATAATGACTAGGAGCCATTGAGAGCATTCTCTTTAGTGAATTTGTTGAATCCTCTTTTAAAGCTTTCCATGTTGGTGGCCATCCCTACATCTTCACATAGCAAATCTCATAATTTAACTATGCATGGGGTCAAGAAGCATTTCTTTTTGCTTTAGCTGACTTCTGAATGAAATTCAAGAAGAGAACAGACAATCGTGCATGCTATCTGACCTTTGAGGTATCATATTTCTTTCATCCTCAGCCTTGCAAATAGCCACATGCCTGGTTGCCTTTAGTTGGTTAAAATGACCTCCACACAACCGGGCAGGATTCCCCCCACCCCCAGTATTTGGTTTTCTATCCCCCCCCCATAATGACTAACACAAGGAAGTGTAGTAACATGTATGAGGAATAAATACTTATTGTGGGCTTATTTCCAAGGCTGATAAATAAGACAATATATTGAACATGCCACACACACACACACACACACACACACACACACACACACACACACATTTGCCTTTTCTCAAGTGTACCTGATAAGACAGAGTCTCTTAAGATTCTTTGAAAATGCAAGGAAGACAACCTTTAGAAATCTCCTACCCTTTAGAGACAAGCACATTGTTTTACTTAAAGCAAATGTTCTATTTACAGTAAAGTACGGCTCATGCCTAAAGACATACTCCCAAGATAAGTAGTTCTGCTCTACTTATCAGCTGACCTAGAGACATTTATGAAGGGTATTCTGCAATTAATCTGGAGCCTCAATAGTGGCAGTTCAGGATTCTTTCCTCCATTAAATATTTCATTGTCTTTAAAACCTTCATCTGAAGCATCAGTGATGGATACAGCGAAGATGGATTTTTGTTTAAGTAGCAAGAACAATTATCCTGGGATGGGCTTAGCAGCCAAGTTTTATGTTTACACTGAAGGCCACTTGCTACGCTACCCTTTGTGTTTCCAGAAGTGGCTAACAAGTCATTGCCATCAGCCCTTCGACTGCTCAGCCCCTCTGGGTTTTGATGCTGCTTGAGTGGAGCTAGCTGGCAATACTTTACTGGAGTGGATCATCACATCTGAGGTGTCTGGGATGGAGGTGGGTATACAGCACCCATGTCTTCTTTACAACTTATGACCTTCACACAGCACAAAGTTAAATTGTGACGTTCACTGTTACAATAAGAATATTGTAGGCCACAGACTTGGACTACAAGTTGCTAGGAATTTCAGGTGGAGAGAGTGTCTCTCGTGAGCTTCCCATAATGGATTTCTGGTTGGCCACCATGATGCTAAACTAGATGGGCTGCTGTCCTGATCCAGCCTCATAATGCTTCCTGGGGAAGGAAAATCACATCTGTGCCTCCTGCTATCCCCACATTGCACTACCACGTTGAAGCGACATTGGATCTGCTATTCAGATTCTCCAACCCACTCCTCTGACATGCAGCCTTGGTAGCACACTATTCTTCCAAACACCGTCCACAATATTCTAGTGCCACCCTGGTATTGCCCACTGTAAAGTTCAACAAGGGAAGAATCTGTGTCCTTCTGGCCACGAGACGGAAATGGCAGGAAGAGAATGGCAAAATGGCATGGAAAACTCATGTATACTGAAAGAAAAGAAGAGACAAGCACAGGAAATCCTTTCAAGGTATTTAGTACTCAGGAGCACTCCTGTGCTGATGCTGTCAAGTGGCACAGCTGTTGTGAAGGCAGCAGAAAGCTGATGGCGTTGGTGGAGAAGAGCCTGGTATAGGGTCTAGTGACAGGAGAGACTGAATGCTGCCAGTGGGAATGACTGAAGGCCAAGGAGCCTGGGAGGGCTGGATTTCGTGTTCTGATTCAAAATAAATGAACCGAGTATTTGGCTTCAGATCTCTAGTTTCTATGATTTATGAACTTGAGGTTATCTCCATGTTTGCCACACAGCATTTGGCATTCAAGATTCAGCCACAGGCTAGAGCAGTTTTCATTAATAACCAGACTGACTGTGCCATCTCCCTCGGTTTCGCTCCCATCTGAGGCCTGGCTGGCTGGGATCCAGGGCTGATCTGTGCCACCGCTGACTTCCACTGACTTGCTGTTCCAAAGGGAAGTGCAAGACACTTTAGAAACAGATCTCATTTAATATTTAGAGCATCCACCGGAATTAAAGATTTAAACATCCGAGATAGAGGAAAGCTCTTTTGTGGCACGGCACGTGTTTGAATCTCTTGGTGCCTGCAGCTTTGCATGTCTGGCCACAGGATTGGAGATCCATAAAACTGTGGTTTGCAACTTAGCCTAGTATGAAACCCACAGTGCTTAACCATTTTGGAAAGGATCAGGGGTGGGGAACCCACAGCCTGAAATAGACGGTTTCTTTAGCTGCAGTCATTCATACCGTATTAAGCATCCCTAACAATGAAAGGATTCAGGGCTGGTCTGAAAAAATGCTGGGGCCTGGGTTGGAATATCTCATAGAATCATAGAATCATAGAGTTGGAAGAGACCACAAGGGCCATCCAGTCCAACCCCCTGCCAAGCAGGAAACACCATCAAAGCATTCCTGACAGATGGCTGTCAAGCCTCTGCTTAAAGACCTCCAAAGAAGGAGACTCCACCACACTCCTTGGCAGCAAATTCCACTGCCGAACAGCTCTTACTGTCAGGAAGTTCTTCCTAATGTTTAGGTGGAATTTTATTTCTTGTAGTTTGAATCCGTTGCTCCGTGTCCGCTTCTCTGGAGCAGCAGAAAACAACCTTTCTCCCTCCTCTATATGACATCCTTTTATATATTTGAACATGGTTATCATATCACCCCTTAACCTTCTCTTCTCCAGGCTAAACATACCCAGCTCCCTAAGCCGTTCCTCATAAGGCATCGTTTCCAGGCCTTTGACCATTTTGGTTGCCCTCTTCTGGACATGTTCCAGCTTATCAGTATCCTTCTTGAACTGTGGTGCCCAGAACTGGACACAGTACTCCAGGTGAGGTCTGACCAGAGCAGAATACAGTGGTACTATTACTTCCCTTGATCTAGATGCTATACTCCTATTGATGCAGCCCAGAATTGCATTGGCTTTTTTAGCTCAAAAGTATCTTCTTACCCACTGACTAACAAGGGGCACAACAAAGGGCACAACTCTCACCAGAAATCCAACAAGTATGGCCAATGGCTGGGAACGATGGGGATTGTGGTTCAGCAACATCTAGAGGGCCAAAGGTCCCAGACACCTGCACTAGAAGGTCTGTCCGCACAAGCTCCATTGAAATGTACATGGGGGCTGTAATTCTTTTGGAGGCAGGTATTGCAAATCATATTCAGTCAACCCAAAGCCTAATCAGAGGGAGACTTGCCTTTGCAAGTTGCCAGCTTTTGGACAGCTCTACAGAAAAGAGATGTAGGAGAAGCCTTGTTAAATGTCTGACCCTCAGCCCTCATGTGGTCCTTGGCCTATTTTCCTGCTGGTGTTGAGGGAAAATGTGGGGGAGGGGGAGGCAGAGAGAGAAGTGGGGGGACCATCTTCAGTTCTGGCACAACCCATTTTACACTCTGGCTCCACCCACCTCTAGTAGGCAGCCTTAAGATATCACCACCAAGAGACTGCATCTCTCAATGACCAAAAAGAAAAGGAAGATTCCCCACCCTTGCTTTTGCAGCCTAAAAACTGGCTATTGCCTGGTAATTTCTTTGTAAAGAAGCTATACTGTACTGCCAGATTCTGTAGGACTCTATTCCAGTCTGGGCTGAATGGTTCATTAAGAGAAAATGAGGGGAGACAGAAAAGCAAGAGAGCGCTAGTCATTTCTTTCACTGAATTTCAGGGGAAAGGAACACTTAAATTAGGTCCTTGTTGTCACATGAACCTTATTTCCTAGGCAACTTTGCTTCATTCAGTGGATGAAAGCAAACTTGCACCAGAAAGAGAGAGTGAGAGAGCAGGAGTTCCCAATGCGCCATCAAATGCTCATGACTCATTCCAGAACTGCTTCTGCTGGAGGAAACGGATGCCAGGAAAAGCACATCTTGATTTTCAGATGCCAGGTTGAACCTGCAAGTGCAGGCAGTTGGGAGAATTTTACCCATTGTTGATTGCCTCCATGTGTGGCATCATTGGGAAAGGAGGAGAGAGGCAGAAGGGTCTCTCAGCAAGGTGATTAATACTCCAGTGTGTGTTTTGTGCTATAAAATAGACATGGACAACTGTCTTCTCTAGAAACTGTAGAAGGTAGAATAAATATTTATTTATTTAAACCAGGGATGGGGAACGTGATGCCCAAGTGCCAAATGAGGCCCTCCAAACTTCAGTATCTGGGCCCTGGAACACTTCCCAAACCGCACTGCTATGATTCCTGCATTGCAGAGGGCAGGACTAGATGACTCTTTGTAGGCTTCCGGTTTGCCTGCGGAGGGAAATGGCGGCGCGGAGCGGAGCATCTATTTAAGAGGCGACCACTGCCGGGCACTCTGAGCATCAGGGGTGCATGCCGGGGTTAGGCACCCCCCTTAAAAAGCCCCACGGATGAGTGGAGTCTCAAGGGGACCAGCCAGGCTAGAAGGGACTCACCGCGCTCACGGAGCTCCACTGCTGCATCGGTAGTGTGGGGTGGTGGTGGGGGCGAGAGAAGCGGCTTGAGTCTGCCCATGGCTCTATCGCAGCTCGGGAAAGCCGAAACCACAAATCGCCACCTGAAGCAGCAGTCTTTCTAAAGAGGTACTAATTGCCAAACCTTTTGGACTTTAAAATATAAAGTTAGGAATTAATTTAAATTTGGCAAAGACAGAGTTTAAAAAGGAAGCCAACTCCCGTATTTTGAAGGACAGACTCTGCAGTATAAATTTGTGAATGGGATCAAAGACACTGGGAAATACATCAGTCGTTTGTTACTTTTTAAGCTGCACTTAGCTACCTATTAGCAAACCATCTCTTTGGTGGGTACAAAGAACTGATCTGTTGCTCTTTGAACTTTTAAAAGGAGTACTGTACAGTGGTACCTCGGTTTGCAAAAGCAATCCGTTCCGCGGAGTCGGTTGCTCCCCGAATCGGTCGCTCGCTGAAGGCATGCTTCTGCGCCTGCACAAAGTGCTGATAGAGTGTTTCTGCGCATGCACGCGCTGCGCAGATCGCTTTTGCGCATCTGAGTGCCGCGGAACCCGGATGTAAACACTTCTGGGTCCGTGGTGGTTGGAAACCGAAGCGGTCGCAAATGGAGGCGGTCACAAACTGAGGTTTGACTGTATACATGAATGGAGTGGAGTGCCCTCAGTTTTTCATGAATGGAGAAATTGTTTTTATGAATGAAAGTGATTAAAGGATTGCAAATAAATAAATAAATCAGATAAATTTTAAAGGACCCTGGATCTTGACAAATCCTACCAAAGCTCAACAGGGGAACACTTTTCCATAAATGGGAGCAATCTCAGGGAGGAGAAGTGCCTGGGAGAGCGGGAGTAGGAAAGGGAAAAAAAAACCTTCAATGAGCAGGGCCGCACATTGGAATAAAAACTGAGGAGAACATGATATATTGGATTATAAATATCATTCAGATCACAAATACCACCTGGATTATAAATACAATTTGGATTACAAAACTGATTTACGTCTGGAACATACTGGATTTTAAATAAATTATTTTGGACTACAAGATACAGTGAGGATTATAAGATACGACTAGAGACTTTGAAAGCATCAGACTGCCATCAAGGGAACAACATAACATCATTCGTGGACTGTGATAATAACCAGGTTTCTTTTCTTGTTAAACTGTGTATATATGTGTGATCCTTCCTTTTACTTTGGATTATTTTTGAAGTGTCTGAAATTTTCTTAAAAGTGAAGCTGTTGATATATATGAGTATAAAACTGAGTTGTGATAGGACTAGTGGGGGAAGTTCTACATACAAGTTTAAGAGTGAGAAAGAGATAAGGAAGTGAAATGACCTTGAGACAGAAGTTTTAAGCAATTGTTTTGATAATAGACATGGCAGAGAAACCAAAACAGGAGACAGTGAAACAGAAAGGAGAGCATCAGCACAGGAAGATATTGAAAAGACACATAAATCATAAGGCATAAGGCAGACATAAGGCAGAGCTTTCTGCAGAATTTAGGAAAGGACTGGAACAATCTATGAATAATCAATTTTTGGAAGTAAGGTCAGATATAGAGAACTTCAAGGAGATACTGTCACAGAAATTTGATAAACTGGATGGAAAGGTAAATGCTCTAGAAGTGAAAGTGGTAAAATTGGAAAATTTTACGGTGCTGGCCTCAGGGGCATGAGGCTCAGCCAAAAACTTACATCAGCCATTGGAACAAGGGCATTGGCAAGATGACCAATTCGATTCTTCTGGTACAGCCAGGACATCAGTAGTATCCCAAGAGTCATGTCAATCAGAAGAGAAAGAAATATGTTGGCTTTTCTGAAACCAGGGTAGAAATAAATAAATTCAGGTTCAAGGCAAGAGAGGAATGGCTAGATTTTTGGCAATCCATATTTTTTCTCTTAATATTGTTATTGTACTTAATGCTGTTATTGTAAACCATATTGGAATTAGTTCCTACTGAAGCCCTGGCCATTAGGTCCAATCGTGACCAACTCTAGGGTTGCGGTGCTCATCTCGCGTTATTGGCTGAGGGAGCCGGCATACAGCTTCCAGGTCATGTGGCCAGCATGACAAAGCCGCTTCTGGCGAACCAGAGCAGCACATGGAAACGCCGTTTACCTTCCCGCTCTTTGCGGTACCTATTTATCTACTTGCACTTTGACGTGCTTTCGAACTGCTAGGTTGGCAGGAGCTGGGACTGAGCAACGGGAGTTCAGCCCGTCGCAGGGATTCGAACCGCCCACCTTCTGATCGGCAAGCCCTAGGCTCTGTGGTTTAACCCACAGCGCCACCCATGCCCCTTACAGGCTGTATATAAATGCTTTTAATTAATTAATTGCCTATAGACACAAACTATAGTTTGAAATTTCCAAACAGGCAGGTAAAACCATGGCTTAGAGCTGCTTCTTTGCTTATACCTCCAGGGGCTTCTGGAGGTTAAACAACAAAAGCAGCAATGCTTGTCAATTCAGACATTACACCAACCCACAGCACTAACCATGGTTTGAAGTGGGTTTGCAAACCATGCTTTCTGGTTCTTGGGACTGTCAGCTGATCCAAATGATGGTTTGCCAGTTCAGACTTTACACTAACTCAGCCTGGTGATTTCATGATGTTTTGGAGCACAATGCCCATCAGCCTCCTATGGCTGTGCCGGTTGGGGCTGATGGGAACTGTAGTCTAAAATGTATAGAGGGCACCAGGTTGGCAAAGGCTGTATTGACTCAAGCTCTGACAGCCCAGCATCACTCAGCACTGAGGCAGGCACAGGGGTCAATTCTAATAAAACTATTTGCACACCTCCATTATGAGGAAAGACTGCAGCTCACTGGTACAGTATTCACCTTGCATGCGGAAGGTCCCAGGTTCAATCCTCAGCATCTCCAAAGAGGGCTGAAAGAGATTTCTGCCCGAAACCCTGGAGAGCTGCTGTCAGTCAGTGTAGATAATATTAAGCTACATGGACATAATGGGTTTGACTCAATACAAGGTATCAGATGTTCCAACAGCTGCATTATGCCAGCAGATCCTGTATGCATCTGGCAGAGTGGTCCACGGGACTGGATCAGTTCATTCAGTAAAGGCAAAAATATAATTTTTGGATTGGTTTTTCAGAGCTAAGAAGATTCAAAACACAAAAAAAAAATCCAACCAAAAACAACAGCAACAAAAGTCAAATAAAAATATAAGGCATACAATGTAGTCGTTGGGTCATGAAATGCTGGATGTTCTCAAGGGGGTATCTGAGGTCACTGCAGCTGGGGGAAGGAGCAGAAGGTAGGCGCTGGTACAAATATTCCCAACAGCTGCGTCAGTGCTTGCCAGGCTTGTTTCCTGGGCAACCCTCTTTTTTTGCTAGACAGAAATGGAAGCTGTGTGGGTGGGAATATGGGGGCACACATAAAAAATATGTTCTAATCTAAAACTCTCAGGTGCAGCTGTATGGACCATAAGCATCATGGAACAGAAACGTATTTCCGGAAAAAGAGCAATTTTGGGCAACAGGATAGGAGTCTTCCACCTCACTCATAAAAAAACCCACAAAGTCAACCCTAAGCATTTCTGTGTTATAGTTAATCAACATCTCCCACAGTTTTTAGCTTCAGGGAGCTCTTTCCAAGTTGAGCAAGGCCATGACAAAGAGTGGTGACTGGTCCATCAGGGTACATGGTGCACCCTCACTCTATCTTTAGCCAGCCTCCACCTGCCAGCCTTCCTAGTTTGAACAGGGTGGCACTGCCTCTTCCTTCTTAACCTCAGCACTGCCATTGTAGAACCCTGCAGGGGGAAGGATGGGAACAAAACTAGAATTAGTTAGTTTTGTCTGCCATTGGCTCTGCCTCTGCCTACTGTTGGCCACCCAACCTTCCATCCTACCAATCCCAATGGCCACCAGATGACACAGTGCTCCTGGCTTTTAAGATTTCAGTAGTTATTGCTTACAAATGTCCACATCTATCTTGAATGCTGTAAGGGCTGGAAACAGGCTGGATTTGTGAAGTTGTATCTGCCTACCAGCTTGTCACAGATCAGCATATACAAGAAGGAAAGAGAGAAAGAATATCCCACTGGGCTGTGCCAGGGTGCTTGGGCATGTTTGGAGTAGTTATTTGGTTCCTGGCCAATACTACTAATAGGAACTGTGAATTTTTTTTTTTGGTGAATTGCATAGTTTGTTTTGATGTATTTGGACACAGACCTGTTCACATCTACCAGGAGAATTCCCACCTCCAGGCCTTACCTCATTAGCTGAGTCTGATTTGGAGCCTTCCGCTTGCTACTGATGATTTGGAGGTGCTGCAGCCGGTGCCCCAGCTGCTCACAAGTTGACAGCTTGCTCCAGATGAAAGACAAGGGCCAAAACGTCAACACTCTAGATTTGAAAACAAAAAAAGGGCAAAAATGTCAGTCAATGAAAATGACTGTGCAAGATTCTAGAGCAGATCATTAAGCAAACAGTCTGTGAGCACCTATAAAGAAACTCTGTGATCACTAAAAGTCAGCATGGGTTTCTGAAAAATAAGTCATGTCAGACTAATCTGATCTCATTTTTTGACAGAATTACAAGCCTGGTAGATGAAGGGAACGCTGTGGATGTAGCCTATCTTGATTTCAGCAAGGCCTTTGACAAGGTGCCCCGTGATATTCTTGTAAAGAAGCTGGTAATATGCGGGCTAGACAATGCTACCATTCAGTGGATTTGTAACTGGCTTACTGACCGAACCCAAAGGGTGCTCATCAATGGCTCCTCCTCATCCTGGAGAGTAGTGACTAGTGGGGTGCCACAGGGTTCTGTCTTGGGCCCAGTCTTATTCAACATCTTTATCAATGACTTGGATGATGGGCATCCTGAGCAAGTTTGCAGACAACACCAAATTGGGAGGGGTGGCGAATACCCCAGAGGACAGGACCACACTTCAAAATGACCTTAACAGATTAGACAACTGGGCCAAAGCAAACAAGATGAATTTTAACAAGGAGAAATGTAAAGTACTACACTTGGGCAAAAAAAAAAATGAAAGGCACAAATACAGGATGGGAGACACCTGGCTTGAGAGCAGTACATGTGAAAAGGATCTAGGAGTCTTGGTAGACCACAAACTTGACCTGAGTCAACAGTGTGATGCAGCAGCTAAAAAAGCCAATGCAATTCTGGGCTGCATCAATAGGAGTATAGCATCTAGATCAAGGGAAGTAATAGTACCACTGTATTCTGCTCTGGTCAGACCTCACCTGGAGTATTGTGTCCAGTTCTGGGCACCACAGTTCAAGAATGATACTGACAAGCTGGAAAGTGTCCAGAAGAGGGCAACCAAAATGGTCAAAGGCCTGGAAACAATGCCTTATGAGGAACGGCTTAGGGAGCTGGGTATGTTTAGCCTGGAGAAGAGAAGGTTAAGGGGTGATATGATAGCCATGTTCAAATATATAAAAGGATGTCATATAGAGGAGGGAGATATATTGTTTTCTGCTGCTCCAGAGAAGCGGACACGGAGCAATGGATTCAAACTACAGTACAAGAAAGAAGATTCCACCTAAAGATTAGGAAGAACTTCCTGACAGTAAGAGCTGTTCGGCAGTGGAATTTGCTACCAAGGAGTGTGGTGGAGTCTCCTTCTTTGGAGGTCTTTAAGCAGAGGCTTGACAGGCATATGTCAAGAATGCTTTGATGGTGTTTCCTGCTTGGCAGGGGGTTGGACTGGATGGCCCTTGTGGTCTCTTCCAATTCTATGATTCTATGATTCTTCAGATGAGAACACCTGAAAATTCTGAAATGCTTCAGTGGTCACATTATAATGCCTTTACATCAAGAACCCATCTGTTCTCCACACCCCTCAACCAGTCATTTGGGCCTCCATAGAAGGGGATCTCTCATGAATGAACAAGTTCACATGCCACCAGATTGGATTTGCATTGTTACACACACCCATTGTTACCTGGTTGTCACACAAGTGTATCGGATCAAAGGCATCAGGAATAACTATTAAGCTGGTAAAAGCCCAGTAGAATTCATGGTGGGCAGCCCTTGAGGCCTTTTCAGCTACCCTTCACAAAAGGTTTGTCAGGTTCAAAGCCTCAGAGCTTATCTCTGTCTGCCCCACCCTGGACAGCTGAGGTGCATTCCCAGTAAAGGTAGCGCAGTGCAATTCCCCGCTCATATTCCCTGAATTATTCTGCACTCTGCTGCAGCCCACCACCTTGGAGCAAAATGAACGCACATCCGTTCAATTGGCCTGCCTGCTAACAACATCTGAAGTGACAGAGGAAAGAAAGTGCCGCTTGTTGATTGCTCTAAAAGACCCAATTGGTGGCGGCAGCCTAGGGCTAACTGCTCTTCTTGGCGACATAAATAGGGAGACATACAGAGGCATGTTGGAAAACATAATTTCCTTTTAATATTTCCTTTCATTTCAGAATTACAGTCTGCAGGACCTTATTATACCACAAGAGAATTCCAAAGCACAAAGTGGAAAAGAAGTATAGAAAATGTTGTGAGGGGTTTGTTTATTTTTTTGGTTTTACATTTTTAAATCTAATATCTAGGGTTGCAACCTTCAATCAGTTTAATGAATTATATAGACTTAATGATGAATAATCTGGAATTAGCAACCATTCGAATATGACACCGGATTATTCAGGATGGTATAATCCTAAACAGACTATGAGGAGCTCTAAAGTGCTTTTCAGATAATGTTTTTGCTTGTGGCATGCTGCACTGTAGAAAAACCCTAACTGTCCCTTTTGGAGAAAACCCCCCAACCCATTTCCACCTGAGAACACAACTAGGCCTTCTGAATTTTTAATCCAGGATTAAGATTTCTGTTCAATATTTTAAATGCAGAGCAGAAAGACCAGCAGGATTTACCTAGAAACTCTTCAACCCATGTTGCTTTTAATGGAGAATGTGATTACTGTACATTTGTAAAGAACTTATCTCCTTATCAAACAGTTTCCCATTTAAGGCTTGTGATAATATATTTCTTCTGTTTTATTTCTTATCAGGATTAGTTTCTGCAACATTTATCTAAAACCCGTTCACATCCTGCAACACATTAAATAAATATGATAGCTCATGGAATTCTCCTTTATGTTTCAGTGACCAAAAAAGGCTTATTTGGCCTGGATATTATTCCAGAAAATTCTTACAATTCTGCGGTAATACCAAAAACAAGAGTAAGTTTTGTATAAGAGCAATATGTTTATTTAGCCAGCCAAAGTATCACAAAATAGTGTGCAAGCATTTCAGTTCTCCCAAGCTCTTAAATATCTGTCTATCTTCATAATAACTAGCCTGATGAAGGGTTTTGGAAAACTTTTTTTTTAAAAAAAGTATACTACAGTGGTACCTCATGTTGCGTACGGGATCCGTTCCGGAGCCCTGTATGCAACATGAGCAGTATGCAACATGAAGCGCCACGTCTGCGCATGTGCACTGCGCGATTCAGCGCTTCTGCGCATGACGTCATTTGTCGCGTCTGTGCATGCGCAAACTGCCAATCCTGGAAGTAACCCGTTCCGGTACTTCCGGGTTCGGCGCGTAGGTATCCCGTGTCGTACGCAACCTGCAATATTCGTAACAAGAGGTATGGCTGTATTTTGTTATATTTTGGTTGACTTAATAAAGGTATTGCCCCAACAGGGATTTTGCAATTTGGTGGGAAATTGATGGAGAACCACATTTGCAGTTTAGGGGTGGAGGGCTACCCCCTCGCCCTTCTCTCTGACACTATAAAATAATGAATGCCCATTCTTTGAATTTTATCCAATGTCAGTCATACCCAGAGTATGCCACAAGGTGGTGCTAAAGAGCAGGATATAGTTCAATGTATTATTGTGGGAAAACTCCAGTGAGATAGATTTCTATACTGTACTTATATTGACATCCATTTATAGTGTGGCTTCATTTAATTTTCCAAGCAAAAGCTGAAATTTTCCATTTCAATTGAAAATCTGCATTACAAGTATCATATAGGAATGGTGTCTATACTATTTATGGCACACTATTTCAATGACTATACTGTTTTAAACTGTTTTAAACTGTTTTTTAATTTTTAATTGTTGTAACCCACCTTGGGACATGCTGGAGAAGGACAGGTCATGAAATAAATAAATAATAGGCCAGCAAAGTTGTCTGTGCAGTCCAATAGCCTCTTTTGTGACTTGCAGCCTGCTCTCCAACCTCTTGGGTAGGGAAGGGTCTTCCCGTTCACCCAAATAAGGTAGACAGGAGGGTCCCCAAAAAGTAAGCAGGGATCCAAGGGGTCCCAGCAAATTACAGACCACTTGATTCCTTGCAGCTCCATGATTTGACCTTCAACTAATGCTCCACTGAGCTGCTAGAAACTGGTCACATCCAGAACTGCTGCTTTAGCCTTTTTTTCTATATATAAAGAAATGTTTAGGAGTACTCTCATTTTGACTCAAGAAAACCACCATTTTATAGTTCAAATCGGGGAAAATAAATACAGTAAATGGACAAAAGTAAAAAGATTCACAAAATGTTTAGGGGTGTGCATATTCCTGCGTAGCCCCAGAAAAAAAGCACTGGCTCTACCTATTACCTCTGGTAGCAGAGATTCATCTGCATGCACAAGAATTTTGACACAAAACCTCCATTCCTGCCCCACTGTTCCCCCCAGGCGTTTGAAGACATGCTGAAAGCTACAAGTTTTACACATCAGGCAGAAAGTATGAAAAAGCTGGCTGTAATATTTCATGACAGTATTAGTCGGTTGGAAACCTGTTGAGGAGTTCTACTCTCTATAGCCTGAGGCGACACTTGCTGCAATGGTTTGCTCATGAATGCTTTAGGTAACTAGTATCCAAATGGAATTAATCAAAGCTGCCCTTTGCCAGCTTGGAAACAATACTTCAGTTCCCCGGTTTTGGCAGCACAACCTGATCTCACTTGAAGGCCTGCTGAGCTTTACAGGGGAGAGCTTTTAAACTTCACATCCATTCAGAATTACACTTGGGAGCTAGTCCTTGGCCATCCTCCAGAGGCCTTCCCATTGAAAACAGGGAAGGAATCCAACATCAATGGCATTTCAACAGGGCTGGGGATTGGGGCAGCCATCTTCCGGCCATCTTCCCCCTCCTTAGCCTCTGTGTTGCCCCTTGTTGAACTCAGCAAGAGAAGGGACAAATGTAGAACTAGTTAGCTCTGCCTATCATTGACCGTGGCTTCACCTCCTGTTGGCCTCCCTGCTTTCCGAACTTCCAGTTCTAACAAGCACCAGCTGCCACTGGAGTCTACACTTTACACAACAACCACTTTCAGAGCAGGGACATCTACAGGAAACATGTCAAATGTGATCCATGTTCAGAAGCCAGGGAGCTCCAGCCCAATCGCGACTACCTGGGGAATGTAAAGGTAAAGGGACCCCTGACCATTAGGTCCAGTCGTGACCGACTCTGGGGTTGCGGCGCTCATCTCGCGTTATTGGCCGAGGGAGCCGGCGTACAGCTTCCAGGTCATGTGGCCAGCATGACAAAGCCACTTCTGGCGAACCTGAGCAGCGCACGGAAACACCATTTACATTCCCTCTGTAGCGGTACCTATTTATCTACGTGCACTTTGACATGCTTTCGAACTGCTAGGTTGGCAGGAGCAGGGACCGAACAACAGGAGTTCACCCTGTTGCGGGGATTCGAACCGCTGACCTTCTGATCAGCAAGTCCTAGGCTCTGTGGTTTAACCCACAGCACCACCCACGTCCCACCTGGGGAATGTACACTGGTGTTAAGGACACACTTCTTTCATTGACAGTTCTGACATGTGGCATGAAATGCAGGTGTTGTTGCCAGCGAATCAGTAAACATGAAGCAGTTTTCACAGCAGTTTCGCAGTGCTAGTGGATCCAGCTCTGTCCCTGCAGGCTCAGGTAGCCTCAGTGCTAGAAATGCCGTTTACCAGCTGTGACTGGTTTGACAGCTATGGCCATCGCTGGACCAGGATAGCCTGGCCACAGTTGTTCATGTACTGGTTACTTCAAGATTACTGCAATGTGCTCCATGTGTGGCTTCCCTTGCACTTGATCCGGAAGCTGCAGTTAGTTTTGGTTTATAATCCATTGTAAAGCAATTTCACCACTATACATTCCTAAACCCTAAACAACTTTATTGCTATACATGTGTAATTCCTAAACAATTTGGGCCCAAAGTACCTTGAGGATAGCCTGATTCCTTATGCTCCACCTTGATCACTGAAGCCTTCTGATGGGACACTTTTTGTGGTCCCAAATGTCCCTGGGCTTTGGTTAGTACTTACCAGGGGTGGAGCCTTTAGTGTGGGTGGCATGTATTGATCTGTACGTGTAAATTAAGATGGATGTATGGATGCTTACTGTATAGTTAATGTGAACTGATGCCCCCCATTTTTCTTTCCTTAATAAATTTGCACATATGATTTTTCTGACAATATGAAGTCTGAAAACCACTGCACTAGGAAACTGACCAGAAAAACATAATTGTGCATATCAAAATATTACACAGACATTTTTAAAAACCCAACTTTCTGATTTAAGCTATGCATAAACTGTGTTTGATTTTGTTCCTATTCATCCCACATGACATACCTGCTTTTGCAGACTCCACACACAAGTGAAAGTAGGAAAGTTATCAGCATACATGCAGGAACAGAAGCTTGTTTCAGCAGCTCCACAATAATACTGGCTTCTACTCCTTCTGACTGCCAGTGGGTGAGCTTGACAGGCCCCTCGTCATACCTGTCCTTCATGAATAGTAACTTGCTCTTTGCAACCGTGTCAAACACGGCAACTAATTTGGAAGCCTCCACTGTCTTCTGATCAGAAGAAACAACCCGGTCCCGTGTGGAGTGAAGTTGCGACAGCATCACTTTGCGCTGGTCATAATAAACCAATATATTTTCATCTTCCTCATTACCATTAGAGTCTTTCCAAGAGGCGGAACAGCTCCAAAACTTGCTTCCTTTCTCCTTGCTGAGTTGGATCCAGGGGTCATGTGAAAAAATGGTGCCAAGGTCTTCAAGGAACCTGTCCAAACTCTCTTCCTTTGCTTGCTTGGTTTTAGTCCATGAGCCCAGCACAGACAGCTTGACTTGTGTTGCATGTTGCATTTCGGAGAGATACTGCTTTACCTGACCAGGAATGAAAGGGAAGTGGATCACAGCCAGGATAACAGCAGAGTTCTGTTCTGGGATCCATCGTCCAACCAGCAGGCCACTTTCAGCTGCCGAGCAGCAAATGGGGAAGAATATCTTAAGCACCATGATATGGAAGCTTGGAAATCAGAAAGCCTGGAAATAAAAAGCACACACCCAAATAATGCTTAATACTTATGGGTCCAAGCACAAGGGGCAAACCAAGAGAGTGGTAATGCTAACTAAAGTTAAGAAACAGTGCTAGTGTCATTTGAAGATGGCAGAAGAATGGCAGGTACCTGGCCAGGTTTTGTAAAAACCAAAAGGTTTAAAAACAACTCTAAAAATGTAGTCAGAGCAACTAAGTGAAAATCTATAGCCAGCAAGCGAATTTCCCCCCCAGACATTTATGCTAACCATCATAAGAACTGCCACAGTGTATCAGATTAATCATCCAAATTTAGAATCCAGTTGTGAGTTATACTTCAAAATAAGAAGTGTGTTCTACATATAGGAAAACATTTCATTTGATATGTCTAGTCAAACACTGGCTTCACTCCAAAAATGTATGTACAGTGGTACCTCAGGTTACAAACACCTCGGGTTACAGACTCCGCTAACCCAGAAGTAGTACCTCAGGTTAAGAACTTTGCCCCAGGATGAGAACAGAAATTGTGCGGCGGTGGCACGGCAGCAGCGGGAGGCCCCATTAGCTAAAGTGCTACCTCAGGTTAAGAACGGTTTTAGGTTAAGAACGGACCTCCGGAACGAAGTTCGTAACCAGAGGTACCACTGTATTTATATTCTAAGCCCCATTCCTGATGCACTGTGCTCATCATAATATAGTGCTAGAGCATCTACCTTGCACATAGAAGGTCCCAGATTCAATCCTTGGTGTCTCCAAGTAGGGCTGGGAACGCCCATGCTGTAACTCCAGAGAGCTGCTGCTGGTCAGAGTAGACAACACTCAGCTTGGTCGCCCAATGATCTGGATTGGTGTAAGGCAGTTTCCTATATTCCTATGCATCCATGCCCATGTCATTAAACTTCATTAGGTCAGTACTGACAAACCTATGGACAATTTGTGGCTAAGGTTGTCAGCATTTTCTTGGGCAAGGTTGCTATGCCTTTAGCAGCAGCGAAACACAAAAACTTAGCCAGTAAAGCTGTTCTCACCGCTTACATCCATGCCAGGAAAATGTTTTGCCTGCTAACTTGCTGCATTACAAGGCACAGCTATTAATTGTGCCTTGTATATAGGTTTTGCCACTCACCCTTCGCCTGTGCTTTGAACAGCAGCTTGATGCATACACATTTAAAATGTGAAGGTTTTCCTACCACTTAGTTTCATGCTGCTAATTGGTTCAATTCTACCTTAAAGGCACAAGAACCAGGCCAGTAACAAAGGGAGTGAGTCTATGTACTGTATATCCTATGTGAGACTCTATATAAAGTAGTGCAGACTCCTCAGGTGGAAGGCACTAAGGCAAGCATATATTGCATTATTTAGTTTTTTAAAATCACTCTGAAATCTAAGGTGACATCAATGTCTCAGTTTTCATACACAGAAATGAAAAATTGACCCTAGAACTAACTGACACTGTCGCTTTAAATAACTCAGCAGTATCAAACAGAAACACCATTAGCAGCAAAGGCGGGGGCAAGCCCAGAGTTAACAACATCCGGAAAACATTGTCCTTCTCTGTCCTTCAGCAAAGCAAAAAACTCCAACCACCCCTCGGGCAGTATGCTCTGTGATGGGTCCAGTGATTGGAAAGGAAACCTTACTGTCTGTTTATGGAATATATACTGAAAGGGAGACATACAGAAAATAGATGTCCCTGCTAAAACTTTCCAATTGATCTATGGTAATATCTGTGATTCTGACATTTTGCTCTGGAAAAAGAAATGCAATTTGTTTGCATTCCAAATGCTTCTATTCACCCTGGCTGATCTACTCAGAAGACACCACCACCGCTACCAGCCTGTCAAATAATGATGCAGGAAGAAATGTCTGTTCATGGATGAATTCCCAACCCCTTGAGGCAGAAAAGGGATGTCTGCTTGGTACATGTCCCGTTACTTGTAATGTGGAGAGGACCACTGTTACTGGTACTAAGGGCCAATTCCTCTCCAGTCCTTTCACTAATATAAGGGTTGAGGAACCACTAAAAGATGTGTGCAGCCAGGGAGATTCTTGGGTGCACAGCTGCAGGCAGAGAGTGCACCTTGCAACAAGAATAAGCAACAAGATGCATAGTGTTGCAATTCCCCTCCAGTGGACTGTAAAAGAAGCATTCAGTAGCCTCTGAAATACTTGTGTGCGCGAGTTCACACACATACTTTGGCTGGAGGGACAAGCTGGAGCTTCCAAGAAAGCAGGATCTTAGGGGTGGGGAAGAACTACACATTATACTGTATTGGCAAACAAAAGTTTGGTAGATCACAGGGGCAGAGAGGGTATTTGTAGAAAATAAAAGGCAGGCAGGCTTAATCTTTTCCACACCACTAGTTCTTCACTATAAAAGCCCTTTCTCTGCCCATATTTTTCCATCAGAAAAGGATCCAGAAATTGGGGGTGGGGCTTAAAAGCTGTTAGTCTTGGATAATTTGTGTATGGGGAGGGGAAGGGGGAATCAGTGAGTGAGGGAATGGTAAGGATTTGTCACCTGTCCTACAAATGCTCCAACTTCAAAACTCTCCCTTCTCAAGCAGCCTGGCCCTTGCCTTCAACAGTGAATATGTGGATAGAGCTGGCTGTCAACTTGCCCAATCCATACTTTGAAACTCTCCACAAGCAGGAGAGGTGCTTTTTACTTGTGTGTTGACCCTGATTGTTCCCCACCACCACCATTGATTAATGCCCCAGAATACAAAAAAGCACCCCATGAGTAGAAGGGCAAGTTTTGTTGTGCCTTCCTCAGGATAGAATTTCATAATTCTTAGGAAGCCCAGCCAGATGGGCAGGGTATAAATACTGTAATAAATTATTTATCATCATTATCACCCCACAACCAAGGTGACTCTAATCATTAGGGGAAGGGCTCATGGGTAGAACATCTGCTCTACAGGCAGAAGATCCTGGTTCAACCCTTGGCAGGTAGGGTTGAGAATATCCACAAGGGAGCAAAATGGACCACTGGAACTAACTGACACTGTCACTTTAAATAACTCAGCAGTACCAAACAGAAACAGAGGCCATCCAAGTGCAGCATTACCCCATCATGAACACTTTAGAGCAGGTATAGGCAACCTTGGCTCTCCAGATGTTTTGGAACTACAACTCCCATCATCCCTGACAACTGGCCCTGTTAGCTAGGGATCATGGGAGTTGTAGTTCCAAAACATCTGGAGAGCCAAGGTTGCCTATGCCTGCTTTAGAGTGTTCAAGGCAATTAATATACATTATCTTGTAATTATTACAGCAACCCTGTAATGTAAGTCAATATCAGTATAACCTTTTGCCAATGGGTTGCTTGGACTGAAAGAGAGAATGGTTCACATAAGGCTTTTTAGTGAGTTTGTGGCAGAAATATGTAGCTCACATAAGCACTGATACAAAATTCAAATAAGAGAGGGCTACAGTTTACAAGTGTTGCAAAGGTACGCAGCTATAGGAGATGGTGTGGAGGACTGGCCACATTTCACTGTAATATGACATTGGGCCCAAGTGCCTTTCTGTCACTTGAAACCCAGACTACATAAAAAGCTCCCTGACACTGATATACACTGACTTAAAGGCAGAAAACAGGTAACTTCCTTTCTCTCACTCTAGCAGTTTAAACATAGCAGGGCAGGGTCAGGTAATGCTACAATCAAGTTGGTAAAATTAGAATCTGGCACTCATAGGTTCAAGCTGCTGGAGTATAAGGAAAGATAAAATCAGAAGCATGATGCAGAGCAGGAAAAAACCCTGTTGTGTTTATCTGCAGAAAAGAACACCAGATTCTAATGAACTGCCAGTACCTAGAAAGAAGGAAGGTATCCCAAAGTTGCAAAAGGGCTTAAGGGATGTAAATGTGTTTCCAAGGCTCTGTTCTACATTTGAGTTTTGTTCAGTGTTATTTGGTTGTATGTGTACTTGTTTCAGAAAACAATAAAAGAGCCTGATGGATCAGGCCAAAAGCCCAGCTAGCCCAGCACCCTGTTCTTGCAGTGGCCAACCAGATGCCTATAAGAAGCCCAAAAGCAGGATGGGAAGGCAACAGCACTCTTCCCATTTGTGACTGCCAGCAACTAGCTTTCACGGGCATATTGCCTCTGACAGAGGAGGTAGAACATTATCAGCAAGGCTAGTTGCCATTGATATAGCCTTCTCCTCCATGAATCTGTCTAACCCTCTTTTAAAGCATCTCAAGTTGGTGGCCATAACTAATTCTTGCCAGAGCAAATTCTGTAGTTTATGCACTATGATGTGAAGTTCTTTCTTTTTTCTGTCCTGAATGTTACAAGAGAGAGCACAACATCCATTCCATCAATTTTCTCTACACCATGCAGAATTTTATACATCTCTATCATGTCTCCTCTGACTCACCTTTTCTCTACACTAAAAAACCCCAAAATATTATTTTACAAATAAAAAAGGCTTAAGTAGTCCCAAGATAGAGGATAGCATATGCATCTTGATTTTCAATTAAACAGGAAATTTCAGCATACAGAGTTTGCATGGTGTAATCTTGCCTTTCTCCCAAGAGATAACCTAAGGTGGCGTGCACAGGGTTTTCAGGCAGTATCCCACTCAGACACCAATCAATACCAGAGTTACATAGCCTCAGCAAGGCTAAGCATTTTATGCCTCAAACCAGATGCTAGAGCAAGTATGGATGGAATATAGGGAACTATGAGTATTATTAAACAGAGAGATTCAGCTTCCAATACTCTCTCAGTCACTCACTCTCTCCTCCTGGCCTGCCTCACAAGACTGTCATGAGGATAAGGGGAAGAAAGGGAATGATGCCACTCTGAAACTTGTGGGAGAAGCGCACAATAAACATGTAATTAATAAATAAATAAGCCTATGTGCCTTTCTCCAGCCTGTAGGATTCCCCCCCTCCACTACTACTCCACTATACAGAAGCCACATTTCTCAGTCACCTCGGGTTTGGGAAACGCAGCAATATGCACAGTATAACTCAGCTAGCCACGCACAACCCACACAAGCCTTAGTTGCCCAATTACGGTGCCAACTAACCAGGAGGGGAGAACCTGCCTGCCCGGCTCTTATGTCTTTAACAGAGGCTTATTCTGCAGGAATTAGCAGATGCAATTTGGGGAGAGGCATGGAGATAACATACTAGCACCCGTTAATGGCCGCAGAGCAACCCAGTCATTGGGTCAGTTCAACAGCTGGCAACCCTGGTCCCAATTCCATCCCACCATGCCACGCCGCGGGTCCCCCTCCCCATTTTTGCATCCTTTTCTCTCCCAAGCCGTCAGGACTCCCCGTCGCTCGCCGACAACACTTACTTCCTCCCGCTACTCCTTCTAGCAGGCATAAAAGAAAAGAAAGAGCCCGCTCCTCTTGACATTCAAGCCACTTCCGGGTGCTACAGGCCGGTTGCTAGGAGACGCAGTCCGTTCCTAAGAGCGCTCCGTAAAGTCCTTGCCTAATTGAGTTCCGGACGGACCCCCCGGTCTCCTGAAGTGGCGTTCTGTTTGATTGAGTTCATTGTTTTAAAAATGCCAGCAGGTTTCCGGTAAGAAACTCTACCAACTCATTCTAAAACAATTTCTTTCGTCCCATTTAGTGGCCTGGTGTGTTTTTTTGCCACCTCTTTTTTTTCTACGAACATTTTCAGTATCCCAGCTGTTGAGGAGGGAAATCTTTTCTAAGGCTCTCTCTCTAAGACTGACAGTTTTTTTTTAAAAAAGAAATATAAGAGAGCTAATGTACCTTTGATTTATTTATATTTACTAATTAATCTGAAGAAATTACAAGCCACACGCTTTCAGAGTTGCTTACAATAAAATAGCAGAACAATAAAAGAAATCCACTTAAAGATACAGGTAGGTAGCCGTGTTGGTCTGAGTCGAAGCAAAATAAAAAAATTCCTTCAGTAGCACCTTAAAGACCAACTAAGTTTATATTTTGGTATGAGCTTTCGTGTGCATGCACACTTCTTCAGATACACACGAAAGCTCATACCAAAATATAAACTTAGTTGGTCTTTAAGGTGCTACTGAAGGAATTTTTTTATTCCACTTAAAGATATCAGGCGATGCCAAAATGCAAGCAGATTCTGGCACTAAGGCAGTACACCCCAAGCTAGCAGAGCAAAAACAAGGTTTTTTATAGTTACAGGTAGGTAGCCGTGTTGATCTGCCGTAGTCGAAACCACACACCCCCCAAAAAAAATTCTTCCAGTAGCACCTTAGAAACCAACTAAGTTTGTCATTGGTTTGAGCTTTCGTGTGCATGCACACTTCTTCAGATATCAGACATGAATTTGGTCTATGGTGTCATACTGACCTGATGAAGCCTAAAGTATCCCAGAAGGTAGAACAGGTTTCTAAACAGCAGAATACTCTTTGCTGCTCCCAAGAGTAACTATCAGTAATTTCCCCTACAAAACTGGGGAAGGCATGCAAAATTCAGCCGTTGTATACCACACCCCTGGGTGCAACCCATTTCCCCTCCAATTCAATGTCTGCATCTCCCTTCTTTTTGATAAGCTTCATCTCTTCTATTAATTCTGAGAACTGTAGCTTGTGCCTTCACACTTCTGTTGGAAGCTGATAGCCATGTGAATGAGGGATGTGGGTGTTTATCACATTCATTGTATTGTTTTTGTTACCTGTTTTTGAAAACAAATTCCTACCATTGTTCTGGTTACAGGTAGGTAGCCGTGTTGGTCTGGATCGAAGTAAAATAAAAAAATTCCTTCAGTAGCACCTTAAAGACCAACTAAGTTTTTATTTTGGTATGAGCTTTCGTGTGCATGCACACTTCTTCAGATACAGTGAAATGGAAGTTTCCAGGCACTTATGTAGAGAAGGGGTGGGGAGGGGTGGGGATGGGGAGGGGGGATCACTCAGAAGGGTGGTGGAAATGGGTGATTGACTGACTGATAGCTGTTGATGACCGCAAACGACTGCAAATGGTTTTGCATGAAAAAGCAAGGGTTGAGATGGCTGAAGATCGCTTATCATGTATAATGAGATAAGAACCCGATATCTCTGTTCAAACCAGGTCCCTCCATGGTTTTGAGCTTGGTGATAAGTTGCAATTCAGCAACTTCTCTTTCCAGTCTATTTCTGAAATTCTTTTGTAGTAAGACAGCTACTTTGAGATCTTGTATAGAATGTCCTGGGAGATTGAAGTGTTCTCCTACTGGTTTTTCTGTCTTCTGGTTCCTGATGTCAGATTTATGTCCATTTATCCTTTGGCGTAGGGTTTGGCCTGTTTGTCCAATATAGAGAGCTGAAGGGCACTGTTGGCATTTGATGGCATACACAATGTTAGAGGATGAGCAATTAAATAGTCCTGAGATGGTATGTTGGATGTTGTTGGGGCCAGTAATGGTGTTGTCTGGGTGTATGTGGCAGCAAAGTTGGCATCTGGGTTTATTGCAGGCTCTGGTACCAGTGTCCATGTTAAGTCTGGTGGTTGTATTATTGTGGGTGAGGAGTTGTTTAAGATTGGGTGGCTGTCTGTAGGCAATGAAAGGTCTTCCTCCCAGAGCTTGAGAAAGGGAGCGGTCATTGTCCAGGAGAGGCTGTAGATCTCTGATGATGCGTTGTACTGTTTTAGCTTGGGAGCTGTATGTGATGACTAGTGGTGTTCTGTTATTTTCTTTTTTGGGTCTGTCTTGCAGCAGGTTCTCTCTAGGTATCTGTCTGGCTCTGTTGATCTGTTGTTTATGATAAGCGATCTTCAGCCATCTCAACCCTTGCTTTTTCATGCAAAACCATTTGCAGTCGTTTGCGGTCATCAACAGCTATCAGTCAGTCAATCACCCATTTCCACCACCCTTCTGAGTGATCCCCCCTCCCCATCCCCACCCCTCCCCACCCCTTCTCTACATAAGTGCCTGGAAACTTCCATTTCACTGTATCTGAAGAAGTGTGCATGCACACGAAAGCTCATACCAAAATAAAAACTTAGTTGGTCTTTAAGGTGCTACTGAAGGAATTTTTAAATTCCTACCATGTCATTAGTCCAAAGGCCGAGCCTTTCCTGCCCAGTGGCCAACCATATGCCTGTGGAAAGCTCACAAGCCGGACTCAAGGGCCATGTAGCTCTTCTGCTGGGTTCTCCCAGCAACTGGCAGTCAGCGGTACTAAATTAAGGAGAAAAGGCTGGATTTTAGGTTAGCGAATTAGGAATAACAGGGTGGTCATGTGTGCAACTTTAGAGCCCTCTATTTGCAAGCATTCTCTGTTGAAATAGAGGAAGATGTTAATAAGCAAAATGCTGACAAAGCAACACATGCAAGGATGATTTATTTTAAACATTTTCTGCCCTTATTTCCCTATTGCTTCATCTTAATTGCATTTATCAATTTCTCCCTTTACATTCCTTGCAAATGAAGTTAGTCACAATTTAAAATATGAAATGTAGACAGCATATATTTTTCCTCTGAAAGTAAACCCCAAATTGCCTCCCAGTTAATATGGTGCAATATGTGGCATCCATTTCTGAATGTTATGAATAAAAACAAAATAAATAAGACAAGAAACAGTGGGGAGTCTTTGACCTCTTTTATTACTTTGACCTTCTGAATATCCTGCTATGGTCTTTTATTATAATTTACTCTAGTTTTTAACATTACCAGTGACAAATATAATTCAGGTAATCTTACTTTTCATGAAAACACACATTAGAGAAAACTTTCTCTTTAATAATAATGGCATGTCTGTGGCTCCTAAAAGGCTATGGCTCTTTAGAAGAACCAGGTTTCTTCCTCAGGGGCTATATTGGGCCAACCCTACCATTGGGCAGGGTGTGACAGTCACTGTTAGATGCCAGGGGCAATGGCTGGTGTTGGAGGACAGAACTATATGGGCTTCACAGCCTGCCCCTAAGCTAGCTTCAGATGTCACCAACCAAGTGCCCTCCAGCTGCTTTGGACTACAACTCCCATGCCAGCTAGGGCTAGCCACAGTGGCTATGTTCTATCTGTGTTGTCAGTGGCAGTATGCCTCTGAATACCACTTATTAGGAATCACAGGTGGGCGATTTAAAATCATTTTAAAACAAATTGCAGTCAAGAGATTAGCACGGGCCCTGAAACTATATATATCATGTGTCAAAGGCCAGGAAGGAGGTGTGCTTTTGGCATACTGAAAGTGCCAGTCGCATCTCTGTGGGGAGGAAATTCCACAGTGTAGGGGCTGCCACAAAGAATGCACTCTCCAGGCCCCCTTGAACTTCTGAGGGCACTGGAACTACCAAAAGGGCCCCCTCTACCAGGCATAACATCCAAGGGGAGTGGGTCAGATATTGGGATCCAAGTTGTTTAGCTCGAGTCCACCATGTGACAAAGGTGTAGTTTTCTGCAGCAAGTCCTTTTGAGTGCTAGAAAAACTTGGATAACTGACTGTACTGTCAGATGAGGTAGTGTGGAAGAGGTCAATGCAGAAGATGCCTGAAGGTGAATGATGGAATATTCCTACTCTGCTCTCCCTCTAGGCGTTAGGTTTGGACTGCCACTGGGTATACAAAGATTGTCAGAGCTGTAATGGGGTCTCACACGGTACTTGAAGACTTTGACATAGTTATCTCCACTATCGGCAACTAACAGCAACCCCTGGGTGGAACAAGCTATTCCCATTGGTCTCTGCAGACCTTTAGATACCAGGCAGATGGGAGACCCACTCCTGGGAAACAAGTGGACTTTCTGGTGCTGTTCATCAGCCACAATGATGTTGCCTTCTCTATCAGCGCAGACCCCGGAGGGATTGCCAAAGCAGTGGCCATATTTGCTGCTGATGGAAGAGACCAGTTTGTGGTTGCTACTGAAGAGCTTGACATCACCACATTCTTCACTCACCACAAACCCTCCTTCAGGGGCCAAGCACACGTAGCGTGGCCCACGCAGGTTGGAGACAGAGTGGGTGCTTTGCACCTTGAAAGCACGGTCAAGGGCAAAGCTATGAACTTTTCCTTCTGTGTAGTCAGCCACCAGAATCTTTCCAGATGTATCCACTCCAATTCCCCTGGGGGAACAAAACTTCCCAATTCTTAGCCATTCTCCCTTGGAGAACTTGGAGTGGTTGTTGAAGATGCGGACAGTCCCATTGACCATGTCTGTAATTGCCACCATCCCTGCCCTGGTGACGGTCACGTCCTCTGGCAAAAAAGTCTCATTCTTCTTCCCTTCCACACATGGTATGGACTGAAAAGTTTGGCCCGAGCGGTTGAGGAAGTGGACCCTTGGTGCATTTTCACTAATCATGTAGATAAGCCCATCGAGCGAGCAGTGAATTCCACACACACCTCCATAATGGTTGCCGTTGGGGTTTGGGATCTGCTGCACCAGTTCATCTTGTCGGTAGTAAAGGGAGTTTTTGATATTGTCCAGGTCATGGCAGATGACCTTGGCTTTCTCTGCCAGCTGGTGCACTTGGTGTTCTGTCACCATGCCTGTACCAGGGTGGCTGTTCAGGAGAGGGCTGGCTTTCTGAAATGTGGCATCTGATTTAACTTGGAGAGCATAAACAGTCTTCAGAAGTTTCTCCTTCCTTTGTGAATCCTCCAAGGTATAATCCATCCTTTCCCCCTTTCAAAAAAGACAAACCACAAGCAGTCTTCAAATATATAATGCAGTTTTGTATGTTGCTATTATGAATATATGCATTTTTATGCACACAGTACCCTAGTGCTTGGCTGGAGAACAGCATTGCAAAATTTGAAGAAGTGCAAATCTCAAAGGATGGTGCTGTTTCAGCCTGTGTATTGTTTAAGTGTGGTTTAAGCAGCCTCACCTTTAAATATGAACTGAATCATATTTCTCCCCCATGCCCCTACCCTTTGCATACTTTTAACCCCACCACTCCCCCAAACTGCAAAAAGTCCAGGATTCTTTTTATTTTTGTATACACTATATGCTTAAATCACCTTTGAAGCTCATTATTTCCCTCAAATAGTGTGTACACAACCCTAAATTTCCAGTATGTGACTAAATCCCTCCCACAGAATAATGATAGACTGGAGGTGACATAAGAAACCTTTTGTATCTACTGCAAATCGCCATCCATCTTCCAATGGATCCACCTCTATCTAATACCACCTTTTGAGCTAAGGTACTTCTACTCTGTGGAAAACAGTTTTGAGCAATCCTGGGGTGATGGACTTGCTAAGCAGTGCAGGGTATTATCTGTCACTCAGGTGCCCTAGACCATTAGCCCAAGCTGCCGGACTACAGACTCAAATAGTAAATAATCAGCTCTTAGCTGAAGTAGGGAAGAAAGTTTAGGACTACCGTACTTACCTGTGATCAAAGTTGCCCAGGCTGTTCTCTTTTCCCCCTGATTTGCAAACTGCTTTATAGAGAGACCTAGAGTATTATTTTGCTTCCCTTCAAATATACCACTGAGATAAGTTTCCCAGGGCTGTGTTGTTAGTGACAGGAATTTGCTGCCCAATGCTTCTGTCAATAGTTTGCCAGGGTAAACACAAAAGCGCTCAAGTTAGAATAGACAAGAACCCAGGTGCGGCCCATCCTGTTTTGCTGCCTAGGGCAAAACGGGAAGGTGCTGCCCCTGCCCTGCAACCAAAGCCTTACTTATCACGGTTGTGGGGCTGTGGCTTCTGGCTTCTGGTAAGATCTTGCAAGAGATCCAGGAGATCTCGCTGGAACCCGGAAGCCACCCACCATGACCCAACGTGTATTTTGCACAAGCAAGAGTTGCAAATGCATCTCCTTTCCTCTCAGTTCAGCAGCATCCCCCGAGTTGCTGGGTCTGGACGTTTTGAGTTGGGCCTATTTCTTCAACAGTGGTGAAATGAATTAAATAACTGAAGTTGACAAGTAAATAGGCCTGTCTCAGCTGGACAGTGGGAAGGCTGTGGGAGGCTTAAAAAAAGGAAAAGCATCTCCCACAGCAACGGACTCTGACCTTTTGTTGTTGCTTTAAACACTGAGATAAACAAACATACCAAATAGGCCTCTGGCGCCCATTCACCTTTCTGAGGCTGAAGGCCTGTCAAGGCATGTTTGAAAGCCACCCCCAAGCCTCTAGCGACACCTCGGCCATGGGTTTGTTCGTGCTTAGGCTCTCCTTGCCTCCAGTGGGAAGCACAAAATAGTCCCCTGTCACTTCCATTTCTTATCTACCGCCTGTGCGAACCCATTTATTAATTATATTTTTGTGCCAGCTTCATGCTCACAACAACAGCCTTGTGAGGTTGCTTAGGCTGAGAGAGAAATAATGATTGTCATCCGATCAACCAGTGAGCTTTGTTGTTGCTGTGTCGGAGCTTTCAACCCAGGCCATCCAGACCCTAGTCTACATTGCCTTTGAGAGCAGAAGGAGACACAGCCATTGGGGCTAGTAGCCACTGATAGCCTTATTCTCCTAATCTGCCTTTAAAGCAGGGGTCAGCAAACTTTTTCAGCAGGGGGCCGGTCCACTGTCTCTCAGACCTTGTGGGGGGCCGGACTATATTTTGGGGGAAAATATGAAGCAATTCCTATGCCCCACAAATAACCCAGAGATGCATTTTCAATAAAAGGACACATTCTACTCATGTAAAAACACCAGACAGGCTGCACAAATAACCCAGAGATGCATTTTCAATAAAAGGACACATTCTACTCATGTAAAAACATGCTGATTCCCAGACTGTCCACGGGCTGGATTTAGAAGGCGATTGGGCCGCATCCGGCCCCCGGGCCTTAGTTTGGGTCCCCTGATTTAAAGCCATCTAAGATGGGAGCCCTCCCTACACTACTAATAAGGCTGTTGAAATAATTGCTGAGATAACATACAAGGAAGCACTTGAAATTATGTAAAGCAGGAGTGGGTAACCTTTGGCCTCCCAGATGTTGCTGGGCTACAACTCCCATTGACCCTGACCACTGGCCAAAAACATCTGGAGGGCCACAGTTTGCACACTTCTGCTGTATTTGCTACATTACATTGGCTTTCTCTAATAAAGCTGATCTATCTATACATGGTCGCCATGCGCAGAAGTAGTGTCTTGGGGTATAGGCTGAGGATTGTGAACAGGTAGAGAAGCTGAGGCATGGAGAATGAAGGTGTATGGAAAAGCTCTTGTGGTGCCTTCAGGGCAGGGCAGGACGGGGCTGAAATTAAGGGTTGCTCTCAGGCAAGTGAGCAAGAGGGCACCCAGTGCTTGCCACATTTTAAAGCAATACTCATTTGCATTTAAATGTGGAATATGAATTATCCCAGTAGGTATTGGATTTGAATTGATTTTATGTATGCACTGTTGATGTTTTAAACTGTTTATATAAATGTGTTTTAAAAATAAACGCAATTGTTTTAACTGTTTTTATATATGTCATTTATATATGTTTTTATTATATTGCAAATCATTTTGGAATACCTCTGGGCAAACCATAAAACAACAACAACAACAACAACAACGCCCTCCTCCACGTGACCATACATAATTAAAATAAACTGAATTAAGTCCAGAATCTAAAATTACCAAACTGCTCCACTGAGCAGTTCATTGGTAGCAGAGCACCCACTTGGCTTGTAAGAGGTCTGCAGCATCCCCCAGTAGATATGAGAAAAGTGTCTGAGATCCTGGAGAGGGTGACTAGCCAGTCCATAGATGGTTCAATTAGCATAAGGCCTGGGAGAAGAGGAATATTTTCGCCTGGTGTGTAATGAAGGTGGCAGGTGAGCCTCCCTGGGGAGAGCAAGATGAACTAATAGTCTGACTCTGTCTAAGGTAGCTTCCTTTGCTCCTAGTGGACAGGAACCTGAAGAGAGGGTTGCATGCTTGTGTTATAGGAAAATCCTTGGGCTCACTTGGATTACCAAACAGACACCAGCCAGGAATATAGGAGCAAAACAGCAGCCAGTAGGCCTGGTCTTTATTCAAACGACTGTTGCAACAGGACTTCCCCCCACCACATGGGAGAAGCAGGAAGACGCCCAGAACAAAGGATAGCTCCCACTTTTATCAGTTTTACAAAGATACCCACAGCACCCCTAAAATTACATCATGCATACATCATAAATACATCACAAATTGGGATGGTCTGGTGACAGAAACCTGAGCATCAGGTTTCCCCCCATCCTTCCCTTGACCTCCACCTTACACCCATTAAGTAAGACAAAAGAAATATTTACAAGTTCCTGGTTTCCGGCCAAGTTAATCATACTTTTTTGTCCTGACCAAGAACCTAATCCATTCCTGGATGGTTTGCTATTGTCCACAGGATGACTATCTGTCTGGCACACATTTGCCAGGATGCCAGTGATTATCTCCTATGCAAGAGGCTGCTGCGTACCTGATCCCAGGTTTCAGGGATTATGGTTGTCTTTTACCAGTTTCCCAAGTCCCGCCTTCAGTAGCCATCTTTCCCCTGAGCAGGAAATTGTGTGGTGTCGTGCATTATGTGGTGCTTTGAGGAGACATTGTGTGTGAACAAAGGGGGGGGGTACACACTGCATGCTGGAGGGGCAACCCCCCCATCATTCTAAAAAATCCTGTAACACTTGGTTCAGCAGAAACAGACTTGAGAGGAAGAAAAGAAAAACGAAAGAGGATGCAGTAGCAGGGGAAACTTGTTGCCCTAGAAATGTTGGATGCCCAGTTCCAATGAGTCCCACCCAGTATGGCTAATGGTCAGGGACGGTGGACATTGAAGTTGAGCAGTATGGAGGTGGGTGCCATCGGTTCCCCTCCTGTGGGCTATTGAGAAGGAGGACTCTGAAGAAACCTCATAACACTTAAGATTTTCATCCTTACCATAGGGTGCTTCCAGAAGAGGGCTTCATACTGTAAATGGGTCATTCAGGTATCACAGGAGGGTGGTGAGTGGAAGCGGTCTTGTTGTTTTTAATTAAGAAAATCAAATTTATTTTCCTGGAGAGGGTAAATCTGGATTAAATGGGGTGGGGAGAATAAAGGCTGAGACACTTTTATGTCACTGAGGTCATGTGGATGCAGAAAGGAAAGGAGAAGAGGAGATAAGATGTGCTTGAGAAACATCATTCCATTATAAACACAGGCCTGGAAGCACCTCCTAATTTCTAAATCCAAGCAAAGGTTTTGTTGCAGTTTCAATGATGACCACTAGAAGGATCCATCAGTCCAGCTAATAAATGAGAGAACGTAATGTAAAAACTATGGAGTGTATTGAGTGCTGGATGGGGGTGTTGGTAGGGGAACTTGCACACCTTCATTGCACTGCATATTTTAAAATGAGAAATCCAGCGCAAAGCAAAATGGGGATATAAGAAGAGGGCAGACATAAATTAAGTTATGCATTAATGCATTTAATTTGGAGATAAGGAGAAAGCCTATCACTATCTGGTGCTGGAGGAGACTCTTGAGAGTCCCATGGACTGCAAGAAGATCAAACCTATCCATTCTGAAGGAAATCAGCCCTGAGTGCTCACTGGAAGGACAGATCATGAAGCTGAGGCTCCAATACTTTGGCCACCTCATGAGAAGAGAAGACTCCCTGGAAAAGACCCTGATGTTGGGAAAGATTGAGGGCACAAGGAGAAGGGGACGACAGAGGACGAGATGGTTGGACAGTGTTCTCGAAGCTACGAACATGAGTTTGACGAAACTGCGGGAGGCAGTGGAAGACAGGAGTGCCTGGTGTGCTATGGTCCATGGGGTCACGAAGAGCCGGACACGACTAAACGACTAAACAGCAACAACAATATCTGAGCAATGGTATTTGGAATAGTCATCACAGGGTAATACATGGAGCAAAGAAATGGATTATTTTTTAAAAGTGGAATAAAGTGGAATAAATATGAGTGATTTTCCCAAATAATTTTTAATTTGATTTTTCAGTTCTCCCTCATTTGAGAATCATAGGGCTTTGTGGTAGTTTAAAAATAAAAATAAAAATCCTGACATTTTAGGAACAGGATTGTTTCCACACTAGAGTCTGTTAGCACTGCGGAGGCATGGCTTTTCCACAACCAGCTGGGAGCAGAATTAATATGGATCTTTTGCACTGCACGTAATATAGTGCAATATTTTCCAACTTTGTCCCACCCCTGTGGCCATGAGTCTTCAGTAATGTTTACTCAGGGCTGGGGACCCCTGTCCAGCAAATGGTCCACCATCTCTTTGAAGCAAAGAACGTGCTTCAAACGTGCTTTAAAGGTATACAGTACTTTGTATACAGCCTAGAAAACATCTTTCATCCCAACAGCCAGGGTGGTTCATATCCCCATGCAGCCATCAAGCTTCCTAGGTGACTTTGGCCAGTACCTCTCTCACGGACTAAACCTACCTTATGAGGTTGTTGTGAAGATAAAATGGGTGGTGGTGGTGGTGAGAACCATGTATGGCACCTTAAGCTCCTTGGAAGAAGTGTAGGAGAGAAGTGTAAAAAAATGAGTTCTATATCGCAGGGGGGAGAGAAGTTAATCCAGCCTTGGTCTTTTCTCCCTCCTGCACCTGCTCTGGGGTGCCTCCAGATAATCAGTTTTTTTGTGAGGGGGATTCAGTCACATACTGTAAATTTAGGTTTGTGCAATTAAAGTGGATTAAAGCACTCTGTTGCAACAAATATACTTTTTAAAGGTTGTTTTGTGGTTAGGAAAGTGCTGAAGAAAGTGTGGAATAACAAGTAAGTTGATGGAAAGATGTATAACCTCTACACAAATTCAGGATGCACACTCCTTGTCTTATAATACCCCCTACTGGATCAGAACAAATGTTGAATAAAGAATAGACATTGTATAACCTCCACATATACTTTGAGCAAGCAGTTCAGGATGAATGCTCAATAAACAATGGTCTGGGGGAGCCCAAGGTTTTCTTCTGCCTTTGCCCTTCTCATTCGACCCATTTGTCCACCCCAGAGACCCAAATGCAAACATGAGACAGGTGCTCTTGTTGGTATGGGAGACTGGGACAAGGCGAGCTTCCTTCTTCGTTCACCTGAGACCAACTCAGATGCCTATCAGCTGGGCTGTACCATAAAGGAGAAGTAATGGCCGACTATCAGATTTCCTTAGGTTGACCAAATAACCATGTAATGTGGCTGGCACTGGAGCAAGCTGGGTGTCCTCAGGGTGTGATCTGAGCCACGACAAGTCTTGCAAGTCGCTCAACTCCTATCCAATTATCTAAACACAAAGGTAAACACTTTTGCTTTTTGAACTTGAAATCTGATTGCCTCGCTCCACGCTCTCTCCTCCAGTTCATAAGCAGGAAAGGTTCTTCCTTCTCCATTGTTTCATTTGCCCAGCAGCTATGCTGTTGCTGTTCTCAGAAAACCTTTTTTTAGTATTCATATCAGTATTACTATTGCTACTAGTTCAGAGCAAGGAGTCCAGGCGTGGAGGTGCTTTGCTGTTCCACATCTTCTTACTGACTTACCTGGTGACCTTGGTAAAGTTGTCTTGTGTTGGAGCCTGTGGGCCTCTCCTCCAGACTCTTTTTGTGTGTGTATTCTGCAAACGCCATTGTGTGATCAATTCCACCATGTGTTGATGGCCACCTTAAAGAGCGATTATTATTTTTTAAAGCCAAGGGAGGTATTTGCCCTGCCATGAATTGTGTGGAAACAATAGAGCAGAACATCTGCTTTGCATGCAAAACTTCCCAGGTTCAACCCCTGGCATCTCCAGGTAGGACTGGAAATGTTCCTTCTCTGAAACCCTGGAGAGCTGCTGCCAGTCAGTGTCAACAGTACTGAGATGGACCAGGGGACTTTGTTATCATCAATGCCACAGGGTGCTGGCCGAGGTGTGTGTGTGTGGGGGTATGGCTTAAGCCAGGGGTCCCCAGACTACGGCCTGGGGGCCGGATGCGGCCCAATTGGCCTGCCAATCCGGCTCGCGACGACCCCCGCCGCCCGCTCTTACGGCGCGCAGCGCGGCAGCGCTCTTCCGGGTCGGGAAGAAAGCGCCGAAAATCCTTTGTGTGCATGCGTATGGGCCTCTCCCGACCCGGAAGAGGTCATTTCTGGTGCACTTCCGGGTCGGGGGAGGCCCATACGCATGCACACAACGGATTTTCGGCGCTTTTCCCACCCTGGAAGCGCGCCGCCACTCCCCCGCCCGCCGGCCTGCACAGGCGCGCGCTCCCCCGTCCTCCGGCCCGCCGCGCGATCAGCGCAGTGGGAACCGGCCCAAACGCCGGTAAATCTGGGGACCCCTGGCTTAAGCCTTCCCAACCACCATCTTGGTAAAAATTCTATCCTGCCCCCACTGCCCTGTGCTTCAATTAGTGGTGGTGGGGACTGCCATCAGATCTAATGGGATGCTTTTAATTTCTGTGACAGGAGGATACTTTTTTTACTAAGATTGTGGCCAAGGAGGGAAAGCTGAACCATGCCCCCCCCACTCTGCTACTTTTGTTCAGTAGGAAGAGGCATCAACAGGGATCAAGGACACCTTCTGGGCAAAGTCACTCAAAGCAGGAACAGTGAGAGTCCTGAGGACCAGACAGAGAGACCCTGAGGGCCACAGCTGGCCCCAAACCTGAGGTTCTCCATCCCACATGTAACATGTGCTTATGCCCTTCAACAACAACAACAACAACAAAAGAATGAGATCTGACAAATGCAGCGTGTGTAGCCTTATTGGTCACATGCAGTCAGGGCAAGGTAGATCTCCTGGCCCGATTATCAGCTTTTAGCACCATGTGATCTTAAGACAATGATCAGTGGATCAGTCAGGTGCTGCTGCTATTTGGACTTGGAGTGAATCCAGGCTCTTTGCAGTAAACCAACGAAAAGGCCAATGATTCAGATAAAAGAGGTGATTGCCACTGCCAGTTTAGGAAATAGTTACAGGTAGGTAGCCGTGTTGGTCTGCCGTAGTCAAAACAAAATTTAAAAAATTCCTTCCAGTAGCACCTTAGAGACCAACTAAGTTTGTTACTGGTATGAGCTTCTTCTGTGAGCTCATACCAATAACAAACTTAGTTGGTCTCTAAGGTGCTACTGGAAGGAATTTTTAAATATTTTGTTTCGGTTTAGGAAAGACAGTGAAATTAATCTTAGCCAGTGTTCTGCAGGGCTTAGCAGTTGGGTGAGAATGTGTTTCTAATAATGAGGCTTAGCCAAATATTAGACAAGTCTATTACCAAAGCTTTAACAGCTAAATGGCTACCATAGTGAGGGAACGTCCCAAACATTTCAATGTGTTGGGAGTCCAAGTTGAGAATCGCTCAGGGTTCCACCCAGCCAATTCTCTTTCGGGAGACTCCATTCCATTCCCCAGTTGTCCATTCTCCCTGAACAGTCAACTAGAAATTTTGTGCCCACTAGTCACACCTGGTCTTCATTCAACTGTTTTCAGGCTTCCCCCTTAATTAAGAGAGACCAGCTCCATCAGTCACACTTGAACTTCTCATTACAAGGACTACTACTGAACTTTTAAGAATTGGCGCCCAAGTTTGCTCCCCCCCCCCAGTTTATGTCATGCTGTTCAGGTGGTATAAATCTGCAGACAGTACAGATCTTGCTTTAATTGACTGGTTGTAAGCTGTTCAGGTACAAGCTGGGTACAAACGCTCTAAATAAATTATATATATATATATATATATATATATATATATATATATATATATATATATATATCGCCTGCTAATACCTCTCTCTTGGGTGATGCTGTTTAGGCAACCCAAGCAAGACATAAACATCAGAAGGAGAGGGAATGATCCATGTTACTTCATTGCAGAGGCTGCCCCTGCAACAATAGCAATAATAACCCTAGCAAAGAGATCAGGCTATTCACTTCCACTCATTTTTCAAAATTTTATTTATTTATTTATTACATTCTTTAGACCTGTGGACAATAAATAACACATAATACTCTTTATCCCACCCCCTACCCCCACCCCAGTGACATCCCTCCCCACAGCACCATACACTATAAATAAATAAATATAGCATGTATCATTTATTCACCAGTGTTTTGCCATTGACTGATGTACGAAGTGCAGCGGGGGTGTTGCCCCAGCATTGGTGTTTGAGTGACTGTTGCATTTCATGGGTGATTGGGGTGGTGGTGGTGGATGCTGTGATAGGAAGTGTGGGCAAACAAGACAATGTTGTGGCAAACTCTGGGCGTGCCTCCTCTCACTCCAGCGTTTGGATGTTCACAGCTTAGTTTTTCAAATCACGGAAAAGTCCTCCTACATTAACAGCGCTAGTAGAGCAGTTTGCTGATAGACAGCATGGCTTCATCTGCACCACAGGTTTAAAAACAGTAATTATACCACTTACAGTGGACAACCAAATGCCTCTGGAAAACCTAAAACAAGGACTTAATAGTTATTGCTCCCTCACAGCGGGCATTCAGTGGTATACTACCACTGACTCTAGAGTCCAGAGGTTCTGTGTAGCCACCATGGAGCTAGGAGTTGAAAGTTGTTTGAGAAAGTTGCCCGTGGTGCACATGTTTTTATTGCTCCCCAAAACCTGCAAACCTCCTTTTTCGTGCCCAGAAGTGGAGGCCACAGCCCTGTAGCAAAGCGTCTGCTTGGCACATGGAAGTCAGCAGGTTCAGTCCCTGGAAGCCACAGGTAGCTACTAAGTAACCTTTTCCCATGGTTAATTTGTTGATTAGGCTTTTGAGTTTTATCTGTGAGTTTTCCCCGACCTTCCTGCTTCTATGGTGCAGCAAAAGCATTTTTATTTTTAGTGCCTGCCTTTACCATGCTGTATTTATGGTTCTGATTAATGTTAAGCTGGCTTGGTGAATCTTTGAATGGTGAAGGCAGCGAAACATAAATCCATTAAATTCATTAATTTGACACGTCTCGAAAAGACAATGGACTGAGATCTTGGAGAGCTGCTGTCAATCAAAGCAGATAGTACTTTGTCGGATGAGATAATGGTCCAGCTTGATGTAAGGCCACTTTTTGTGTCTTTGTGTATCCCTGATATGATGTGCATAACGTCATCTCACTCATGCTGCTTCCAGCTCTCTAGAAACAAAAGAACAAAAAATCCAGCCCTGTTGCCTACCTTGGATGCAGTTGCAAGCAGAGTGCATCCAGACTGCTGCTATTTTAGGGTGGGATTCAATCACATGCCAGCATATTCAGGATGTGCCATTATAGCTGATTGGGAGCTCATGCGCAACAAACCTGCTTCCTCAAAGAATCAGGGTTATGTGTGATAAGGAAAGTGACCAGAAAGTATGAAACGATACTTGCTTTTGTTACAATGTCATCTAACCTCCCTGTAAACAAATCAGGACGAATATTCAATAAACAGGTCATCTGGAAATGTATCCACTGTGGATACAGCCTTGAATACAGTTCTGTTCCATAATAGTCTCTGCTGACAATTGAACCACATTGTTAACCTGTGTTGTGTAAGTATGTTGTTGTTGTTTTTAAAGAAAAGAAATGAAAGCAAAACTAGCAAACAGCTTCTGGCATTCTAGTGGTGTAAACAACACTTCCGGCAAACTTACACATTATGGTAAACTCATATTCTTCTCTATTCAGGTAGGTAGCCATGTTGGTCTGATGCAGTCGAAATAAATTTAAAAATCATCCAGTAGCACCTTAAGAGTCCAACTAAATTTGTTCTGGGTATAGGTTTTTGTGTGGATGCACACGAAAACTTATACCCAGAACAAACTTAGTTGGTCTCTAAGGTGCTACTGGATAATTTTTTTAATTCATATTCTTCTGTGTGTAGAATAACTGCAATGTGTTCAGAATCCCTTTCGGAATAAGACACCATGCTGATCTTCAGGTATTCACTGCCTCCTCAGAATCACAGGCTAGGCCAAGAAAACTCCCTTCCCTCCTGAAATACCAAAATGCTGCCATCTCCCAGTGCACTGTGCAGAGACAGAAAACCTGTGACCTTCCAGATGTTACTGGGCCCCCAACAATCAGAGTTGTAGTTGGGAGTCCTGGACTCCTTTGGGAGGTTGTGGATTCTCCTTCCTTGGAGGTTTTTAAGCAGAGGTTGGATGGCCATCTCTCACGGATGCATTGCAGGGGGTTGGACTCGATGACCCTTGGGAGTCCCTTCCAACTCTTATGATTCTAATAACAATGGAAGGCCACAAGTCCCCATCCACCACCCCTGTCATAGGACTGCATAAAGACAAGCAGTAATTTTAACAAAATTAACTTCTTTAACCAGATGGGAGGGCCAGGGAATTGTGATGGGATCTTTTGCTTCCTTGCACCCTGTCTAAACTACGAGCTCGTGTCAGTTCTATACCAGTTTCAGTGGCATGGTTTCCAGCAAAGAATCATTGGAAAGTGTTGCTTACTTTGAATTCTGTTGGAGCTAAAATTCAGGGATGCTGAATCTATAACCCTCCAGATATTTTTGGGCTACCGTTCCCATCATCCCTAGCCATCAGCCATGCTGGCTAGGTTGATGAGAGTTGGTGTCCAAGAACAATGGAGGAACTCAAATTTCCCATTCCCGTGTAACTCCTTTCATAAAACTATAGGGACAGGACAGGGAAGGATGTTTAAACCAGTTTAACAATTGAAGCTGTGACGTAGAAAGATAACCACTTATCTGAATATTGTCAGGAAAGGGAAGCTTTTAAAATTCACATGAAGAAAAGAATTGTGCCTTTTAGTTGTGCTAACAATGCTGGTGACAAGCTTCTGCAACATTTTCCAGTACTAAACCAGTAAGTAAGTACACACACACACAAAGCAGTGTCGTACCACGTTAAACAGTCACAGCTTCCCCCAAAGATTCCTGGAAACTGTAGATTGTTAAGGGTGCTGAGAATTGCTAAGAGATCCCTATTCCCTTCAGGGTTATATTTCCCAGAGTGGTTTAACAGTCAATCCCTCTTCCCAAGGAACTATGGGAGTTGTAGCTCTGTGAGGGGGATATGGGTCTCCTAACAACTCTCCGGACCTTTAAGAAACTACACTTCTATGATTCTTTGGGGGAAGCCTTGACTGTTTAAAATGGTATAATAGTGGACTATATAGCTAATCCATAATTTGTCTGAAAGTCCTGCAATTGTTTTGCCTCATTTTTACTTTTTGGGTGCTCACTTTTGCTGATTTCTTAGGGGATGAGATCCATCAGCCTCTTTAATCCATCTTCAAAAGAGACCTTGGGAGCTTCCAGAAACTGTCACTATTTTGGGTGGGATTCAACCGCATACAGTACTGGCAAATTCAGGTTGCACACTTACAGCTGACTTGGCACTCTTGCACAACAAAGCTCCCCCCCTCCAATAAAAACTCTGATTTTTTTCAACAAGACAAGTGATGGGGATATTACCTGAAAGGTGTGGGGTAACATTTTCCTGATGCAATGTCATCTAAGCTCCCTACAAACTCTGTGGAACCCAATCCATATGACTGCTTAATAAACAGGTAATCTGGAAGCGAGCCTTATCAGAAAATGTATCTTGCTTAGCTGATAAGGGGGGGAAATGGGGCAGATCCCCTTCTTATACATGTCCTTTCAAAAGGCGTTGACCTCATTTGCTCCCCAATCATCTCCAGGTCTGCAGATTGGGGACATAATGAGAGGAGGATGTACAGGTGTCTGAAAAGGGGATGCTATATGATCCACCTGGATTTCATGGCAAAAAGTTCAAGAGGCCATTGTGATGGGTAGGGCACCTTCCAGACCTCAAAGCCTTTTTCGACTGTTTGTTGGAGTTTGCGGGAAGAGTGTGGAAAGGGAGTTTTGTGGGCAGGGGACATGTTGAAGCGCTCTTGACAAGTGCAGACAGAGGATCACGGGTCTGTGTTTATAGGACTGTGGATGCACACCCTGTCTGTCTCATTTGGCAGACTGCACGACAGGGAGCGTGGGATGGCTCGACACCCCATTGTCGGGATGTCTTCGGTCACAGGAAGTGGTGGGCCTTGGTTGGGGTTGGGTCTCCCATCTGTGCACAGCAGGACACTGGAGTCTGCCTCACACTTGGTGGTACGGCTGTAATAGGGCTCCATCACATGCCTGAGTTCTAGTGGGACAGTAAGTGGGAGCACCTCGGCTTTGATGACGGCTTCCAGGTGGGCATCTGAAGAGGAGCTTCTCCGGAGAGCCTCTGAACGACTCATTTTGATCAGCAGGTCAATGGTTTTGTTCTCTGACTCAACAAGACGATCAGATGCCTCATCCTCTTCACTAGCTTCACCCACCACCAAGCATCTATTGATGGAACCTGAATCTTTGTCATAGACCTTCCCAACAGCATCCTTGGGTTCCTTCTTGTCCTGGTATCCTTTCTCCAAACCTTTTGAGGACCTTTTCACCGAGAGATCCAAAGGGCCCTCACTGGGCTTGGCTGCCTTCTCCAGCGCTTGATGGATATGGAACAGTTCCTGCCGGATTTTGATTAGCTGGTCCCTTAGCTGCTTCTGTGCTGGGCTGTCCTCTTTAGCCAGGTCCGAGAGCTTCTTCTCCACATCCTGATACTCCTCTAAAGTTTTGGACAAGTCACCAATGAGCACTGTTGTTGCCTCTGGGTCTCTCGGGTCAACAGTTACAGCTTCTGCTTTGCTTGGCTTGAAAAGTAGGTGGTCCGAAGGTGTAATTATGGGGGATAAAATGTCAGAGCCGCCAATATTTTCCTGGTCTTCAGGTGGGCAGGCATGGAGTTCTACGTGCCAATGGTCCAGAGACTTTGAGGGTTGCGTAGGGGCTGTTCTCAAACTGCTAAAGGTAGAGGGACAAAAAACAGACAGGGTGGAAGAGAACTGTTAATGAAGCAGGGCAAAAAAAACAGAACAACATCTAAGGTAAAATAAGACCTCTCTGGTTTGGTTGAATGAGTTTGCAAGGGGCACTTCCAGATTGTAACTATTCTTGGGTGGGAATCAGCCACATCAACAAATTCACGTTGCAAAATTTAAATTGATTTGGCATTACCCTTTGTTTTGTGTTTTTCTCTGAAAGAGCACTTTTTTTGTACCATTGCCATTTTTTTGTACAATATTTACATTCTGAAGTGTCTTCCAATTCTGAGCTACAATTGCTTCTGCAGCTGAGAGTAAATGGACTCAACAGCTCTTTATGATTAATGTCTAACTTTCTATCCAGAAACACTGTGTTGGAGATGGATGTTTATCCACTGTTGACCAGCACTGGTCAATGTATCCATTGACCAGGAATCACATTGGTATCCTGGCATACCACCTTCCCAAGCTCTTGCACCTGGGGCAATCCTACCACATGTGGAGGTATGTACTGACCAAACTTCACCCTCTCCAACATATAGGAGAAGCATTAGGGTTTAGCAAGGATAACTTCCTTGATGCCAAATACCACTTTGGTAATATTTTCAATGACAGCTCCCTAGTAGCAGATGTTGTTATGTATAGTAGCTTAACCACAGGGCATTGCAGCCATTCATTTCCATGAATTCTTCAACAACCCTACCACCACCATCGCAACAAACTTTTCTGATAAGGGCAGCAAGAGGAACATCATATAAGATTACATGATGTTGGCCAAATACCACAGCAGCCTGAAGACATGCCCACAGTCTGTTTGTGATAAGGAAAGTGACAGGAAAATGTACCGAACAGCAGGGAGATAAAAATGGCTCAACTTCCTCTAACATTCTCAGAAATAAATTGAGATGAATGCTCAGTAAATAGCTGATGCCATCTAACCTCCCATCAGACCCTGTGCAAACAAATCGAGATGAATGCTCAAGGAACAGGCTGTCTGGAAGTAACTAACATGGTTGCCCGCTGCAAAAGAGAGTAGGCAGTAACAGCTTGAATGGCCAAAATGGTCTGAATGCATCATGCGTTCCAACTCTAAGCTTTGCTTTAAGAAGTCTCTGGTCCATGTGCCCATCACTCAGCATTGGCCTGGACTCTGCAGCAGCCTGTTAAAATAGAGGTCCCTAGCTTGATAACCCCGGATGTAACCCTAACCTCATTCCCCACTTTATATTTGTTTGTATACATATTGAGGGGGGAAATCACTTTAAAAAAGAAAAGAAAAATTGCTTACAAAGCTACAGAGCAGGAGTGGGAACCTAATTCAGCTCAGGGGCCACATTCACTTCCAAGCAACTTTCCAGAGGCCACGTGCCCATTTGCAGCCAAAGGCAAAAGTGGGTGGAGCAATGAAAGTGAATGTTGTCTTTGTACAGTGGGCTACTTTTACATATACACACCCCTGCCTCTCCTTCATCCGTGCAATCAGAGTTCAAGGAAACATCCCAGCCAGGATAAAGGCTCAAGGATGGTCTGAAGTAGGGCTGCTGAGGGGTGTGGCCTGTAGAGAGGGGGTGTGACTGGGGAGAATCCCCAGAGCCAGATAGAGAGGCTTGGTGGGCTGTATTTGGTCCCTGAGTCTGAGATTCCCCATTCCTGTCACACAGGATATCTTATAAAGCATGTATTAGGGATGGAGGCTACGTAGCACATCATACCTGGCTTGGTATGTGACTTTTGCAGGAGTCGGTACATCAGATCCTACAAAATCAAGGCTGTTCCCTGCAAATTTCCTCTTCAGGTTGCTGTGGTTGGTCCCTCCACCATCCAAGCAAGTGGCCGTGGTTAGTTCTGCCTTCCTGACGCTATTGGGGAGAAGGGCGGCCCCCTCTTTTAAACCTGTGATGCTCCGGTAGGCGTCAGGGACTGGCTTTCTGCACAGGCTGTTGACACCCAGGAAAGAACCACTCTCCTTCTCGTGGAGCAGCCATTTCTCCTCTTCAGCTTGGAGCAGCAACCTTTTGTGGCTTGTTTCTTGAGGAGGAAGCTCTTCCCGGAACCCTTTCACCCAAGGATGGCCGGTTTTCAGCACTGGCACCTTCAGCAGGCCAGCTTTTGGGGGCTCTGTGGGGGTTTTGGCCTGGGGAGGAGCGGGCATGGCGGCTGCGGGTTGTTGCTGGGCCTCAGGCTTGGTGGCGGCCATCTTGTTTTCCGCTGAAGCAAAAGAATGCTCAAAGAGGAGCGGGTAGTAGAAGCGGGGCAGGAAGGCCGACCTCTCAGGGTTCTGCAGGGGCTGGAAATGAGCAGAATGGGGGTGCATCAGCTGGGCAGTGGAGGCCAGGAAAGGCAGCTGGGTCAGGTGGGAGTGTGGCGTGGAGCTGCTGGTCACAGAAGGGCTGAGATAAGAGAAGAGGTTGGGGTTCAATGGATAGTTGATCCCCAGCAAAGAGAGGTTGAGGCTCTGGGGTTCATGGTATTCATGGTATGCTGGAGGAGGGTAACAGGGGATGATGTTTCCATCGGGAGACAGCGTCGGGACCTCACTGGCACCTCTCCTTTGCCCGTTGGCTACTAGCTTCCATTGTTCCATCAGGACCCCGCCAGTCCCGGGACACTTTTTGGGCACTTTGCAATGCTTTGGCTTGGTTTCTAACTCCAGAGGGGAAGGCGGCTCTTTCCCCTTCACCACGTGCTTCTTCAAGGAGAAGACATCCGTGATGATGAAGTCCGGCGTGGGGTCTTTGCAAGGCTTATCCCTCTTATTTTTAAACCGGAAGAGCAAGGTGTTCATGTCAGGCTCTGCCGAGTCCTCCCCAGTAGGGCTGGCCTCTTTCACCTTCTCCTTCTTCTCCCCGGAGTCCATGTCCTGCAACAGCCCGGACAGCTCCTCCTCCTCTTCCTCCTCCTCCTCCTCTTGGAACTGGTTGGTTTCATCACTCATCCTTTCCGAGGCCAGGTCTTCAGTCCCTGCAAGTTTGTCTCCGCTGCTCTCTCTGCCTGCTGCCTTCTTGTGGTTTGTGGTTCCAGTGGTCCCCGAGGCGTGTATCTCCGGCTCATCGGGCCTCCCGCAAGTCCGCGAAGCCTCTGTGGCATGCAGGAGTCGGAGATCCGGGTGGAGGAGGTTGCCCTTCTTATAGGGCCAGTCCGACTCGATGAGCAGCGAGAGGGAGTTTTTGCACAGGCTGTACTTCATGTGGTTGTAAAGGTGGGATTTCTCCATGCAGGTGAAAGGGCACTGGAAGCACTTGTAGTTGTAGGGCTTCCCCCATGGCCTGGGGATGTAGTGGGGCTTCTTGGGCTTGCGTTCTTTGTGCTTGTAGACTGAGGCCAACTTACAGCCCGCTTCTTCCTTCGACATGGCTGCCCCCAACAACCCAGTTCTCAAGTTATGGGGTGTGGGGCTCGAGGCATCCACGCCCGATGGCTCACCTTGCTGGAACTGCAGCACAATCTGGAAAGAGAGATAGCACAAAGATGCATTAATGGACAATTGGCAAAAATGTATAAATCTAAATCAAATCTAAATATAAATCTTCCAGTTCTTGACAAGTAATAATCTTGCAGCAGTTGTGGCATACAGAAAAAATGTAACATCTTTTTGGGGAATTTCTTCCCCTATTATTCCAAGTATAAAGGCTTCTGGTTTTTTAATAAAAGTGTTTTTCAACACCTTTTTCAGTTCATTATAAATCTTTCCCAAGAGGTCTTTTACTTTGGGGCACATCCACCACATGTGGTAAAAGTTTCCTTCTTTTTCTTTACATTTCCAACATTTATTATCTGATGTATGATACATTTTTGCAAGTTTTACAGGTGTTAGATTGTAGTAAGGTTAAAGCTTACTGGAAAATGATATATAATGAAATGAAAAGGATGTTTAATAACCTTTGTTAAAAAAAAACCCAGACGTTTTTCTTTTGGTTAGTTATAGGGAGTTATAGGGACAGAACTACCTAAAATGTATGGAAACTTATTCATGTACGTGACTACAGCAGCAAGAATGTTACTCGCCCAAACATGGAAAGAAGCAGAAGTCCCAGCAAAGGAAGAATGGATACAAAAACTTATGGAATATGCAGAAATCGTGAAACTTAGTGGAAGAATAAGAAATCAAGATAAACTTTTTATAAAAGAATGGAAATGGTTTATTGAATATTTACAGATAAATTGTAAACGGATAAGATAATTGTAATAACCTGCAGTTTTATAAGAGAATATATTTGAAGTAGATGAATAAATGAGCAAATTATGTTAATTTGGATATGCAGAGGATATTAAAAATAAATTTAAGGAACCACAGAAAGGGGAGGAAGGAAGTCAGGTTTTGAAATGTTAAAATGATTGTAAAATTAGTGAAATGTATCAAACTAGTGAAATGTATAAACTTGATAAGTATAAATGAAATTTGAAAAACTGGGGGAGAAAGATGCATTAATAGACTCTGTACTGCAAAGGTAGGCATTCATATTGTGTCTCACTGGAAAATATGGGCTTTAGCTCAGCAGCAGAACATTTGTACTGCACACAGAAGGTCCAGGTTCAATCCCCAGCATCTCCCAGTAGGGCTGGGAATGTTCCCAGTATGAAACCCCAGAGAGCCACTGCCAGTCAGTGTAGACAAAACTGACCTAGATGGACAAATGGTCTGACTCTGTATAAGACACCTTCCTGTGTTCCTGTCATCTCACACACCCCAGTAATGTTTGATGCAACATCTGTGTGTACGGAGTACAGTGGCATCAGCTCACTTTTCTTATTTATTTCATTAAAAAAGATCTTTACATATGGTCATATCCAACTCAATCCTATTTCCTGTTCCTCAGTGATTGATTCATGCGCAGCCTGAAACTGTAGCTGGGAAACTGGACTCCTGTCTCCTCTGAAAACACAGTTTGCAGGTCAGATGCTCAGAAACATTTGCTCTTCATGTGCCTGAGGCAGCCTCAGAAATATTCACAGGCAAACCAGGACTGGTTATTCAGTTTTGGCACACTTCTGCTGTTCCCCTTCTGTGCTAGACTGAAAAGTCCCCCAGTGCACTCTCCCTGGCAAGAAGGGGGGGAGGGCAAGAGAACAGGAATTTGTGCTGAAGCACAACCACTATGGAGAGAACAGAACATTGGACTAGATCAGCCTTTGGCCCCAACCAGCAGAGCCATCCTTAGCAGAGAGGAACTGTGCCTGGAGAGACTTCTAATGAATCGTAGTTAGCATTGACTGGGGCGGCTTGCTCCCTTTTGGCGCACTCCCACTGTCCTCTCCCTTCTATGCTAAACTGAAATGTTTTAAGCGCTTCATATTCACTGTCTGTTAGCCTTATAACACAGACTTGTAAGGTAGGGGAATAAATTAGATTTAGTTCTCCTCTGAAGGTCCGATTGATATTTTCTGGAATAATATGAAAACAAAAGCACAGCCACCTTCCGACATTCACACTTTACTGAACTTTGCAATGCAGTTCTCCAGCCACACAGCGTGTACAAAAATGCATTTTCGTGGGTAAAATATGCATAAAAATGCACTTATTGAAAATAACCAGCCGAAATGGGAGGGGGGGGGATGCTTTGCAAGAATGTGCATATTTGGGAAGAATTGCACACAAATTCATGCATGTTGTGAAAGATCTGAGTAAGATGCTGATGAATTTTCATGCCGTAAAAAAAACCACACCCAACAACATGCAAACTGATGTGAAAACGTGGACAGCATTGTGTTTTTATTATACAGTGTGTGAAAGAGAGAAGGATAGGGAGGGAGAACTTGAAAGAAACAAAAATTGGCAGATTTGCCCCTCTCTAAAAGTAGGACAATGTTATTAGCGCATAGCACAGGGGTCTGCAACCTTTAAGACAAAAAGAGCCACTTGGACCCGTTTCCGAAGAAAAAAAATAAACTGGGAGCCGCAAAACAGGGACATAATTAGAAATCAGAGGGCCCCATAGCAAAATTTGCTATGCCCAATAATCAATGCCCCAAAATGCCATAGAAAATTAATCAGGGCCCCAGTGTACCATAAATCATAATCAGTGCCTGATGTAAATAATAATTAATAATGAGGGCCCAATGTCATCCTCGTCATTATAAAAATAACTTTGAGTTTGGGCTGCCTTGATTACTGGGAATGGGCAAAACTCTGACTCCCTTATTAGGACACCTGTATGGTTTCATGTGTGTTGCTCCCATCAAGTGAACTTATAAAATTTCCTCATATTGAATCAACCCATTAATACATCTACCTCAATTTCCTGACCAGGCCGGCAGGAGGTCACAGGCAGGCCGCAGGCAGGAGCAGCAGCAGCAAACACGCGCTCCAAGCCTGCAAGCCTTTTCTGCTCCTTGGCGGGAAGAAGCGTGCCCGTTTTAAAAAATAAATAACTCCGCCCCCCCCGTGAGCCTATTGGCTGCAGAAATGCGGCGGGGAGGGGCTGATGCAGGGATGGGGCCGACCACGCTCCCCGGGCTGCTAACGTCACCTTGTGTCCTTTTTGCACAGCGCACGCGCACAGCAGAGTTGTGGACTCCGGCGGGCGCCGTGCGGGGCGCAGGCGCACAGCGTGCCGCCGGAGCTGTGTGCTCCGGCGGCGGTGGGCACCGCACGAGTGTCTGGCGGCCGTGGCGGGCGCCGCCGCATGGCTCAGGCGGCGCATGGCTTGGACGCCTCCTCCCCTCGTATCCGCTCCGGAGCCGCAGCAAAGGTGTAAAAGAGCCACATGCGGCTCCGGAGCCGCAGGTTGCAGACCCCTGGCATAGCAGATGAAATTATTTGTGTGTTTGGGTATGTATATGAGAGAAATTTGAGCTGCCATTTTGGGTTTGTGGGGGGTTAAAATTTGCCCTTCTTTCTTTACTTCTGACTAAAAAGCTGCGAGTTTTTAAAAAATCTGTTTCGGAAAAACTTGCAGGCACCAACACAACTTTTCCTAGTGGGCAAGTAGCTGTTTGGGAAGGGAAGTTATATTGGGAAAATGGCACTGGAGGAAATGGTTTAGTGCCCTCTTCCGTCAGTGCTGTGGTCCTAATCTGAATCCACCCCACCCCAGTTGCTTTTTACAAAAAAAAAAACAACAATCCCAAAAACAGAAAGAGGGGAAATGATAGATCTCCTCTAGTTTGGTCGGCAGAAATTGCAGCTTGCCCTAAAACAAGCATGGGACTGATTTTTCAGCCCGAAGATCACAAAAACGGGTGGCACAATCAATATAAATGTTACCATTATAGAGTAGGCTAGTTTCTACACATTCATGAGGTAGTGTGCTGCCTAGGCTGTTTTTGAACTCTCAGTAACAATTCACAGCCCCTTTTCAAGGCTATCTGTGGCCTCTCAGTGCTGGTCAAGGTTTTGCAGAGTAAATCTACGCATCGTACAAAGTAGAACCCTTTTAGCAAGCTGCAACAGGGAGGTTCTGGGGAGTGACCCCTGGCCCCAATCCTGACCCCTGGTGTCTTTATTTTTCACTGGCAAAACTTTGGAGGGCTTGCACACCAGAGAGTATCAGTTTGAACACCTACACCGCAGAGCACTGGATGAAGATGAGCAAGGGAGGGGCCAGGGGCATTTGGGGAGGCTTGCTGTCTGCAGGGGTCTTTCTACTGCTACCTGTAGCTTTGGGAACAAGGCTCTGGGGCTCTCTGAGAGACAGGTGTTTGGAAGCCTGCTTGGCAGAGCCTTTCCCGCACTAGCAGATATTCTTGGTCTGTTGAATTCCTCTACCTGCCACAACGCATTATTTCCGCTGAGCTGAGGAGACACAGCATTATGGGGATTTGCCCGGGGGCCAGCGCCACGTCAAGAGATTTTGCACCTGTGCATGGGAATTGCCGGATCCCTTTGCCACGAGAAACCTTGAGAAAAGGAGCCAGACGCAGGGCAGGGAGCGAGGAAGGCCAAGCAAAGTGGAGAGAGGGTTTTTTTTTGGGGGGGGGATATAGCAAAGGAACAAGAGCACCCAAGAACAGAGAAACCAAAAAGGGAGGCGGAAGGAAATAAGGAAGGAAGCAGCAAAAGAGGGGATTGTATTTTCTGGAACATCAGACAGTCAAGCCCAACTGGTCTGAGTATAAGGATGGAGTAGACATTTTGTTCTGTTTGCATTTAAAGGCAAACTTATTTCAGTACATGAAACGGAATGCAGCCATCCTTTGAAATTCAAACATCTCTGAATTTTGCAATGCGGTTCTCCAACCAAGTAATGCATACAAAAATGCACATAGTGTGTGTATTAAAATGTAGATGTTAGTAAAAAAAAAAAACATACAAAAGTGCCTGATATTAGGGTAAATCACTTGGGGGAGGGCAAAACCATGTAGAAAAAATTGTGTGCTAATTAGTGCTAAAAAGCTGGTGAATTTTCATATTTTTTTTAAAAAAAAATGTCTGAAAACTGATGTGGAAATATAAAGAACCAAACTTCTTTCAGAAAAATGAGAAACTGAGAGAAACTGAAACAGTGAGTTTCGTCCATCTCTACCTGAGAACACTGGTGCAGTTAGGTAATTTGAAACTGGATTTAATAGTCTCTCTCTCTCTCTCTCTCTCTCTCTCTCTCTCTCTCTCTCTCTCTCTCTCTCTCTCTCTCTCTCACACACACACACACACACACACAGAGAGAGAGAGATGGCAATGTCTATTACTTCAAATGGTCTCATGGGGTACAGGGTGAGGAATCTCTATCAGCCCAAGGGTCTCATTCCCCCCTTAGCAACCTTCCAAAGGCCACATGCCAAAGGCAAAAGTGGGAGGGACAATCAATGCAAATGTTACCTGTACAGTAGGCTAGTTTATGCACATAGTGCCACACCCCCCTCACTATCCTCCATCCAGACAAGCAAGGGGCACAATCAGAGCTTAAGGGACACATCCCAGCCAGGCAAAAACAGCTGGAGTCTGAAGCAGGGCGAGTGAAGGTTATGGCCAAGGGAGGTGGGATGTGTGGCCTGGGGAGAGGTTCCAGGGCCACATGCAGAGGCTTGGAGGGCTGCATTTGACCCTGGGCCTGCGGTTCCCCACGTCTGCTTTAGATGATAATATGTATTACTTCACTTACTTCAAAATGTGACAAGCCATCCCTGCAAACCCTACTCTGTTAGCAGATTGTTGGAGCCTGCAAAGCGCTTTGCAGGCACCACTGACCACCTGATCAGTGGCGCCTGCAATGCCCTTTTTGACGAAGCCATGCCTTCACCTACCCCAGACCTGATGTCATAAGGTAAAGGTAAATCCACGACTCTGGGGTTGCGGTGCTCATCTCGCGTTATTGGCCGAGGGAGCCGGCGTACAGCTTCCAGGTCATGTGGCCAGCATGACAAAGCCACTTCTGGCGAACCAGAGCAGCACACGGAAACGCCGTTTACCTTCCCGCTGTAGTGGTACCTATTTATCTACTTGCACTTTGACGTGCTTTCAAACTGCTAGGTTGGCAGGAGCTGGGACCGAGCAATGGGAGCTCACCCCATCACGGGGATTTGAACCACCGACCTTCTGATCGGTGAGCCCTGGGCTCTGTGGTTTAACCCACAGCTGATGTCATACATTATGCCAATTGTAGAGGGAGGTGGGTGTAGCTTTTCCTTGTGGGCCAAACAGGGAGGCCTGGCAGACCCAACGAGGCCTGCGGGCTGGAGGTTCCCCACAGCACAACCGAGGGAGGGGAGGGCGACAGAGGTCATGATTAATTCAAATAGAACTTGAAACACAACTTCATTCAAATGTACATTTAGAAATCAGGATTTGTGCATGCTCTGACAAAACCAGCGGGGGGAAAGGTTGAGATTCAAAAAGGGGAGTGCAGGGCACTGTGGGGGAAGGAGTGTGTCTCAGTGATAGAACACCTGCTTTGCTTGCTGAAGGTCCTGGGTTCAATCCCAGGCATCTCCTGGGAGGGAACCCTGCGTGAAACCCTGGAGAGCTGCTGCCATTCAGTGTGGACAATACTGAGCTACGTGGACCAGTGGTCTAGCTCAGCAGGGGCCAGCACCTGCGGTATGTTCCTGTGCTCATCTCAGCCTCCCTTTTATTGTTCTCTCTGCAACAGAGTGACATGGCGACCCCTCTGAAATCTGTTAATCCACCAAAGGTTGTTAGACAGCAGAAAATGTGTTCCAAGAGTGCTGATATTCCTGGCAGCTAGCAAGGTACGCCAGCAACACGTGCAAAAGGGAAGGTTCTGTAGCTATTAGGCAGAAATAGCTGAAGGGGATGTATGTCTCCGGGGAAACCTGTTCTGCAGGAATCTGGGTAGTGTTCAACCTCACTTGACCACCAGGCGTCACCAGTGCTTCAGCTGAAGCAGCTGCTTCTCAAGGGGTGGAAATTATCTTCTTTTATAAGGTTCAGAATCTGCCCCACAGCTTTTGCACAATGTATGGTTTATAAAGCACTCTTCACCAGGCCAGTTGAAATCCAACCCACTTGGAAGCTGGCAGAGGCTGTTACGACACCATCCCAAGATGGTCAGAGTGGCTTTTGTCAATCAAGGAGGCAGGCCTCAAGCCTGAGCTGTAGGAAATGGGGCAGACATTGCTTTGGTCAGGGCAGCGAATGGCGCTTCCCCCCAAACCAATTCATGTACGTATTTCATATTTTAAGCCTGAGCTTCAGCACTTCAGCACCCAGGACAGAAAACTCCACAAGGACTTCTCCCCATCTTGTTTCTTATCAGATTAATAAGCTGAGTAAGCATTTGCTCCGTTTTATGAAACCCCAAATTAACAGCTGGGAAGATGCCTGTTTAACTGAGACATTTGGAAACCGCCTTGCACTCAATGATTCCTGGGCAGTGCCCAGTAGCATTAAAACCACAATGAATCATAAAAAAGGAAATAAAACAATATCACAAGGATTTAAGAGACCAGAGTTCTAATCCCCACTTAGCCATGAAGCTCACTGGGTGACCTTGGGCGGCCAGACACTGCCTCTCAGCCTAGCCTACCTCACATGGTTGTTGTGAGGATAAATAACCACCACCACCACCAACAACAACAACGTTATTATTAATTGGAAACAAAACTGACCACAGAAGCAAAAATAAAGTATCACCAATGCACTCCCCCCCCAAAAAAAAACCCGGGCAAAGAGATGATTCCAAAGTGCATTTCTGACAGTTAACTTTGCAGACCAGCAGCACATCAAATGTTCCCAGTTCTAAATGGATCAGGATTTCCAAAAGCTACTCTTTTTTAAAAAAAATTAAAAAATAATAAATTGAAGAATGAGTAGTTGCATCTGTTTGGGACCTAAGAGTGAGGCGCAGTGACCTAGAGAATGTGGTTGGTGGGATTACAAGTGTGTCCTTTTTTTCTAGCTCATAAATGTTGGATGGAAAACATGACATGAGATTGGGACTGTTTTGCAGATTCTCAGTTCTGTGTTCTGGTTTGCCAGCATCACAATACTACATAGGCTCACATTGCCCTATCTCTGCATCAGGAAAAGGGATGAGGTGAAATGGACTCATAGACTACCCACAAGGGAAGCTGTCAGTTCCAGGTATTTGTTACCATTACCCTTCTCCAGGTGACCAACTTCACTTGGGATGTTCAAGTTCTTGTGAAACAGAAACGGCCACCCCCAGGGACTGAGAGGGAAAGTGCAATAATGAGATCAGACAGCTGTGGAGGTAGGGGTGGCGGCAGCAAAGATGCTGAACTCATAACACCTACAATTCCAGCAGGATCTTCAGCTCACTGATGGGAAGCGCTGCAGAGATGGGCCAAAGATTTAAGGGTTTATTCCTCAACCACTGAAACCAAGGACTAGAAGCTTGTGGGTGCTTTTGTAATGGCTGCTTATGTACAAGTGGAGCATGGGGTTGGGGCATGCCGGATTCAGCAGGCAGTACGAGTCAGTCCCCCCTCAAAGCTACCCCAAAGATACAAACTTTATCTTTCCACAGGCCTTCTTTCCAAAAGGCCAAACACTCTCTCTCCAGCCTGAACAAAGCAGGTGAGGGGCATCTACTAGCCATCAACTACCAACCACCAGTGCTGATTTAAGCCATCAACACATAGTAAGAAAACTTCTTTAGCTAACAGCTGTACAAAATGCTCAGTGAGAAGTTGGCGCTCTAATTCTGTTCCTCACAAAAGCATGCCCCAGTACATAATGCAAGTGGAGTGGTCACTTCTACGTCACCAAAAGGGGGGGGGGGAGAATCACCACCCTCCAAAAGAGGACACAGCTTTCCATAAAAGTTGCATGTGCTAAAAAAAGAAGGCGCTCCTCTACCTAAAAATGGCATGTGCTAATTTATATGCATGGAAGCATTTTTTTAAAAAATAAAAAGCTCACCAATTTAAACAGAAAAAAACATATCATCATCATGGAGAAGGATGCAGCTTGAGGCTGGGGTTTAGCACAACACAATAATACAATAAACACACACCATCTTCCCCCAGGAGTATTAACTCCAGAGTCTAAAATCACTTCTCTGTGCCATAGAGGACATGTCTTCTGCAGCTTAAAAGAATTGTGTGGAAATGGAATTTCAGCCAGAGCTGTTTTTCTCCTCCTTCCCCGTTCCACACCTAGGTGGGGGTGGCCCAGAAGATGGCCTTCTCTGTGGCAGCCCCTAAGCTGTGCAATTCCCTCCCCAGAAAAGTGCACCTGGCACCGTCATTGTACTGCTTTTGCTGTGTGCTGAAGGTGTACTTCTTTATCCTGGCCTTTGACACCCAAGGTGCACATTACTAGGACCCAGCCTATTCTTCTGGTTGTAAATGCTGGTTATGGGAGGCAGGGTATTGTTTTGGTTTGATTATGTATTTTGTAACAAAAAATAAAAATCCTTCCAGTAGCACCTTATCTGAGGAAATGTGCATGCACACGAAAGCTCATACCTATGACAAACTTAGTTGGTCTCTAAGGTGCTACTGGGAGGAATTTTTTTATTTCACTTTTTGTTTCGACTATGTCAGACCAACACGGCTACCTACCTGTAACTATGTATTTTGTGTTTTTATCCCGTATTTTTTATGCTGTGAACCACCCTGTGATTAAATTGTTTTAGCTGACTGTGTGTGTGTGTGTGTGTGTGTGTGTGTGAGAGAGAGAGAGAGAGAGAGAGAGAGAGATGGTTTTATGACCATCATGGGACCTCATGGTGAAAGGCAGGTAAGAAACCCTAATTGAACCACCACCGCAGGACAAGCTACGCCTCCAGTCCCCCGCTCATCTCCAGGCTTTGTTAATAACCAGCACTTTGTTAAGACCATTAACTCTTCATTGCTTTCCACAATAAACACTTAAAACCTTGATCTGTTTCTACCCCAGGCTACAAAAAACAGCAAGGGCAAAGCTTTTGCTAATAGCCAAGGAAGGCCTGGGAGCCAATAACCCCACAAGTCATTGGGATAAATGGCTGGTATTGATCGGTGGTATTTATGTCTGCGGTGTTTCAGCTGGGAAAAAAACCCAGCCTGCTGTTCTCTGCTTGAACCTTTCACTTTTGACATGAAAATGAAGGAGGTGATGAACCCACAAACAGAGATTTGTGGGGAGAAATTTTATTCAGTTCGTACTTAAAAGTGAGGCTACCTGGTTTTGCACTTTACAAAACAAAATGCAAAATGAAAGACCCATCAAAATTTGCGCTTTTTCAAAATTTGCATTAAAAAGTGTATATTCGCTGATGAATTTTCATGAGGACTTAAAAAAAAATCACAAATTGTTATGGAAAAATATTGAGAACTGAATTTAAGGCTGGAAAATGAGAAACTGAAATAAATCAAATTGAACAGATTTACCCATTCCTTCCCATCAAGCAATGAGGTTGGGAGATGGTTGTTCACTCAAAATATCTCCCAGCAGCATGGCAAATAATCAGGGCAATGTGAGTTGCAGTGTCACGTTCTGATCTGGTGAAGGAGCCCACAGCGAGACTAGTCAGGACCTGCAGAACCATGGAGAGCTCCAAGTACGCCACTTGCTCTGACAGCAGACTGAGGCTTTTAAAGCTCCGCCCGCTCGTGGAGCATCTAGCTTCTTAAAGGGCCAATGCGCTGCCCTGAAAATGGGCACTCCTCCTACCGTCCATGGTCTCCCACCTTTAGCCACTAGATGACTCTTCAGTTCCTTCCAACTCTACATTTCTATGATTCTATGAATGTGTGAATCAGAATGTAGATGCCTTTCAGACTTTGCACTTCTCTCCAAATTTCGTGATAACAGTTCTGAGCACCAAAGAATCCAATCAAAAATGTTGGAAATGTGTGTTTTAGGATTAAAAAATACATATATTTAAGTATATTATGTGTGATCAAAATATCAAACGTGTGTAAATCTACCCACCCCAAATCCTATCAATGGCAGAGGCAAATGAATAAATAAGAACAAGAGTTCAATGTGGGCCTCCAATTTTAATTCTGCAGCAATGAACCTTAGTTATCAATATTTAATTATTTAAACGTATTTATAAATGACTTAGGGACGCGGGTGGCACTGTGGGCTAAACCACAGAGCTTAGGGCTTGCTGATCAGAAGGTCAGTGGTTCGAATCCCCACGAAGGGGTGAGCTCTCATTGCTCGGTCCCTGCTCCTGCCAACCTAGCAGTTTGAAAGCACGTCAAAGGTAAACGCCGTTTCGGTGCACTGCTCTGGTTCGCCAGAAGCGGCTTTGTCATGCTGGCCACATGACCTGGAAGCTGTACGCCGGCTCCCTTGGCCAATACTGTGAGATGAGTGCCACAACCCCAGAGTCGGTCACGACTGGACCTAATGGTCAGGGGTCCCTTTACCTTTACCTATAAATGACTTAATTTAGAAAGGCAGGAGATCTGATCACAGATCTCCTTTGTCTGGTCCTGTGAGATTGTCACTTGCCTTAAAACAAGTGTGGGAATGCTTTTCAGCCTGAGGGCCGCATTCCTTTCTCAGCCAGTAGGGTCAGAGGCAAAAAAAAAAAAAAAAGTGGATGGAGCAATGAATGTAAATGTTACCTCCGTGCAGTAGGGTATTTCTATGCACTCTTCTTACTCTCCTTCATCCAGACAAGAGAAAGGCATTCCTGGAGTTCAAGGGCAAAGAGGTGTGTGGCTAGGGAGGTGGGTTGTGGCCAAAAGAGGGTGCATATGGCCTGGGGAGAGTTCAAGACTGGACTAATGAGAAACTGAGAGGACCAAAATGGATCCTTCCATCCCTACATTCAGGCACCACCCGTCCGACATGGATGAGGATCCCTCGCGCCAGGGAATATACATTTTCAACTCTATCCCCATGGAAACATCAGCACATGCTCCTGAGTAAGCGGTTGGGTCAAAGTGTGCCACCGGCTTCTGGCTGCAATCAATGGCACGAGGCCCATTGATTGCAGCAACTCTGGGGTGCAAACTCAGTATAAAATAAAAATAAAAAACGAGATTATATAAACACACCCGCTTCCAGATGAATGAAAAGGTTGCTCTTTTCCCCATCTCGTGGAAATCACCCGGGGAGGGGCAGGGGGAGCATCTCGGAAAGGAACTTTCTGTTGAAAGCTCGCCTAGGAGCAAATGATCAGCTAAAACAATTGGACAGCTCATTAGGGGGTGTATTCAAGCAGAAGGACCACAGCTGACCTTCCCGTGTGCCAGAATCGCTAAACGGCCAGGAGTTAAAATCTCCAGGAAGCGGCTGGCAGCTATTGGGTCAAGGAGGACAGCTCCTTCAGATGCACCAAACCCGGAGCAGGACCAACCCAGTCAACCACACAGGTGGCTTAGGAACATTGGGTTGTAGCCAACCAAGTCCTACTCAAAGTAGACCCATTGAAATGACTGGAGCAACGTTCGCCGTGCCCATTCATTTCAACGGGTCTCCTCTGAGCAGGACTCCTATTGGATACAGCCCATAGGAAGCTGCCTTATACTGAGTCTGACCATTGGTGCACGCAGCTCAATATCACCTACACTGACTGGCAGCAGCTCTGCAGGGTTTCAAGAAGGGACATTTTCCCAGCCCAGCCTGGAGATGATGAGGATGGAACCCGGGACCTTCTGCATGTGAAGCAGGTGTGCTGCAACTCAGCTACGGACCTGCCCCTTCCAAGGGCTTCGGGATAATTCATAAAATCAAGGGCTGGTGTCAGCCTCTGGGATCCCGGGATAGCTGCTTAAACCGGCCCTTTATTTACTTATTGTCAGCTCTGAGCAGCACAGGTGCCTAGCTCTGGCCACCATTTTAATTTCTCACAATGACACTGAACCAGCATCACTCTGGGGCATTGTGTGAAATCAATAGGATCACCCTCATTCACCCACTACTATGAACCCTAACCCCAGGCCCAGTTGTCCTAGTGCATAGCTTTACTCCATTCAGTTGTATGGAACAAGGCATTGTACAGTGGTACCTCTGGTTAAGAACTTAATTCATTCTGGAGGTCCGTTCTTAACCTGAAACCGTTCTTAACCTGAGGTACCACTTTAGCTAATAGGGCCTCCCACTGCCGCTGCACCGCCGCCACGCGATTTTTGTTCCCATCTTGAAGTAAAGTTCTTAACCTGAGGTACAACTTCCGGGTTATTAGAGTCTGTAACCTGAAGCGTTTGTAACCCGAAGTGTTTGTAACCCGAGGTACCACTGTAATTGGGGAAATACTTGTGGCGCCCCTATTGATACAGTCTGGATCTCCCCCAAATGCCCAAACAGAAACAACTACTATTGTTTTATTACCGCTGCTGTTCATTGTTAACAACTTTTCTATACCAATTCAACAAAAAGTCCTCTGGATGGCTTACAAAATCATAAAAATCCATAAATAAATAGCAGCACATGCATTCAAACTGTCACAGTGACCAGCGTAAGAACAACGGAATCAACTATATATTCTGGAAAGTTGTCTGCCTGCCTGCCTGCCTGCTCATCTGTTCTCTAAAGGTTTTGCTGCCTCTCAAGATGCTATCACAAAACTTGGCACAAGGGCTCCCAAACTGGGGCAGTGGTCATTGTCAACATTTGGACACTAGCTGCCATTTTGAATCAAGATGGCAGACTAAAACAAAACTTTGGTGTGATCTTTTGGGTATGAGTTAGGACACCACTCAATATATCATCATCAAGCTAAACATGAGGGTTCCTGAGGTGGGGGGGGGGCAGTGGTCTTCAACAATGTTTGTATCTCAGGCATCATTTTGATGCAAGATGCTGGACTGAAATGTGACTTTGGGACGATTTCCCCATTTTTTGTCATAGGTTCACCTGCCTCTCAATCTATCATCACCAAACTCTGCACAAGGGTTCCCAAGGTGGGGGCAGCTGTCTTCATTTATGTTCCAGGCGCCATTTTGAATCAAGATGGCAGACCAAAATCCAACTTTGGTATGGCTTTGCCCGATTTCTTGGTGTGGCTCACTAATTACACTACCCATGTAAGAGAAACACCCTTTTTTTTGGTTTCTACAAATTCCTGGGCAGTGCTGGGCACTCACCGCCAATCCAAAAGTAAAGAGCAAAACATATAATAAACCAGCATAAGAGAAGCATGAGCCAGCAAAACTCAACTACGGTACTATGCTTACAAATAGCCACTGAATACACAAGGATTGGCCCCCATTATTTGATACAGCTGTATGCTGTGCTAAATTTCATTGCTACCAGAGGGTGTGTTGTGAACAAGGAATGCCATTGGACAATGTTGCTACTCCCCCACTTTTTCTGCAACATGTGCTGCTGTTCTTTCGTGATTCCCCCATGAAAATAGCAGGAAAGAACTTTCTGCCAATATACTGCCCCAAATTTTGCACCTGATTCCCCCAATGTCTGGGTTAATGGGGTTGCAAATAGAACCAATTAACATGGAAAGGAGCACTAAACTATATTCCGCTACATTCCCAGAAGTGGCTTCTGCATCGTGTGAAAACTCAAACAGAAATAGGAAATTAACAATGTCAGAGAAACGGAATAAATGACCACCTGAATGCAGCCTGAATGAGACTATGGTGGAGCAGAGTTTAAAAAACCACTCCCGATCTTCATTTCCTCTCCTACGGAAGGTCCCAGAGCTTTGTTGTCTATTGAAGCCCTCTCCCAGCCACACACCCCTTCCAGACTCTCAGTTGTATGTTGCCACCATGCCCAAGTGACTTCAAGCTCCCAAACTGTGCTTAGGGGAACCCTGTGCCTTTCAAAGTCTTCTGATGTGCAGGTTTTAAGTGGGTTCAGCTTTTTTCTCTCTCTCTGGGATGGAGATCAAGTGACCAAGGGTGGTGAGCTTCACCTAATGAATCTCACAGCCTCTCTTGCAGGCACAGGAGCTGAACCCGAAAATAAAAAGCAAAAGGAAACCATAAACACAGGAAGGTGCCCATCTAGCTCAGTATTGTCTACACAAACAGCAGGTCTCCAGAGTTTCAGACCCAAGGTCTACCAGGAAATGTCAGGGAATTGAACCTGGGAACCTTCTGCATGCAAAGCAGATGCTCTACCACGAAGGGATGGTCAATCTTTGTTTTGTTGCCTCTGCAACAAGGGCCCTGCTGGCATATTTGCAAATAGCCCCAACCCCCCACCCCAACATTTTTACCTGCCAACTCCTGGAGGGTGAGGGAAGGACAGAAGGATGGAAAGAAAGCAAATTGTCATGCCTTACAGTTAAGGATTAGTCTGAAATCCAACTTGCTGGCAGCTCCTCTGGGCTGTAAGCTCCCACTTTCAAAAGTTGCAGGTGGAGCAGGGTGGGCTGGTGGCTCTTTCCCTTTCCATTGCACTCACCTGAGCAGGTGAGCCGGGTAGAGGTGTCTAGGAGAGCAAGACTTCCGTCACACTGATACGGCTGTGGGCAGAATGGCATCCGAGCCCAGGTTGCGGAAAACAGCACAGCCAACTGCTCTGCCCTCTTCTTCCTCCCCAGCCAGTACCCATTTCCACCCATTTGCCCTCCAGGCTTGTTTGTGATTTGCAGTGGCCCTGGCAAGATTTAGAGTGGGGAGGAGGAGGAGGAGACAAACCCTGGCTCGCTGAAAGCAGGTCAAACCCAGCCAAGCACCTCAACAGGCACAGAACGAGCAGGATCAGTGCACACAAACCCAGCTGGCAGGAGGGGAGTGGAAGAGTAGGCAAGTACTGCCAGCCAGGCTGGTTTGAAGTTGACTGGGCAAGTTGCTGGGCTCCTTGGCTTAGGCTGCAGATCAGCCGTGACAACATCTAAATTGGTGCATACAACAATACCTAAAAGCAGCGGGTGGAGAACTTCAAACCCTAGGGCCAAATGTGGCTGTCCCAGCCTGACTCTTGAACCTCTCCTCCAGGCCTCACCCATCAATAGCTCTGCCCTACGTCCTTTTGCTGCCAGGCCAGGTTCAAGGGGTCTTGTGATAATTCACAAAGCCCTAAGCAACTTTGGCCCAAAGGACCTTGTGATTCTCTGTGCTCAATTGCTGAGATTCTATGGTTCTCCACTTGTGATCATACCCTCCAACATTTCTCCAATGAAAATAGGGACAACCTATATTCAGTTGTTGTTGTTGTTGTTGTTGTTGTTGTTGCTACTGCTGCATTTATACCCCGCCCACCTGACTGGGTTGCCACTCTGGGTGGCTTCCAACATATATAAAAACATAATAAAACATTAAACATTAAAAAAAATCCCTATACCTTCAGGGCTGCCTTTAGATGTCTTCTAAAGGTTGTATAGTTACTTATCTCTTTGGCTTAGGGGATCACATAACTCCATACCCTCCAACATTTCTCTGATGAAAATAGGGATGTCCTAAGGAAAAGTGGGACATTCCAGCATCAAAACAGAAACTGGGAAGTGAGTTCCACAGTTTATGCTCTGTTTGAATAAGTCCATGAGGTCTAGTGCCATGAGAGGCAGAGAGAAGTTTTTCTCTATCCATTTCTCCATGCCATGCATCCATTTATGAACTTCTATCATGTCACCTCCTACTTTCCTTCTCTCTAAAAAAAGCCCCAAGCGCTGCAAACTTTTCATTACAGGGAAGTTGCTCCACCTCATTGATCAGCCCTTTTCTGACTCTACAATAACCTTTTTGAGGTGAGGCGACCAAAACTGTATGTGGTATTCGCATGACAGATTTGCACCCTGGCATTATGAGACCCTATGCTGGGGGATCCGACACTGGATCTGGCGATCCTACCCTGAGCAAAAAGGCTGGTTGGGTGGCCATCTGTCATGGATGCTTTCAGCTAAGATTCCTGTATTGCAGGAGGTTGGACTAGATGACTCTTTGAGATCCCTTCCAACTCTAAAACTCTGTAATTCTGTGATTCTACGACCTCCCGTCTTCATCCATTTCTAAAAGTCTGTGAATTTGCTTTGGGTTTTTTTCCAAAGCCACCCACAAGGGCTTAGGAGCTGTCAAGGGCCTTTCACTCTGCATCATAAGGAAGGGGAGGCATTTCCCACTGACCTTCACCCTCCCAGATGGTACAGCATAAACCTGCACAGGTGGCTGTCCGGATGGCAACAGCTTGGCAAAGTGAGTTGCTTCTGTGCAGTCCGGGAAGGAGCTCTTGCCGAGACTTACCTCCCTCGGAACAGCTTGCATGAAAAGATGCCCAAGGAAGAAACAAAGCGAGGCAGCGGCCAGGAAACGCCATCAGGACTAGAAGCGCCGCAAGCGGAAGTATTGTTCACTGCCTGCCCAGAAATGGGCTTGACCAAAGAGGTTGTAAGAAACAAAAGTGGGTGTTTGAAGGGCAGGTCATGGGAAACAGGTAGATCTGACCCAAGGACACATCAATCCACCTGGGAAGCTGTCTCCTAGAAATGACCTTGAACTTGTATTTTGTTCATCTGCCCCTGGATTGTCTACCGGGACTGGGAAATGTCTGTAGCTCAGTGACAAAGAACCGCCATACAATTCTGAGCTAGATGGACCAAGGGTCTGATGTGGTATAAGGCAGCTTGCTATTTGGGGGGAGGAAATGCTAGCTCAGTGTTGTCTACACCAGGCATAGGCAAACTCTGGCCCTCCTGATGTTTGGGACTACAATTCCCATCATCCCTGACCACTGGTCCTGTTAGCTAAGGATGATGGGAATTGTAGTCCCAAACATATGGAGGGCCGGAGTTTGCCTATGCCTGGTCTACACTGACTGCCAGCAGCTCTCCAGGATTTCAGACCGACTTTACTTTCTCCAGCTCTACCTGGAGATGCCAGGGATTGAATCTGGGACCTTTAACCACTGATTTACCACTGAGCTACGATGGCCCTTCTTCCATGCTGCCAATAGGAGAGCAGTGAGTGTCCAGGATGTTGCAGCACCAAGCCAGCACTAACCCCCCCCCCATCCCTTTCTCCTTGATTAGGTACATCTACTTCTCATTGATTTCTGATGGCAAACCATGCTAATCTCCCTGTCATTTCACGAAGTATTTTTCCTGTCCTTCCCCAGGGCAGCCTTTTCCTCCAAGGTCAAGGTCCTTATCTCTCTGAAACAATCAGTATTTACATTCCTCAACCCTTCAAGACTCAAGTTATGCATGGTGGGAACCTGTGCCAAGAGATCTTGTTGCCAAAACATGTGATTTATTATTATTTTTAATCACAGTTCTCAGAATGTCAAGGGTTCCCCCCCCTCTCCCCCATTTAAGGTCTTGTGAAAAAACCAGGAGATTTTTCAGGTTTAAGTCCTGCTCAGAATATACCCATTGAAATTGATGAACCTAAGTTAATCTTGGCCCATAATGAGTCAGCTCTCAGAAGGACTAGAATTGGATACAACCCTTCAACCTATCCCTGTCAACTTGATAACAATGAGCAGCCTGTCTAGGAAATACTTCTTCACAGAGCAAAAATCAACTTGTGGAACTCCCCGCCACAAGATATGCCTACTGCAGAGGACACAGGGTGGGTGGAACAAGCTAGGAACACATTCTCGGTTCACACAAAGTACAACACCAATCTGCTCCTATGCACAGCTCAGTATATCCCAACACTCTTCTGAAGCCATGTCTTTCAGAGAAAGCTTGGCAATGACAGAGAGGCTATCTTTGGGGCAGTCAATGTGGTCCCATCAGGGTATGACTTCTGGGCAGATGTCAGGGCCCCCAGAAACCAGAATGAACAGGAGGTCCCCCCCAAATACAGCAGAAGCTTCTCGCCACATTTTTAAGTAAGTGTAGTAGTACACATTACCATCTATAGAGTCCACGAACCCCAAATCCAGAATGTAAAACCATCTAGCTGCACACTGAGGGGAGATTGTCAGTGGCAGAGCATCTGCTTTGCATGCAGAAGGTCACAGGTTAAATCCCTGGCATCTCCAGGTGGGACTGGGAGAAACTACCATCCGCAACCCTGCTGCTGCCAGTCAGTGTGCACAATATTAAGCTAGATGGACTAATGGTCTGACTTGGTACATGGCAGATTCCTGTGTATAACCTTGTAGCTGCATGTGGTTTGGATGGTAACGATGGACAAATCTGTTGGTTTTGGTTTCTCTCATTTTCTTATTTTCCCATTCTTCAGTTTGACCAATTTCCCCATCACCTTGAAAACTTTTTTTTTTAAAAAAAGTTTGCATTGAAATTCATATGCGTTTGTTTATGCATTCCTCCAAATAGATGGATTTTTGCAACCAATTTCCACAGGCATGTGGTTGGCCACTGTGAGAAAAGGATGTGGGACTAGATGGGCCACTGGCCTCATCCAGCTGACTCTTCCCATGCTCTTAAAATTCAAAGACATCAGAATTGCCAAAGGCTCCTCTGCAATTACCTTTCATCTGCACTTTGAAGCACAGGTCTGGGCTTTCCCGGCTCATGTTTAGGTGCTTCCCCCCCCCCACTTTCCCCATGAAAACTCACTCTTTACTGCTGAATCAGAACATTGAAAACCTGAATGGAAGCATGCACCTATGCCTTGAAAGCACAGGGCAAAAGTTAAGTGTGGATAAGTCCTGAGTGCGAATGAGTTCAGTTCACATTCGGCACCCGTCTGCACACCTGCCAACAAAGTTTGAAACCACAAACATAACTGAAAGATTGTGCTTTCAAACTGTGTTGAGACATAGCCAAGCAGCGGACCGTCTGCTTTGCCGGCAGAAGGTTCCCTGGTTCCATTCCCACCATGTCCTGGTACATGTCTGGAACCCTGGAAAGCTGCTGCCAGCCAGTGTCTACAATACTGAGCTAGATGAGCCAAGGGTCTGACTCAGGATAAGCCAGCTTCCTATGTTCCCAAGATTGCCTGGTGCACTCTGTTCAGGATAGAAGCCCATCCTTGTTTGGGGTGTGTGCATAGACTACTAGCTCCTTGGTTCACTCCAGGCCATTTGGAACGAAACGATGAGTGGCTCCCGTGATATGCCCCAGGGATATCCTTATCTCCCCGCAATACTGCACCGCCCTTGGGCGCCATTCCTTTCTACCAGTTCCCAGGCTTGATTACCCTCCTGCCTTCCGCTCCCCCTGCCCGTTTCTTAATGGCCTTATATATTTAATCTTGCGTTTGGCAGCTGCCTCTATTTGGAGCAATGTCAGGTTAATTCATAACTCATCACCATGGCTTGCAGTTCAGAGAGGCCTGCGGTCTCCAAGGGGAAGCTGTCCTTTGATAAGATGATAACAGAAAACTTGCTCCGCACGTTATTATTATTTTTAAAAAACAACAACAGGTAGCTTGAAAGTTTTATTCCTCTCTCTCCTCCCGGCTGAAAGGTCAGGGCGTCCTGCCTGCTTCTCTCCCCACCCCCTCTGGTTTTTGCCCTTTGTGCTTTGATAGGAGACATGTTCTGTTCCGAAGGCTCCGTAATGGCCAAGCTCTGATGTAACTGACGAGCCTTGCCAGCCTGGCTCACCCTGCAAGGGGCTTTTGGGGCTAGGGAAAAAGGTAAACTCACCCTGACGGCTGCTGTTCGGAATAAAACCAGGGAGGGGCGGAGGAAGAGTGGGGCCAGGAGAAGGAATAAATCAGGGTAGGGGAAGCTGTGGCCCTCCGTATGTTCATGGACTCCAGCTCCCTTTAGCCCCAACCAGCACAGCCAATGCCAAGGGTGCAGGTGCTTCTGTGGTTTTTAAATGCCCTGAACCACTGGCGCCCAGGAGACCTCAAGGACTGCCTTATTCCTTATAACCCTCCCTGATCACTGAGGTCTTCAGATGGTCGGCTCAGATGCTCGGCTTTTGCATCAGCAAGGAGCGATGCACTCACTAAAGGTAAAGGTAAAGGGACCCCTAACCATTAGGCCCAGTTGCAAACGACTCTGGGGTTGCGGCACTCATTTCACCGGCCAAGGGAGCCGGTGTACAGCTTCTGGGTCATGTGACCAGCATGACTAAGCCGCTTCTGGCGAACCAGAGCAGCGCACGGAAACGTCGTTTACCTTCCTGCTGGAGCGGTACCTATTTATCTACTTGCACTTTGACGTGTTTTCGAACTGCTAGGTTGGCAGGAGCTGGGACCGAGCAACGGGAGCTCACCCCGTCGCGGGGATTCGAACCACCGACCTTCTGACCGGCAAGCCCTAGGCTCAGTGGTTTAGACCACAGCGCTACCCGCGTCCCATATGCACTCACTACTTAGGTCCAATTTTATGGAACTCCTTTCCAACTGAGAACAGACAAGCCCCCTCCCTGTTGAACTTAGTGTCTATGGAAGACTAATCCAGCAGGCACCGTAACTGAATTCTGAGTTATAGTTGTACAGTAGTTTTACACAACTTTCATTTTTATTGCACTATGTTTGTTCAACACCACTTGGTACCACAGAATTGTAGAGTTGGAAAGGACTCAAAATGAAATCTAGCCCAAAAGAGAACCTCTGTGTATGGCTACACACCAGAGATGACTAAGGATAGGGTCATAGGAAGCTGCCTTATAATGAGTCAGACCATTGGTATTGTCTCAGTATTGTCTTTATTTTTTATTTTTTTAAGTGTATTTGCCGTTTCCATAATGAACATAATGAAAATAGCAAACGCCTTCCTGCCCTGCTCCTCCGAGTACAATCCCTGTCTCATTCCAATGCACCCAAATATTTCACATTCTAATAAAAGTACCTTTCTGTATGTCCCTGTGAGTTGCTGGTGATCTATAGTCATGCTTTTTTTTTTTTTTGCAGTTGCATAGGAAATAAAGCCAAACCCTGTTGTTGTTGTTTAGTCGTTTAGTCGTGTCCGACTCTTCGTGACCCCATGGACCATAGCACGCCAGGCACTCCTGTCTTCCACTGCCTCCCGCAGTTTGGTCAAACTCATGTTCGTAGCTTCGAGAACACTGTCCAACCATCTCATCCTCTGTCGTCCCCTTCTCCTTGTGCCCTCCATCTTTCCCAACATCAGGGTCTTTTCCAAGGATTCTTCTCTTCTCATGAGGTGGCCAAAGTATTGGAGCCTCAGCTTCACGATCTGTCCTTCCAGGGAGCACTCAGGGCTGATTTCCTTTAGAATGGATAGGTTTGATATTCTTGCAGTCCATGGGACTCTCAAGAGTCTCCTCCAGCAGCATAATTCAAAAGCATCAATTCTTCGGCGATCAGCCTTCTTTATAGTCCAGCTCTCACTTCCATACATCACTACTGGGAAAACCATAGTTTTAACTATATTAGCACAATTGTTTACTGTTCAAATAGTGTCATGTCTTATTTGAGCTCAAGTCCATGGAATTAGTAAAGAGAGTCATTTTCCCACTTACTCTTAGCAACCAGAAGCACCATAACCAGACATTGGAAAGACCTATCAGGAGTAAACATGGACCAAACAGTATGGGAAACAGCCCTACTAGAAAAATTAACCAATAAGTTGAAACTGACACGGGGACAAATAGAAGAAGACGGCTTCACCCCGGTATGGTTCCCCTTTATCACATACACAGCCCAACAAGAGAATGACAAAAATCCACCAACAGCATACGAATCAATATGGTTAACCTGACCCAAAACACTCACCCACCCCACTCACACACAAAACAAAGACCACCACAGGCAATCACAAAGGAACAACCATATCCTGCCAACCCCAACATCTCTCACCTTCAAAGGAAAACAAGTGAACAAAAGAGAACCTACACAAGCCACGCTGACAAAAAACCCCCACACTTATTAAGCAAAATAGAAACATTGTCACCCCACCCTTCCCCATCTACTTTCCTTCCCCTCTCCTCACCAATGTCTCAACAAATGAAACTGATTTGTAAAAATGCTAAGAGAGACATTGCACTTATCTTTGTAAACCAAGAAAACCCTTAATAAAAATATATTTAAAGAGAGAGAGAGAAAGAGAGAGAGAGAGTCATTTTTAGCTAATTCACTTGCTTTTGCGGGGGGGCGGGCGGGGGGGGGGACGGGACGGGACGGGACACACACATCAATGTTGGCCAGAATGTTCATTTGCATCACAAATGCCTCTCCTTCCATTTCTGCATTAAAGCCTGATCCGAAGGTTCACTAAACAAAAAAAAAGTGGCGAGAAAGAAATCTCCCAAGGCGATTCAAAACCTCGCATGGATTTTCAGCCCTTTGAAATTAGGAAAGAAATGGCAATTGCGGCAGGATCAGACCACCCACGGGCCACTCCTTTACTACTTCGTGTTCTCCTTGCACCTGTCTCTGTGATATTATATTAATATGGCCCTCCTGCTCCCGATTTATAAAGCAGCCTGTAGCCCCAGGCCGACCAGGAGAAGCTTTTAAAACACACATGCAGGGGGTTGGTGGTGATGCGACTTCTTTGTTCGTATATATAGCAAAACAATTCCCAGCTTGGAATTTATAGATTGGCCCCTTTAACTAAAACAACCTCCAGGGCCCAGAGAAACAAAGTACACTTTGGTTGATGGTTGATTCTCTTTTTATTTTTTTCAAAAAAAATTCTTAGACAGACAGCCTTTGCCCAGGAGGGGCGAGCATGAAAAATGTATGAGAGGATCCAGAGAAGGGGAAGATGCTGAACAGAGGCAATCGATCATGCAGCTCCGAAAGCCACACAGCTGTGCTGGTTTCCTTGTACTCGCACCTCGCCTGCTATCATTCGTCTTGGGGAGAGTTGGACCGTGGGTTCGCTCCACAGACCTGCATCATGCAAGGAGGGATCATGTCGGCCAAGGGCAGAGTCACACCTAGGGATGGGAGAAGGCATTGCTTTCCATCCCAACCCTGGATTTGCCGCATGCACCAACGTCCCCATTCCGCTGCAGTTTGTCTTCCGCCCAAAGATACTTGCTTTGTCTCGGGGTCCGCTGCGATTAAATTGTTTGTTTCACAGAATCAATGACTTAAGTTACGCTGTCGTTACGTTGTTCCGCCCCATTCATTTACGGATGCGTAGCTCCGGAGATAGGGCACGAAATCCGAGTTGTGGGTTCAAGCCCAATGTTGCACAAAATGTTCCTGCGGTGCAGGGGGTTGGACTTGATGACCCTCAGGGTCCCTTCCAACTCTACAATTCAGTGATTCGGTGAAACACAATGCAAATGTGCAAATTATTTGTGGACTGAAAGGAACAACAGCAGTGGAGGCTGATCAGATTTGCTCGACTGATCTCCATTCTGGACATGGGGTAGAAATGCAAGCTGTGTGCTCGTAGGGAAGCACATAACCTGGTTTGAAGGTTTTACCAGGTTCACACCATGTTTGTTCTGTCACTTGCAATAAATCAATCAATTAGGGTGTCAGTACCTACTCTCTGAAACCCCCTGCAGATTAATATTAAGCGGGCTATTTTGTTGTACAAGGGACGCAGGTTAAACCACAGAGCCTAGGGCTTGCTGATCAGAAGGTCGGCGGTTCAAATCCCCACAACGGGGTGAGCTCCCGTTGCTCGGTCCCAGCTCCTGCCAACCTAGCAGTTCGAAAGCACATCAAATACAAGTAGATAAATAGGTACCGCTACAGTGGGAAGGTAATTGGCGTTTCCGTACGCTGCTCTGGTTCACCAGAAGCGGCTTTGTCATGCTGGCCATATGACCTGGAAGCTGTATGCCGGCTCCCCCGGCCAATAACGCGAGATGAGCCCCGGATCCCAGAGTCGGTCACAACTGGACCTAATGGTCAGGGGTCCCTTTACCTATTTTGTTGTACTTTTGTTGTTTTGTTGTACTCCCCAGACATACAGACATTTCATTACCTACATTCATTTTAAAAATTCCTTGATTTTACATGAAGTTTGATTATTTTATTATGTCTGTTGTTTTAAAGGCTGTTTTATGACTATTTTTGATGTCTATTTCACACCATTATAAAAAAGAAAAGCAGTACATAAATCTTGCTAAATAGATAAATAAAATAAATAAATACCCACCTCAAATGCTGATGAATTTTTAGGAAGGCTTTAAAAATAAATAAATGCAAACCGATGTGGAAACATGGAGAACTGAGCTGAAGACGGGGAAAGCGAGAAACAAATAGGAATTGAAAATTACAGATTCACCCATACTTACCTGGGGCTACCCAAGACTTGCACACCCTGGGGGGAGGCAGGAGAGGAAAAGCCCAGGCCAGGGGGCTAGTGAAGAATATTTTGTACTGTTTGTTTGTATTAATATTTTAACATTGCAAACCGTGCCTCGGATACCTCGACAGAAAAAGACAGTATTGTTACGCGTTGAGCTGAAAAGCTAGAGAGGCAGAGCAATGGGTTGATCTCCCTTTGAATCCGAGGCTGCGGCTATTGGAGAAACAAGACCCTCTTAGGGTACTGATGCTCTGAACCCCTCCATCGTAGGCTCAGGTCGCCTATATGCGTAAATAAGCCGTATAGCGTAAAGACACCACAGTCTTCACCGCAAGTAGTAGAAATGCAAGCAGTAAGGAAGTAAGTACAGTGGTACCTCGGGTTAAGAACTTAATTCGTTCTGGAGGTCCGTTCTTAACCTGAAACTGTTCTTAACCCGAGGTACCACTTTAGCTAATGGGGCCTCCCACTGCTGTTGCACTGCCGCCGCACGATTTCTGTTCTCATCCTGAAGCAAAGTTCTTAACCCGAGGTACTGTTTCTGAGTTAGTGGAGTCTGTAACCTGAAGCGTCTGTAACTCGAGGTACCACTGTAAACAATCTACCCATTTCACAAAAGAAATGGTGGCAATGCACACCCACAATAGGCCAAACACTCCCACCAACCGAAAAACACACAGGCAAAGAATAAGAATCGCCCCTCAAAAGGCAACCTGTATAAACAAGCCAAACAACTCGAAAAAATGTGAAGGGGTAGAGTGGCTTGGTGAGAGCCGGGGGTGGGGTGGGTGGGTGAGGGCATTGTGGTGCCTTCAGGAACCATTTTGAAGACCTCAACTCTAGCGTCATGCTTTGGCTTTTACATCATTTTGTCAACCCCCTCCACTACTCTTCTTGGGGGAGACAGTATATGCTTTTCGGCAGCACCCTGTTAAAGGATGTGACGGATCTTCTACTAAATTCAGACCATAATTTGGGGTCTCCACCCACCCATAAGCCACCCACATCGGCTGGCCATGTTCAGGCATTCGCCCACAACTCCATGACCACGCACTCCTCCCTCAGCCCCCCCCCATTTCTCTGCATTGTGCACCAACTTCAATACTGATAATCCTGCTTTGCATTAAACCAGATTTTCCTCCATGGCACCTGTTCTAACTGGAGATGCCAGGTATTGAACTTGGGACCTTGCCTTCTGCCCTCCTAGTCCTAATGGGCACCAGCCACCACTGGTACCATGTCACATGACAGCATTCTCTGAAGACTAATGGACTTAGCTGCCAAATATCCCATTTTTCGAGGGAAACCCCCAGATTTTAATCCGTTTCCCGCTGTTCTCCCAAATGGAGAAAAATCCTGGAAATCCCCCGGATTTCCTACCTGCCAGGGAGCCTCCATTTTGGGTGCCGCTCTGCCCATATGTGGGCACCGGAAATCGGACAGAGCGGCACCGGAAGTCGCTTCTATGCATGCCCGCCGGCCATCTTGGTGGTGGCCACATGGCGTGGCCACCACCAAGATGGCCGCCAAGCATGCGTAGAAGCGACTTCAGTGCTGCTCTGCCTGATTTCCGGTGCCCACACATGGGCAGAGCGGCCCCGGAAGTTGCTTCTACGTAACTTCCGGTGCCGCGCCGCTGCTGATCCCGCATTTTTCAGCGGGACACTTTGCAGGTATGCTAATGGGCACTAAGTGGGCACCAAGGAAGATCTCTTTGGGCGTATTGCGTGCCATCCACACTGATGATCCCTGCACTAGAACCTTTGCCATGGGCTCCATTTTTATCGCCCTCTTGGTTTTCTTAACCAATCTTCTAGTTACTGCTAAAAATTCTTTTCTGGTTATTCTTTTCAAAAATTAAAAAAATATCAAAATATTGCTTAAGGATGCTTCCAACAAATGAGTCACTGAGTTATTGCAAGCAGGTTGCTAGCAATAGGGTGTGGTTTTGTTTTCTACGGAGCTGAAAAGCATGAGAAGGACTGGGCCCACAATAAACACCAACCTGGAAACATCCTAAAATAATGTTATTGCACTATAACACTTTTTAAAAAAATGCTGGGAAGGGCAATGAGGACTTAAGAAGAGTCTTGCTGGATCAGGCCAATGGCCCAGCTGGTCCAGCATCCCGTTCTCACACGCGCCAACCAGAAGCCTGTCCAAAACCTGCAAGCAGAACCTAAACACAAGAGGATTCTCCGCTTCTGTGATTTCCAGCAACTGGAATTCATTAGCATTTCCTGCAACTGTGGAGGCAGAGCTTAGCTATCATGGGCTGGTAGCCATGGATAGCCATTAACCTCCATGAATTTGTCCAATCCTCTTTTAAAACCATCCAAGTTGGTGGTGAAGGAGGGAGTTGCATAGCTTATCTACGTGTCATGTGAAGAAGCCCTTCCTTTCGCACAGCCACGAGTTCTAGTGTTACAAGAGAGGGAGGAAAAAAACTTTCTTCTACAGTGGTACCTCTGGTTACGAACTGAATTCATTCCGGAGGTCCGTTCTTAACCCAAAACCATTCTTAACCTGAGGTGCACTTTTGCTAATGGGGCCTCCCGCTGCCACCACCGTGCAACTTCCGCTCGCATCCCAGGGCAAAGTTCTCTACCAGGAGCACCTACTTCCGGGTTAGCGGAGCTCATTACCCGAAGCGTTCATAAGGCGGACGGTATGTAACCCGGGGTTCCACTGTATCCCCTATCTCCATGTTATGCATCATTTTATAAACTTCTTTTGCAGCCACCGTCCTTTTAAGCAACATTCCCTGCCTCCCCTAATTAGACCATTCCAATCTATACTTGTGATCCAAAACAGAATAAGTGCTCAGGTCACCTCCAGAATGCCTGCATTTTGTGGCGAGGATTCAATCTCATCCTGGAAATCCAGTCTGCAGCAGTTCAAGTGGATTAAAACGCTCTGTTGGTATTTAACACAAGACTAACACATCAAAGGCACTTCAAATAAATCCCCACTGTGATGTTTGTTGCTGGAAAATGATTGGGGGGGGGATGCACTGAACAGTGTGGGATGAACAAACAATTAACAGGAAGACAGCTAACCACCACGCAAGCAAATATGGACAGCTCCAGGATGAATGCCCGTTGCCACATCCCCTCCCCGCAGGGATGAATGCTTTATAAAGAGCACACATAGTCAAATGAGGATGAATGCTCTACAAAACAGGTCATCTGGAGAATCCCATACTTCTTCTCTTTTTTTGCTTTTCGGCATTTCCTGGGGAGCGGTGAGAAATCATGCTTCAAATGAATTAAGCACCCAGTGATAAATAAATAACTGGGATGTGTTTTTTTCAAAACAAAACAACAGCAACAACAACAACATAACAAAAACAATCGTTCAGGATTCTCTGCTCTCTCCAAATGGTGAGTTGGCTGAGTTGGGCCTTCCCCTTCTGCACTCCCAGCAGCTGCACCATCACGGCCCACTGCTGTGGATGTAGTGCCGCAAGGTGAATATGCCAAAAAGGAAGAGAAGGAAGAAAGAACAGCACAATATCACCGGAGTAGTAGAACAGCCATGGAAGTTCCACCTTAACAGCTCACTGAGAAAGAGCAGCAATTCTTAGTGCTAGGATCCGCCCGTGTAGAGGCGATATGGGTCATAGCCAGGATTTCTCGCAGAGAGGATTTCCTGCAGATTTGAACTATCTGCCTGCTACTAGCAACTATGAAGGAGGGGTTGGGATTGGGAGAGGGGTAAAAATGAGTCCCCTCTATGTTTTGCTCTGCAGAGAAGTCTGGGGCAGGAGGGGGCGGGTTTTCATAGGGGAAATGGCACGGCAGGGGGGAGGGTTAAGTACTGCTCTCTCATTGCTGCAGTCCCCATCTGGTGGCTGCACATTAGTAGTAGTGTTCCTAATCTGGATTCTAGCCAACTACAAGTTCCAGGATACTTATAAGAAGTGCTTTTTTCTGGTGGTACGCAAGAGGTACGGATACCCCTAAACATTTTGTGAATCTTTGTACTTTTGTCCATTTACTGTATTTATTTTCCCTGATTTGAACTATAAAATGGTGATTTTACAGAGTCAAAATGAGAGTACCCCTAAACATTTTTAAGAAAGAAAGCACTGCTTATAAGTTGTCATGGAAATCATTCTCCACCTGTCCTTCGGTTTTCTGTTTTTCTTTTCCAGCTGACATTCAACTTTCTGTGACTCCCTCTGTCCACAGAGCATGTCCATATTTCACAGGGCTTCTGGGAGCAAGGAGCTTAAGAGTTCCTTTTTTTCTGTAAAAAAACTCAGCCTGCAGTATTTTCCATGTTTCACAGCGGCCCCCTTTTAACTCCGCTTTCACTGGGAAGGAGTCACCGGGTTCGCGGTTTGAAGGCATGATACCAGTTGACGGTAATGGAGTCGGTAATCAACAGAACCACCTAAGCCTTTTATTTCAAATTAATTAGCTGCTCATTAGAAGGGCTAGATGTGTTTTTGTTTTGCTTTGTTAAAAGCACACTGGCTCAAAGTTTGCTTCTACACGTCCCATAAATTCAGCACATCTTCCATTAAACAAAGGATGAGTAATTTTTACTGCAAGAGGCCACGAGAGGAAAATCTAAAATATGGAATACATATCTCATAGATACTGTATGCTTAATTGTTTTACAATAATAGATTTTTCTATGTTTTTTGCAGCTCTTATTTTTATCTATAAACACGTTAAGTCTCATCAGGGAAAAATGTGGGTTAGAATTAATAATAATAATAATAATAATAATAATAATAATTTACCTAGGTTATTTTCCACTAGCATATGTATTTTTATGCACACTTTACCTAGTATATGCATTTTTGAACACAATACTTGGCTGGAGATCTGCATTGCAAAATTCTGAGGAAGGTGAATCTCATTCTGCATGTTGCTTTGGAAAATGCGAATTAGGTAAATTCACCTATAAATGTGAACTGAAACAAATCCCCCCCCCTTTCCCAACTGGAATCAAGCGTTGTGCGCATGAAACTGCCCTTGCCCATTCTCTTGCCTCCCTCCCTTTGTCTCTTTCTCCCTCCCTTGCATCCCCCCCTGTTTTAGACTGCAAGCTCCTCGAGAGCAGAGACCTTTTTTTTTAAACCTAGGCATAGGCAAACCCCGGCCCTCCTGAGGTTTGGGACTACAATTCCTATCACCCCTAGCTAACAGGACCAGTGGTCAGGGATGATGGGAATTGTAGTCCCAAACATCTGGAGGGCCGGAGTTTGCCTATGCCTGTTTTAACCTGTGAAATTTCCATAAGGCTCCATCTACATGGATGTAGCAGTATTTAAATTATAATTATTAGCAACATACCTGGATGCATCATCTCTGAACAGAGCAAAGGGTTTGCGGGTAAGAAACAGTGGTGTGTTTGTTCCTCTTATTTGCACCTCTCACCACAAATAAATAAACAACAACAACCCGAGCTCTGAGCTACTGGAAAGAACAAGCTACGCACAGACATATCCCTTTATGAAAATGCTAAGAGAGGTTTTGCTTAGGTTCATAAGACGGTAGATGCCCTTGTATTGTTCCATTTTGTTTTGTTTTAAGCTGCTTGATTGCTTGTGCCTGTATATGCTAAGTGTTTTAATCTCTCTACGCCCGGGTAGGTTCAAATGGTTTCGTAGAAAAGGTTATACTGCTAAGAGCACAGATGTGATGTGTGATTATACATCGCCCACCACTTGTCACCAGAACAGATCCAGATTCCCTGGGACCCAGGTATTCCTAGAGCATTTAAGATCGCCGTGGATTCTAGGCAGGAAATCCTGCCATTGGAAACGTTCGTAGATCGTTTCGTGGAACTATGGATTATAAGCATCAAACGCTGCAACTGGACTCTGGTGGTGATTACAGCTTTTTAAACAAACAAACAAACAGCAGAAGCAGCAGACAACTACCAGTCTCAACAAGTATCTTTGTGTTATCTGGTGGGCAAAGACAGCCCTAAACTAACTGAAATATACTCGGAGTCGAGAGTGAATTTCATGCTCTTTATTCAGCTCATATTCATCAAGGAGAAGAAGAGAAGACGAATGGCTCTTTTCCCAAAACCATCTGCTTATATACAGGGGCGTACCCAGGATCAAAACTAGGGGGGGGCAAGGGGCGGGGCCAAGGCACGGGAGGGGAGGGGCCACAAAGTGGGAATGTGGGCGGGGCTACAGAGCCCAGGTGAAATCAAAATAAACCTGAAGCGACGGCGGCGAAGGGGAGAAAACCAGCGGCCGCCTAGAGGAGAAGAGGGAAGTCTGGGGGTGGGCGGGGGGGGGGAGAGAAGGGAACCAGGCTTGGATCGGGGCCTCCGCGGAGGTCTGGAGCAAAGCCCCGGCCTCCGCGAAGCTATCCGAGGCTCCGTTGCTGCAGCGGTCTCAGGCGCTGAACGACTCCCGACGTTCGGGAGACCTTTGAGCACAGCCGCGCTGTGCGCATGCGCCCTGCACGGCGGCCGCCGGAGTCCACAGCCGCGCTGTGCGCATGCGCCCCGCTTTGCGCATGCGCAAAGGTCTCCCGAACGTCGGGAGCGTCAGCCCTTGCCCCCTCCCACACAGCGCGGCTGTGTGGACTCCGCACGGCTCGGGCGCAAGAGACTGCTGCGGGCGCCGAACTCGCGCTCCGCTGGGCTGTCCTCCGCCTCTGCCCACCAGCCCCGCCGGCAGCGCCACTCTTGCCCGCAGCTGCCCGACCGGCCCTGCCTCTAGAGTAGGGCAGCGGCCCCTCCCTGCCCCGCGGTGGGTACGCCCTTGCTTATATACATGATTTACACAATGGGCCTTGCGTGATTGGCTACTTCAGGGCTACACCTGTGGGCCAATTATATTGTGGATTGACTTCTGCCTGCAGCCTGATTGGCTGCTCCTACAGGCCAATCAGGTAGCAGATTCACTTCTGCCAGCCGCCTGATTGGCTGCTCCAGCAGGCCAATCAGGTTGCGGATTCACTTCCGCCTGGAGTTGGATTGGGTAGCTCCCGCTGATTCTGAATCCTATTGTTCTAGGATTCAGCTCAGTACATAACACTAACATTTCAAATGCTTCTGGTACACGGAATAGCATTCCACTTACCATCCTAATAATGCCATTGCACCTCTCACCTGCCTCCCCACTAACCTAGCTGGCTCTTTGCAATCGCTTCGAGGGGAGGGCTGCAGCTCAGTGGTACAGCATCTCCTTTGCAAACATGCCCGCCTAAACTGGATTTGGATATGACTTCTATTTGTACAGCAACTTGGGACACATTGCCAGCACTCTGAAACACTGAACAGCGGCAACAGAAACTGCAAAAGGCTGATTTCAGCAAGCAGGAAGCAACTGCACACCAAGCAGACGGGAGAAGCGCCAAAAGAGGACATTGTTTCCCTGAAATCCGTCAAGAGTTCTTACTAGTGCTTCTTTCCTTTACCCCACACATGCCACCTTTCCACTGGGTCTAAAAACCAAGCTGCTTGCTTAACTAAATTCCTTAAATGACATTCCTCAAATAACCGAAACCGAAGCTGGCACCACGGCAGGTTCATTGATGGGCGATCGTGCCGACGCTTCACTTTCCTGTAAAATCAGGGGTTCCCAGAGATTTTGCCATACCTATCACACGGTCCATCGCCGTGAGATCACTGTTACGGTGCAATTCCCTCCTGTGCTTATAGACAAAAATCGAACCAGGGGTTTGTGCGGGTGTAAAACAGCAGCGAAAAAGTGACAGGTTGCAGGGAAAGGCTGCAAAAGGAGAAAGGTTAAGTGGCCTTCAGGGCTCCAGAATTCAGGATGCGTCTCCCAGGCAGAAGAAGCAGAGAAAGGGGGAGCAGAATTGCTTTACTAGAGCTTTGTTGGATTCATGATGTCTCTCCTGACAAAAGGACGGGAGCAAGGTGAACACCTGCTGGGTTGGAGCAAAGGCCCGTTTAGCATCCTACTCCCACAGTAGCCAATCAGAAGTCTCTCTGAGAAGCCCACAAGCAGGACATGGTGGCAACATCAAGAGTCCTCCCTAGCTGTTGTCCTCAAGAAACTGGCATTCCGTGGTAGACTTCACTTGCACATGGAGGTTCCATTCAGTGATAGAGGCTAGCAGGTTGTAATCATGGGCTAATAGTGATCCTCTATGTCTTCCCAACCCACTTTATTAGTAAACAGGCGCTGTTTCTGCTTATATTCACACCATTTGGCAGCTTATTTGACTTAGCTGAAATTCCTCAGGGAGCGCAGCAGTGATGTCCCTGCACAAATTGAAAAGCTTCCATCTCCCTGTCGGGGGCTACACAAATCCCCACTGAGCCGTGGGAGAAAGCAAACACACTTTAGATATTCTCTAAATGATATATGAAGGGGATCTCTAGAACTTGTACATTGACCACTGACAACAAAGCGTATGACTACGATATTACTGCAGATTTAGTATGCATTTTTTGTTATATACAAATGATAGGAGAAGACTCAGTCTATTTATTTGTATTGTTTATTTTATTTATCTTCCTTTTTTATGAAACCCAATAAAAAGTTATTGAAAAATAAAATAAAGTGGGGGAACAGACTTTTCACTCATCATTACAGAAGATGAGGGGATAGAAGGGAAGCTTTTTGCCCTGTTGCTGATCTGAACACAACATCCCTGAGCCTAAACTGACATCTCAAAATCTTTATTTGAAATCAGAGTCAAACAGCCAGCCTTGCACATTGCTTGCAATCCCTTTGTAAAGGTCACCTCGTAGACATCCCTGGACTTCTCCCTTTCCGCAAAACCTATACCCACAGGCACAAAGAAATCTGCATTACACCGTGTCAGACCACTGGGTCCATCTGCATTGGTATTGTCCACACTGCCTGGCAGCAGCTCTTTGGGGTTTCATGTAAGGCACATCATTCCGTGTCTTACCTGGAGATGCAGGGGAATTGAACTGGGCACCTTCCCCAGGCAAGGCAGGCGCTCTGCCACTGAGCTGTGGCTAGCTTTGCTAACAAAGGAAGCTGCCCTCTACCAAAGTCAGGCAGCTGCTCCATCTAGCTCAGTGTTGTTGGCACAGACAGGCAGCAGCTCTCCAGGGTTTCATGGAAGTCACAATCCCATCCTTACCTGATGCCACAGATTAAACTTTCTGCATGCAAAGAAGGTGCTATGCAGTGCTTTCTTTCTGGGGGGGGGGTACCCCAGTACCGGCACATTTTTTCTTCTTCTAGAAGAAAAGCACTGACGCTGCGACCCCTCCTGATCAAAACCCAACAGTTTCTGCCTCTTTCTCCCTCAGTTCCCACCAAAACACAGGGGCCCCCCCAGCTGCCATAAAAAGTGATGCAAAAGTCATCCATCAACATGCTGGAACTGCGAGTGGGGCTCACCGACTCCAGGGACCTTCCGAACGCAGCCCCCTTCCAATTCCGTAACAGCCACTGCCCCCCTTTACCTTCGAAGTCCCCTTGATTCCAGCGTGGGGAGCATCCATGGAGGTTGAAGTTTCAGTCCAGACAAACCAAAAGCCCAGGTTGGGATGCAACACTAAGTCAAACCATGGCTTAGCCCTGAGTAGTGCAGAAGCAACCAGGGTGAAGGGAAAGCACGGCAGCTGTGATATTTGGTCTGGGAATGCGTGTGTTTTCCCTTTTCACACTAAGACTTGGTTTGGCTTAGCATTGTTCTCTGTAGCAGCTTCTGCAGAGGTTTACTAAGCTGCCCAAACTGCCTTGGGATATTACCTGTGGCTTACTAGGCTAAAAAGCAGAGACATCACCTTGCCGACAAAGGTCCGTATAGTTAAAGCTATGGTTTTCCCAGTAGTGATGTATGGAAGTGAGAGCTGGACCATAAAGAAGGCTGATCGCCGAAGAATTGATGCTTTTGAATTGTGGTGCTGGAGGAGACTCTTGAGAGTCCCATGGACTGCAAGAAGATCAAACCTATCCATTCTTAAGGAAATCAGCCCTGAGTGCTCCCTGGAAGGACAGATCATGAAGCTGAGGCTCCAATACTTTGGCCACCTCATGAGAAGAGAAGAATCCTTGGAAAAGACCCTGATGTTGGGAAAGATTGAGGGCACTAGGAGAAGGGGACAACAGAGGACGAGATGGTTGGACAGTGTTCTCGAAGCTACGGACATGAGTTTGACCAAACTGCGGGAGGCAGTGCAAGACAGGAGTGCCTGGCGTGCTATGGTCCATGGGGTCACGAAGAGTCGGACACGACTAAACGACTAAACAACAACAACTAGGCACAATTTGGCCTCTGCAGGACTAAATGTGCATGTTATATATGCAAATAAGGAAGCCTAATTCCAGTTAAATTCCAGGAGAAACCTCCTGAGAGGGGTTGCTTTGCCTTGGAGAGGCGACAGATTCTCCATCACTAGAGGTATTTAAGCTGGAAGAATTTAGGGATGGGCTGCAGTTTCGTGCCAGAGCATCTGCTTCGAAGGTCCCAGGTTCAATCCCTGGCATCATCTCCAGGTAAGCCTGGCTGACACCCCTGTTTGAAACCTTGGAGAGCCACTGCCAGTCAGTGCAAACAACACTGAGCCAGCTGGACCGATAGTTTGACTCATTTCCACTCCCATATTCCTAAAAAGAAGCTGAATGAGATGCCATATTTCCAAGGTCCAATACTGAGCAGTTAGTTGGCTGGATGAGATGAACTCCAAGCTCCGTCCCAACTCTAAAATTTGTAATTCTAATTGCATGTATATTTTTAGCCTATACACACAGCAGACTAGGAAAGCATCAGCAGATCCTCTTTGGAATAACTGCAGTTAAAGACCAAAGTTGCAATCCTGTACATAGCGAAATCCTGCTGACTTTTCAGTGGGATTTAAGCTTTGTAACTCCATGTGCACAACTGCAACCCAGGAACCTAAAATGATCCGTATTCTAAATAAGTCTTTCAATTCTGGATCTGTGAGAATACTGTTTTTAAAAGGGGAGGATTGATTGATTGAAAAGGGGAGGAATGGGGGAGTGAAGAAGCCATGTTTAAGCTAAGTGTGCAGTCTAACCTCGAACCAGAAACTCGAAGCAGCAGTTGCCAAAGCAAACCACACAACAACTTGGGCATCAAGTATGGCAATAAGCAGAATGCTCTCAGAATGACTCAACCAGGCAAATTCAGTAGTTTTTAGTTTCACCCCAACAAATGCCTCTAATAATAAGCTTTTAAAGAGAGAAAGGTGCTCAAATCAGAAAATTCCATACTTAGCGAAAAGTTTGTGGTTTTTTTTTAAAAAAGTATTTTGATGTGATCAATAGCCCTGACAATGGGGTTGCCTCGAAAGGTGGGAATCTCATTAGGGATTGACAATCAGGTTTCTTAAGCAGGCAACTTAATGCACAGGAAGAGGAATCACAAATTGCACATTCGGGAAAAGCTCTGCTGAGAGGATGTGCCAGGAAGGAGCCCAAAGTTAGATCTGTTTGTTTGCTATTTCCCACATTTTTCTATAATGCCACGAGAACTTAAGAAACTACATAAAAGGTAGGGGAGGTGGAGGGAAGTTTTTGTATTTATGCTTTCTGCGAAGTCCATTCATCTCACTTCTGCAGAGGGCCAGTATTGTTCCAAAATCTGTTCCACACACTTTTCCAGAAGAGAGATTTCCCCAGAAAACCCACCCAGGTAGAATTTGGAACTTAAAATACTGTACACTTGCTGCCGCCTCACTTGCTCCTAAAAGTTGCCATCCATTCTAACCCTCCTGGAACCTCCTTCTTAAGAGGGGGGGGGGAACCAGCACAAAGTGTCTTACCTTGAAGCGGGACCTTCTGTCAGTCTCTGCTGCCTCTCTCCCCCTCTCCCTCTGTGCTCTGCCTGATGTTCTCTCTGTGAAAATGAGAAGCGTTTGAGATTGTGCGGTAGGTATATATTGTCTGCAAGTGTGGCCTTAGGGCGTCCATCACACGGCCTTAGTTTACTCCTGCCCCTATAAGGAAGGTTTTGTCACATGCCTGGCAGCTCCCAGCTATTCGTATGGCAAAAATGGGAAAGGGGAGGGAGGGAGGGAGGGAGAAAGAAAGAAAGAAAGAAAGAAGCAAAGAAGAAAAGGGGGGAGACGTGGCGGAGGGGGGGGGAAGAGAGGAGGGAATCTTTAATCATGGGAGAGATGGAGAAAATTTCCCAGCACAGACCCCACAAGAGAAAAATCCCCGCCTGACCCAAAGTTTTTGGATTCGCTTCTTTTTGTATCTGTGGCTCCTGGCAGAGTCTTTCAAGTCGCACTGGAGGCCTGGAAGATGCGGAGGGAAGTCTGCCTTGATCCACCTTCACTGGGCTCTCTGCCTCCCTGGGATTCGAGGGGCGGTTTGGCGTGTGGATGGTAGACGCAAACACACACACACACTTTGCAAACACAAACCACCAGCCCTTACCCTCCTCCCTTGGAAAGGAGAAGGAATCAGATATAGATTCCGTTCATCCCATTCTTATGCATCCACACTTTTCAAAGAAAACAAACCGGTCCGTACTCTCTCCTCCCTCGTAAAGTGAAAGAAATAATATCTCGATTCCTTCAGATATATTCTCACACGTGTATTCTGCATGCTGAATCTTCAACTTTTGATCTTCCTGTCTGCCTGCCAGCCAGCCTATGTATTTACACACGCACACACCCCAGCAAAATAGGCAAGTTAGTATATGGGCGCTTACAGACTGCCACAATTTTCGGGTGGTATTCAGTCACATCCTGGTCATCCAAGATGCACCATTGAAGTTTATCTGGTGCTCTTTGCAACAACACTGCCCCTCCCCCCTCCTTCCCCCCCCCCCGCACGGACTTTTTTGATAAGGAAAATGAGAGGGAGATGCACTGGAGAACAAACGCTGTTGACAACTCATCTCACCTCCTTGAAAACAGATCAGGATGATGCCCACTCAATAAACGCGTGGCCTGGAAGCAGCCTCTGTGTAAGTGATCACTGCACATTCCTTTGAATATAAGACCCAGAATTTCAACGTGTGTCAGTGACCTGTAGGCAGGGGTGTTGGTGGGATCAATGGGAAGTTATTGTTAAATTCACAGGGTTCCCAACTTTAGAGTTGGGAAGGCGGATTCTTTTCTTGAAATAAAATAAAATCCCAAAACTTTTTCAACAAACAATGAAATCACGCCCCGGTAAATAATAATAATAATAATAATAATAATAATAATAATAATAATAATAATAATAAATATTATTATTATATTTATGTCTGAACTTTCCTCCAAGGAGCTTAAGGTGGCATACATAATTCCCCCTCTCCATTTTACCTTCACAACAACCCTGTGAGGTAGGTTAGGCTGAAAGCCTGTGGCTGTTCCAAGGTCTCCTAGATTCAAAGAGCTGGGGGAGAGAGGTGGAATGTTGTGTAACTGTAAAACTGTATTATTGAGAACAATTTATAAGCACAGCTTACCTCACCACAGTGCATTCATTGTTTGCTTGGTTAAATATGGAGTGGGGAAACAGGTCACTAGTCCCTAATGGTCTGCCAGTCTCTTCTCCAGCAGGGCCATTGATAGTCAGAAGTCCATAAGCAAAAAGACGGGGCTTCTGCCCTCAAGCTGATTACACTTTAAAAATTGAGGAAGGCAAAAAAGTAGAGGGGGCGTTGTCACATCTATATCTATCTATCTATCTATCTATCTATCTATCTATCTATCTATCTATCTATCATCTATAAATGTAAAAAGGGCATGTGGGTGTGTTTCCACTTTCCACTGAAACCGCTTGACCGATAGCGTTCAAATTTGCACACAGCGTCCCATGCTACTGTGAGAGGAAGCATACACCCCAAAGTGAATGCTGGGAAAAAGAAGCCAGAAGAGGTTGCAAAACAGTGCCCTCTAGCAGCGGCTACACTGGTACTGGAGCTAGAAAACCTTCTGTCTCCACAGCACTTTGGCTCGCCTTTACAGACTAGACCGAATGGAGGTGGGGACTCGCCTGGGTGGGTGTTGGGGGGAGGAGGGGACGGAATAGATCATGGATCGGGACAGGGTGGGGGGAATCACAGGGATGAGCCGGGGTGGGGGTGGGGAGACGGGATACGTCATGGATCGGGACAGGGTGGGGGGAAACACAGGTATGAGTCACAGCAATGCGTGGCCAGGCCAGCTAGTAAGACTATAAGAAGAGACCTGCTGCAATAGACCAATGGTCCATCTCCTCCAGCAACCCGCTCTCAGATTGGCCACCCAGATATGTACCTCAAAAGGAAGACTGCAAGTTGGACCCAACCCCTCCTGGAGGGTGAGCAATGAGCATAACCATCATGGCTAGTAGCCATTGATAGGCTTACGCTCCATGCATTTGTCTCATCCTCTTTTAAAGCCATCAAACTTGGTGGCCATCACTGCCCCCTGTGGGAGTGAGCTCCACAGATTAACCATGCACCATGTGCAGAAGGACTTCCTTTCATCTGTCCTGAATCTCCCAACTTACAACCTCGTTGGATGTCCATGAGTTCTAGTGTTATGACGAGACAGTGAGAAAAACACAGTCCACTTTCTCCATGCCACTCCCAGCTGGTGTCCCGCCAGCCTGCCTTCTTGCTTTCATGCTTCCAGTGCCAGAGGGTGGCACTGCCTGTCCACTTCCTGCCCCTCCTCCTTAGTCTCACCACTGCTCTTGTAGAACTCAGCAGGGAAGAGGAGATAGACAGGTACAAGACTAGCTTTAGTTGGCTCTGCCTGTCATTGGTCTGGCTCCACTTACTGGTGGAGTCTTTGCTTTCTGCCCCACCTGCCCCCATGGGCAAAGCAGCATAAAGTAACACAAAAATGGTTCTTGTTGTTGAGTCATTTAGTCATGTCTGACTCTTCGTGACCCCATGGACCAGAGCACGACAGGCACTCCTGTCTTCCACTGCCTCCCGCAGTTTGATCAAACTCATGGTAGTATCTTTGAGAACACCATCCAACCATCTCGTCCTCTGTCGTCCCCTTCTCCTTGTGCCCTCAATCTTTCCCAACATCAGGGTCTTTTCCAGGGAGTCTTCTCTTCTCATGAGGTGGCCAAAGTATTGGAGCCTCAGCTTCAGGATCTGTCCTTCCAGTGAGCACTCAGGGCTGATTTCCTTAAGAATGGATGGGTTTGATCTTCTTGAAGTCCATGGGACTCTCGAGAGTCTCCTCCAGCACCATAACTCAAAAGCATCAATTCTTCACCAATCAGCCTTCTTTATGGTCCAGCTCTCACTTCCATACATCACTACTGGGAAAACCATAGCTTCAACTATGTTGGCAAGATGATGTCTCTGTTTTTTAAGATGCTGTCTAGGTTTGTCATTGCTTTTCTCCCAAGAAGCAGGCGTCTTTTAATTTCATGACTGCTGTCACCATCTGCAGTGATCATGGAGCCCAAGAAAGTAAAATCTCTCACTACCTCCATTTCTTCCCCTTCTATTTGCCAGGAAGTGATGGGACCAGTGGCCATGATCTTAGTTTGTTTGTTTTTTTGATGTTGAGCTTCAGACCATATTTTGCGCTCTTCTCTTTCACCCTCATTAAGAGATTATTTAGTTCCTCCTCACTTTCTGCCATCAAAGTTGTGTCATCTGCATATCTGAGGTTGTTGATATTTCTTCTGGCAATCTTAATTCCGGTTTGGGATTCATCCAGACAAAAACGGTAAAAGCCCATCGACATCCCTGCACTTTAGAGAAAAAGAGAACAAGGAGAATGAATAAGAATCGAAGACTCCACTTAATCCAAAGGAAGAGACAAGATATAGTTTGGTGCCTGAGTCCATATCTGTCTGTCCCTGGGGAGGGGTATTCCACAGTGTCACCACCACCAAGAAGACCCTGCTCCTAGATCAGTGAAGGCACTTTGAGCATGAACTCAGATGTGGAGTGGAGATTTCTCTTTCAGGTACCCAGGTTCCACAGGTTGTTTTGCACATTCATAAAAGTTCTTCATTGTTAGCCCCTTGCTCTCTGCGGTTCTCCAGTTCACAGAACCATAGGGAGCTTGGGGTGCATTCAAATGTAGGGGAAATTGTTGATTTTTCCTGATAATGCTAGTGCTCCTGTCCTCTTTTCTAAATGTTCTTTTCACCTTGTAATATCTGATGTGTTATGGAACTGTGGCTTTTTGAATGATCTCTTGGTATGTCCTGCTAAGAATGAATGAAGCTCATTGGACAGTGTTGCTACTCCTCCACCCTTTCCCCAAATGTGTTCTTTTGTCCCCTTGGAAATGGCAAGAAAGATTTCGGCACTTTACTCCCACAAGTTTTTTGGTTAATGGGGTTCCAAACAGATTTTTTTCCCTGGAATCAAAGAACACGCAAAAGAGCGTTAAACATGTGCTATATTCCTTTAGTTTTTTGGAAGCAGCTTTTATATCACATGAAAGCTCACATATAATGAAAAATTAGGCATACAAATGTTATACATTAGGGAAAATTTGTAGTTAAAAGCTGGCGAATTGTTATGGGGTAATTTTTTTATTTTTTGTGGAAATATGGAGCACTGAACTTGAGAATGAAAAATGAGACACTGAGAGAACCTGAAAGATTTCACCATCTCTACTTATAGCAAGACCTCTTGCAGCAGGCATTGCCAGTGGTTTTCCCCCCTAAAAAATGTTCAGGGGTACTCTCATTTTCCTACTCATATTGAAATACTGCCCCTCAATGAGGTCAAACATAAATTCGCAAAATGTTTAGGTGTATGCATACCCCTGCGTCCCGTCCCCCCAGAAAAAAAAAGCACTGGGCATTATCCATTCAACAGTGTAGAGCACTAGACTAGGACCTGGGAGACCAGGGTTCAAATCCCCACTCAGCCATGAAACTTGCTGTGTAAGCTTGGGCAACTTAATATTTTTCAGCCTAGCCTACCACACAGGGTTGTTGTGAGAAGAAAAAAACTGAGGGGAGAACCTTATATACCAGCTTGGAGTAAAGGTGGGTATAAAAGTAATAATAAATAAAAAGGGCATGGCAGGGTGTGACCAAGAAGAGCAATTCCACTCTCCCCTCACACAACCGTAATCATACAAGGGGTAAAATCAGAATAGAACTCACGTCCCAAATACTTTCTGGAATCTTGTGAGACTTGTTCTTTAAAACACAGGAAGGGCAAACCTGTGGCCCTTGAGATATCATTGGACTCCAGATTCTATCAACCCCATCCAGAATGGTCAAGGAGGATGGGAGTTGTAGTCCAAGAACATCTGGAAGGACACAAGTTCCTGTCCCCACCCCCAGTTTTAACATTTGTCAGCAAGACCGGTCGCTGTGCCATAAACTGCCCCAACTTAGTCTTGCTCACCCTTTCCACAAGCCACAAGTTACACAAACTAACTGACTTGGAAAAATAAATAGAAACAACCACATTTTTAAAGCTTGAAAAATTAGAAGAAAATACAAACTGAGTGAGTTTGAGGGGAGGGGGCTTAAGAAGGAAACTGACTTCTGCTAGAAAGAAAATAAAAGGCATTAATTTTATACTTTGGCCACGCCTACTTCCCCGACTTGGTGACGCCCACTTTCCCATGAAGCCCCTGGAGAGTTGACGGTGGGTCAGTGTTGTAGCCCTTGCCCAATAAAGATGAGCCACCACTAGCACACTTTTCCAGTCTTCATATCAGTTCTTCAACATTTACACTGGGAGGGTTTTTTTAAAAGAGAAAATTAAAATTCTTCAGCATTTTGCTGTTAATTTCTCTTAATATGCACCTTCCGTATGCAATTTTCCCTAATGTAAATTTTTGCAAAGCACATTTTCCCCAATATAGTGCATTTCTGCACACTCTTATCACTCGCGTGTACATTTTTATCCACCTCCAATTTTGCACAAGTTGAAATAAAAAAATAGGGGGAACCCACTTGGGAGGGAGAACCTCTTGAAACAAGGCAATGACGACCGAGGGCGCACCAAATGCTGTCTCCTTTCACTAGGAGTGAGTTGAGGTGGAACTGGAGCTTCCTGGAGGAGGAACTGGTTGATTCACTGGAGCACTAAATAGGAACAGTCTCCACCTCAACCTTTTGTTACAGTTGGTTTTTTATCTAGTCATGCATTCTATTTCCAAACCAACTGGCCATGTGCCGCTTTGAAGGCAGGGCACAAAGACAATGCTCAGAGACGCTCGATAAAAGATTGCAGGTTTTTAATTGCTGTTTTTAACTGGAGAGGGCCCATGCATTTCCCTCAGTTGTGGATGGTTTCCATGTAAAACGACAAGGATGCACGGAGGTTTTTAAAAGGTATGGGCATTCTCTAGACCTTCAAGAAACCAAGTCATTTGACTTGAGCTTCATTTTGGACAAATGGACCATTTGGTCCCCCACCACCACCACCAAGCCAACATAGACTTCTTTCAGGGGCATGGAAGGGAACTCTTTCAATCTCATGAAGAACTGGAGATGGGTGCTTCTGTATGTCATTGGAAGCTGCTATGTACTGAACCAGAACATGGATCTCTATAGCTCAGGACTGTTGACAGTGACTGGCAGTGGCTGTCCAGAGTTTTAGGCAGAGGACATTCTTCCCAGTCCTACTTGGAGATGCTGAGGATTGAATTGGGGGACACCAGGTGCTCTGCCAATGTGCTACGACCTTTCTCCAAGGAGTGCATGGCCTACAGAAGCTCCTCAGGTGTAATAACAATGGAAATTAAGAGCTAGAACTATCAGCTCCTCCGTTGTGTTGCAGGTGAGCAAGTATTAAAAGTTACGCACAAGCATAAAGAGGGAGCTGCAGAAAGACCTGTACAATGTGTGTCTATAGAGCTCTGAAGGATGAGTGCTTCTGTATGACACAACCGTCCTGTACAGAGGGAAACACTCTATTTACAATGAGGGTATGAAGGACATTGCATGGCTGTTTAACGTGGTCTCCTGGGAACTGGGTGCCCTTCGTTTTCAAGGACAAATGACTAGCTCTACCTCAATCACTGTCGGAAACTCCACCATCTCTGACCACAATCCCAGCACCTGCCATAGCGAGCCAGTGGTGGCATGGAGGGCCTGGCTTGTATCTGCCTTGTGCATGTATGTGTGCAAGCAGCACACACCGCCGTGCTCGTGCTTTCAACAAGCCTGGAGGCTGCTTCGGGGAGGGGGTGGGTGGGAGGGAGGTGGAACGGCAAAACGGTGAGCATGCCAGTTTCTCCCCAGGTCCACCGAGAGGTGTCTGTAGGGCTCATCTCAGAGAATGTCATAGTGCATGTGCTCCGCGAGAAGGCCTTTCAGGACTCATCAGCCCCGCTGTCACGCAGGCCGCTGCAAATCGGGAGTGACAGCTGTCTCTGCACGCACCATCCATCTGTGGCAAATGTGTCAGCTAGCTGAGCACTCCCGAGGAAACTGTTACACAGCCCGGGAATGAGAGAACGAGATAGAGGCAGGCAAAAACAGGAAGCACTGGGGAAGGATGGGGCAGAAGGTGAGGGCTGATGAATGGACCATGGTAGTTAGCAAGCTGGACTTTGAGGACAAGGTACCCCAAAATTGATTCCTACCATAGGAGCAGATGGGCAAATGATGACCTATGTCCAACCAAAGTCCATCCAGTAGACACAACTCAGTTAATGAATTGAGGTTGATCTACCAGGCTTTTGAGACTCAGGTGAGGGAAAGGACCTTCTGAAGACTGAAAGGAAGGATACAGGACTGGACTGCAAGGGGAAATGGGTCAATAGGGATAGTTTGAATGGTTTCCATTAATTTCTTCCACATAAAATAAAAGGGCATGGGTAAGGAATGTTGGTCCTTTCTTAGCACTGCTGTCTACTCCGCTCTTGATTTCTTCCTCTGGTATGGTTTTTCCTCCCACATATCATTTTCTTTTTGGATACAAGGTCAACTTGGACACACTGAAGGCTGAAGCCATGTGCTCCCTGTCCATTACAGAGTCCATCTTTGGACGTAAACAGCTTCAGTTTTGAAGGAAGATGCCCTATAGTAGAGATACCCAACTTGAAGTCTGCCTTCTGACAGGCATAGAACCCTTGGAAGACAAAGCAACAGGGCCCCAGCTGCCTTCTGGGCTCAATTCAAAGTGCTGGTCATAGCTTACAAAGTACTAAATAGTTTGAGACCACTATAACTAAGAGATTACCTCTGCCCCTATATCCCACCATGATCCTTAAACTCTTAAGCCTCCCATGTGTGCCATGAGCACTGTGTGGAAACTATGGGCTACTACCCCACTGTTCTGGAATTACTTTCCTCAGAAATAGGGTGGGGGAACCTGGGGCCCTCCAGATGTTGCTGGACCACAAGACCCATAATTCTCTGGCCATTGGCCATGCTGGCTGAGGGTTGATGGGGGGTTGGAGTCCAACAACATCTGGAGGTCTGGAGGTTCCCTGCTCTGCCCTGGAAATTCTAGGTACCTTCCAGAAGAAGCAGAAGACCAGTTTATTCAAATCAGCTTTCAAAGTCCAGGGGTAAAAGTGGGAACACAGGAACCTGCCTTCTACCAAGTCAGGTCTTTAGTCCATCTATCTTAGTATTGTCTGCCCCAGGAGTTCTGTGATCTGCAGACCACCAGTGGTCCTTGAGCTTCATTTGGGTGGTCTGCGGCCTCTTTGTGGATTTGTGGTTCAAGACAGGAGATGGCCCATCCATCACATGAAATATGCATATTGATTTAAAATGGGGTTTGTTTGCTTTTGCTTATTTTATTTGTTATATTGTATCTTATTGTATTACTGTTCTAATTCCATGGAATCCAAATTGTTGTACATTAAAATACAATTAGGAGGGAAACCATAGCCTGGCGTGCTATGGTCCATGGGGTCACGAAGAGTCGGACACAACTAAACGACTAAACAACAACAACGAGGGAAACAAACTTTGGGAACTGCTACCCTGCAGCTGCCCAAGGTTTCAGGCAGGGAATCTTCTCCAGCTATACCTGGAGATGCTGGGGATTGAGCCTGGGACCTTCTGCATGCAAAGCAGATGTGCTACCACTAATCCAAGGTGCTTTGAGTTTTGAGGTTAATGCTTGCTCCAAGCCCTTGGGACTGGGCAGACTACACACTGAATAAAATAAGAACAGCCAAAGAACTTTGTTGGATCAGACCAAATGCGCGACATCTTTTCCCATATACTATCAGAAAACAGGACATGAAGGCAAGAGAACTCTTACTTTTGCCACAGTGTCAGGCCTTTAGCTAGCTGAAAGACGGGCTGGAGCTGGGGCCCAGTTCAAGTGCAGGCAAAAGAAAAGCAGGTGGACAATAGACATGTTCACAATGGCCTGAGAGGTCAAGCGCCAGATCAGGCAAATGAGGACCAAAGCGCCAGAGGGAAAGGTGGTGTCAGAGCCAGTCATTACCAAGTTTCAAGGCAGCAACAGAGGGTTGAAGACCCCAGGAGTAGATACAAGATCACAGGGCTCAGGTGGGCATCACAACATAAAGCAGTGATCAAGACCAGGAGGAGACTCAAGGTAGACTGTTCAAAGGGATGTGTTGGTTTTTCTGCAAGGGCTTTATAGGGCTGGGTGTGCCAGAATGTGGAAAGCTCAGGAAATTGTGGAGACCATTCGGTAGAGTAACTCTGAAGTGCAATGATGACATTTGTAAAAGTATTTGAGAGCTGGAAGTTGCATATTATAGTATTACAAATTTTAAGGAAGATAATTTAGATTATGATTATACATCTTTCTTACATTAGCCATCTGAGGTACAGTAAGTAAGGCCTATTTTATTCTTAACCTTTTAATTTTTATTTATGTGTTAGATAGTTATATATAATAGTTTTGTAATAACATATATGACTAATTTATTATGATGGGTGATATATCTTTAAAAAGTTGTTTGTGTATGTGCGTATTACTAGCAATGGTTGTTAACAGATGCTCTGTTACATGTTATTTCCAAATAAAGTTTATTCTTTAAAATACTGATCTAGCCGGACAAATGGTCTGACTTTGCAGAAGGCAGCTTCCTATGTTGAACACTTATTTGTTTGTTTGTTTGTCCCTCCCTCCCATGGGGCTATTTTAGCCCTTTTTTTATAACGTGTTTGCATTTTCTTGCATTTTTTGCCATATTTGGTATTTTATTATTATTTGATTTGCTGTTTCATTTGTGTTGACAAAATTTCACGGCACCTAGAAGTCTAGGTCAGATAGTAGTAGTAGTAATAATAATAATAATAATAATAATAATAAATTTTTATTTATACCCCGCCCTCCCCAGTCAAAACCGGGCTCAGGGCGGCTCACACCAATAAAATTACAATAGGCAACTAGACGTGTGAGAACAAGGTATAAATGAAAGCAAACAGAAGGAGAGAGATTGACACACAAATGGTTCCCATCGCCTCTCTTAAAAGAAGGCTCTACCAGCACAAGGCATACGGAAAGGAAAAAGGAACAGAGAGCCAGGGCAGTTATTTAACTGGATCACGGACCTGAAAATTCATTGCGACTGTCCCTAGTGGATAAAGGATAGTTGGGGTCCACATGTCTCTATCCATCCTCAACTTAGTTCTGGGCCAGTTGGAATGGCCTTAATTCACAGGTAAGGGCATCATCGAGGAATGGAAATTTCCCAGATCCAACATTAATGAAAACAAACAAATAAGAAGAAGTCAAGGTTTTCTTCCTTTACATTTGTCGATAATGATTCTTGAAGGCAGCCTGGCTCTATAAAGGAAAATGGAGGGGGGGGCTCTTGCACTGAACAGACAAGCGAGCCCTCAGGTGGGTGCACTGGAGTAAGGGGGACAGAGTAAGGGGGACAGGTCAGGACACTGGAAGGTGTTCTTCCTCCCTCCTGCTTTTCCTTCATTTAACTGCTTGTGTGCTGAACAAAACTAGATGCCCAGCTCAGAGCCTGAAAAGTTAATTTTAAAAACGGAACTAGTTCAAGATGTTGGAAAAGGAACTAATTTCAGTTCATGGTGGTCCTTTCCAGTGTCTTTTTTTTATAAAAAAGAAAAGAAAAGAGTTTAGGGGTACTCTCATTTTGACTCAAGAAAATCACCATTTTATAGTTCAAATCAGGGAAAATAAATACAGTAAATGGACAAAAGTACAAAGATTCACAAAATGTTTAGGGGTATGCATACCCCTGCGTACCCCCAGGAAAAAAGCACTGGTCCTTTCCCCAGACAAGTGAGATCTTTTCACGTTCAGTTCAGTTTTGTTCAAGTTCAGAATGCTACAAGCTGTTGTGCTGAAGTTTAAAATCTATTATGAAAACTCAGAAAACATAAATGCAGATGCAATGCAATGTAAGTTGTTTGATTTATTCTTTCTGAACAACTATGATCTTTGAATTTAAAGACCCGAGGAGTCTAGTGAGTAGAAAACACATGGAATAGAATGAACCTGAAGATGAACTAGAAGTCACACAAAGCTCCCTTGTACTGGTCCATCTAGCTCAGTGTTGTCTACACTGACTGGCAGCAGCTCTCCAGGGTCTCAGGGTGGGTTCTCTCCCAGTCCTACATGTATATGCCAGGGATTGAACCTTGAGACCTTCTGCAAGCAGGGGAGTTCAGTTCTATCCCAAACTTAATTCATGTGTTTACTTTACAGCTAAGGGAGCTGCTGACAGATGTAGTTCAGGGATTTTGGAACTAATTCAGTGAGCTTTGTTAAACCCAAGTAGTTCATTCCAAGCACTGGGCCGGCTAAGTGAAAAGAGGCACATCCGGAGGTGCAATGGCCCTCAGGTGGCTCAAGGGGTCAGTGAGTTTGGCTGTAGGTTGGTAGTTCAAGCCCACCCAAGGATAGATGTGGGCAAGATTCCTGGATTGCAGGGGGTGGATTAGATAACCCTCTGGGTCCCTTCCAACTTGTGATTCTATGATAGTACTTGCCTTTATACTGCTTTATACTGCTTTAACGCGAAAAATACCTTGCAATATTTGTGGCATTTGCTTTCCAAGCAAGGTGGGCTATCAATGTTATCTTTTGAATTGAAGCGAAGAAAGAGAGCAAGTGACTTGCCTAAGGCTGCTCAGAAAGTCAGTGGTCATAATCATGGTAAAGGTAAAGGGACCCCTGACCATTAGGTCCAGTCATGACCAACTCTGGGGTTGCGGCACTCATCTCGCGTTATTGGCCGAGGGAGCCGGCGTACAGCTTCCGGGTCATGTGGCCAGCATGACTAAGCCACTTCTGGCAAACCAGAGCAGCGCACGGAAACGCCGTTTACCTTCCCACTGGAGCGGTACCTATTTATCTACTTGCACTTTGACGTACTTTCAAACTGCTAGGTTAGCAGGAGCTGGGACCAAGCAACGGGAGCTCATCCCGTTGCAGGGATTCGAACCACCGACCTTCTGATCAGCAAGCCCTAGGCTCTGTGGTTTAACCCACAGTGCCACCCGCATCCCAATAATAATGGTACTCAACATTTATATTGGTGATGGGGAACCTTTGGCCCAAGAGATGTAGCTGGACTCCAGCTCCCATCAGCCCTAGCTAGCGTGGTTAGCAATGATGGGAGCTGGAGTCCAGCAACATCTGGAAGGTCAAAGGTTAGTCGCCCCTGTTTTATATAGAATGTACTCCAAGTGCTTCCATGCAAGTTACCCCAGCAATTCTTTCAGATGTCGTGTAAGGTGCCTTGAGTGGTATAATATATTACCTTTATATCCCAGCTTTCCTCCAAGGAGCTCAAGGTGACGTTCCTGGTTCTCTCTCCATTTTATACCCCACAGCAACTTTGTGAGGTAGGTTAGGCCGAGAGGCAATGACTGGCCCAGGATAACCCAGGGAGCTCCGAGGCTGAGTGGGGACTTGAACCCTGATCTCCCAGGTTCTAGCGCAACACTCTAAAGACAAAACACTGCACCACACCGGCTCTCAGGGAATAAACCTCCTGCAGGCCAACCAGGTTCTCCACCACTGAGCTACTTCTTCCGCCACAGGGGGGGAAATGTGCAAAGCTACTCTTGGGGAGGGGAAGAGGCAAACAGGTACCCAAGGCATTGGCTTTCCCCACGTACACACCCACCCAGCTACAGCCGGGCTCCTGTTGTGCTTGTGCACTGCGGAGCGCTAGCCTGATCGAGAGGTATGCGTCCTGCGTCTGCATTGTTAGAGTGACTCAATATGACATGGAACAGCTGTTGAGTGGAAAGCAATCTCCTGCGGGTGGAAGTGGGGAAAGGGGAGGGCAATGGCGGGGGGAGTTTTTGAGCTGTTCAGTGGATAATTATATCTGTGTGGGCTAAACCCTTCGCTCACAGTTAAACCTACGGGTCGTGAGAAAAAGAGCAAAGCTGTCAGGCCCAATCAGCATTCCCAACTCTGACAATCTCCTTTTGCCACTGGGATGGGGAGTGTGTGTGTTTGTGTGTGTGTGTTGAGGGAGGTGGGGGCAAGATGGGACCCAAGTGGGAGATAGGAAAGAGTGGGAGGAAGTGGGGAACGTTTCAACTAACTTTCCCATTGGTAGAATCTATGGAAAAGCGTTTGGACTGATTTCCCATCGGTAAAATCAATGGGGAATTTCTGGCCATCCACATGCAGCCTACAGATATCAAACATAGGCCACATTCTCACCATGTCCTTAAACCTCCATGATACCGCTTTAAACAGTCATGGCTTTCTGCCCCAAAGAATTCTGGGAGCTGTAGTTTGTTAAGGGTGCTGAGAGTTGTTAGGAGATCCCTGTTCTCCTCCCAGACTGACAATTCCCAGAGTGGTTTAGCAATCAGAGAACTCTGAGTACTCCCAGGAAACTTTTCAAAACTGAGGGCAGCTGCAGAGGAAGAGAGGCAGGTTGAAATGGAGATGGGGATTATGAATCCCAGAATTTGCCCTAAAATCATACCTCCAACCCAGGCTTGGCTACATAATTCCAGACTTGGTTGCTATTCAGTTGCTGATGGACCTCATTCAATAACCCTGATTAAAAAATGAGCACTTTTATTTTGATATATAATATGCAATAAATAGAAACATTTTAGAATAAGCCACATTTCCCCCCTTCACCCATCACCCCTGCCACATAGAAACACCAAGGTTATGGAAATGTGGCGTAACAATACAAATATCAAAGGAAGAGCAATTTTTTATGTCTATTGTTAGCTATTATCACCTGTTTTGGAACAGCTTCCCTAAATGGCTGTTTAGGTGCCTCACTTTGTTTTCCTTTTGGTATGTTGTGAAGACTCTTTTATTCTTTCAGGTTTTTCCATTTGTAATGCATTTTATTTCTTTGGCACATAGTATTTCCCCCCTTTGCTTTTTTTTAAGGCTGACTTTTATATTTTATTTTATGCCCCTTGTGCTGATTTCATTTTGCTTTCTGCTGATTCCAAAGTGGTTTTCACTATTATATTGATATTGCTTTACTTTTGATTGCATTTTACCAATTGCTACCGTTTTGTGTAAACCACCCAGAGGACTTGGTACCAAGCAGTATAGAAATGTCACAAGCAACCAAACAAATAAAAACAAGTGTAAATTAATTGTTTGGGGTAGGGGAGGGTTTACAGTGGGCAGAAGTGTATCCTGCACTTTCTAAATATGGATGTGTACATCACGGATTTCTATGGGAACATTATGATACGGTTCAACATTATTTTGTCTCTGCTTCCTGGCTGTCACTAACATTCTGTTTTCTGAGTGACAAGACCCAACAGAAGCAAGTGCAGTGAACTTTCTGCAATTAAGCAATATCACTCTTGAAACTGATTGCTTAGGGGCAACTTGCAAAGGCACCCATGGCATCCCATAATGCTGGAAAAGATTCACCCTTCCTGCTTATGCTCTAGGAAAAAGTGCTTATGCTCATCCATTGTCTTTTGCTCACATGACAATTAAAAAGCATCTTGTATTGCAATCCCAACCACATCTGCTCAGATGTTAAGTCCTATTTAATTCAGTGGGGTTTACTCACATGGTTTGGATTACACACCCTAAGACACCAAACCCCACCATTGACATGTGAACATAGGAACACAGAAGAGGGACCATCACTGGAATGCCCTCCAGATGTTGGTGGACTTCCATCATCTCTGACCATTGGCCACACTGCCTGGGATTTATGGGAATTGTAGTTTAACAACTTCTGGAGGGCACTGAATTGGGTATTTATGGTTTAGGGAAGTAGATGGTCAATCTGTTTTGACAGTTATTCATATTGATGTAGCACCGCTCAAAGGGGATAAGAAAGAAATCATTGCCTCTCTGTGGAGTTGTTTTCTTCTGTGGGGAACTGGTTACTGAAAAAGAAATCCAGCATTGCAAAGTCCTTTATTGTGTTATTTTAAAGCCTATTTTAATGTCCTGTGCAGACATCATCATCATTATAAAAAACTGCCAACAGAAGTGGAAATGTGGAGAACTGACCTTAAGACTGGGAAAATGAGGAATAGAGAGACAACCAAATCAACAAGTTCACCCATCCCTAAGCTAATGTAATGAAATTTGTGTTCCAAGTTGGAGAAGAATTGTAAGGCTTGTCTCTTGTTTTTTGGCACGTTTTACAAGCTCCCAAAGTAGTTCTCCAGGTCAGGCTCAGGAGAATTTCACTGACATCTCTAGTCCAATCAATAATACACATGGCAACCATATGTTCTGCACACGTCAAAGCAATTAGTACCTTTGGGGTAGCTTGGAGTTTGCCTAGGCACATCTTCCTTGATCAGTTACATATGGGGGGGGGGGAACAGGAAGAGATGGCTTCACTTCCTCCCTCATCAGAGAAGAGAGGGTGTGACTTGGCGGAGTCTAAGAATCTACCTCTGTTGTCTTAACCCCTTCATGTACCAACTAGCACTCATGCATAGTTATGTTTGACTGCAATTTCCCACAAACCTATTCTGAGATAAATATAACAATTTAATGTACAATTTAATAAACCACTCAGAGTCCCATCTTGATTTGAAGGTTCTCAGAACTGTCTCTGGGTAGAGGTTTGGTGAGATTGTCAGCAGTCATCTCTTTGGTTTGGCAAAACAGCAATTCAACATGTCCGTCTTGTATCCTATCATGCACATAGTGGCACTTCTCCCAGTGTGTTTGGTTCTTGCGTGGAACTTCTTGCTCTGAGATAGTTTCAAACAGCTCTGGTTGTCTTCCATCAGTCAAACAGACTTCTCCCAAAACAACCCAAAGTCCATCATTATTTGGTCAATCCAGAGCAGTTCTCTGCATGCCTTAGTTGCAAAGATGTACTCTGATTCTGTGGAAGACAAAACTACACATCCTTGTTTATAACTGGGACTTTTTCTCTAAGGACACTAAGGACTTTTTCTCCTTAGTGTCTGCGGCGCAATCAGCATCAATGGAGCCCAGCAGTTTTCGATTGCTGCCAGCTGCCAGTTTAAGTTTACAGACCATTGTTCCCTTCAGGTATCTGACAACTCTTTTCACAGCAATCCAGTCCTTCTCAGTGTGCGCACTCAGGAATCCCACTGCTTTGCCAATGTCAGGACTCAGGTTTGGCAGTTATGGTCAGGTACAAAAGTTTCCTATAGTTTACTTGTACTGGTTGTTGTCAGGCAAGAGTTTTGACTCATCTTCACTCTTTAGAAAGTCACTCATCCCTGACTTTACCTTGAAGACCCACGTGTTTCTAATTGCTTGGTGAAGGTCCAGGTCTTGTTCTGGTGCAGTGCTCCAATCTCCTCCTGTGCAACATGAGCTTCAGCGGGTGGCACCAATCTTTTCCCAAGTGGAAGGTTCTAGGACAGGCATATGCAAACTCGGCCCTCCAGATGTTTTGGGACTACAACTCCCACCATCCCTGACCACTGGTCCTGTTAACTAGGGATGATGGGAGTTGTTGTCCCAAAAGATCTGGAGGGCCAAGTTTGCCTATGCCTGTTCTAGGAGTTGCACCAACCTTGCAATGTAGGACAGTTGCAGAGCTGGACTGCCTTTGTTGGGTCTCAATGTGTATCTGACCTCTGGTTCTGGAACCGCATCAGGTTCCTAATCACCCTGCAGTGCTGTCATCTCACCACCAGTCTCCTCCGCTGTGCTGCTACTTGGAATCTGCTCCCCTGCTTCTCCTCCCTGTTCATCCATCTATGTTAGGTGGTGTGACAGTCGAAAGCAGATTTGGACTGTTATGTTATATGTCAATTCAGGAAAGTACACGAGGGCTTGTGTTTCTTTCTCTGACTCCTCAGAAAAGTTGCTCTCTTGTCAGCTTCCCCGTGCTCATCAAAATGAACCGCATCTCTTGTGCTGACCTTTCCCGTATTCAAGTCCATCACTTTGTAACCTTTGCCTCCAATACCATATCCAATCATAACTGTCTATTCCGCTCTGGAGTCTGATCTGTGCCTATTCACCTTGGGTACATAGGCAAAAGCAAAACTACCATGCACAATATGGCAACAAGCAAAACACATGTGAAATGTGCTAGGTACTCTTCCATGCTAAAGCTCAAAAGGTGTGCATGTAACTCCCTTGGTTGGCAGTCTGTTCTGGAGATATACTGCCATGGCTGCTGCATCTCCCCACATGCATTTGGGAAGTCCAGAGTCATTCAGCATGCGCCTAGTCATCTCCATAAGAGACCTAAATTTTCTCTCAGCGATTGAGTTCTGTTGTGGGGTGAGGCTGGCACTCCTACGTATGTTGTCTCTTCCTCTTCCAGGGAGGTTCTCATGTGGCTTGAAGAAAATTCACCTCCATTGTTGCCAACTAGAGAAGCAGGTTTCCTCAGAAATTTCTTGCTTACCATGGCAATGTATTTCCTGAACATCTCCCACTGTTTCACTCACCTCCCTTAGAAGACACACAACACATCTTGGAAAATCATCTAGAAAAAATAGAATGCATTCATTTTTCGCTAAAGAGGGAACACCAAGGGGACCACAGACATCAATGCACACGGCATCTAGCACTCTGGGGCTCCTCTGCTGAGCGCATGGAAGGGAAGACTCTTGAGTCTTGACACTCTTCTCCGTGATGCAACTTATGCTCTTTGTTGCGGTTGATACATTCTGGATTACGGTACCTTCAACCCTTTTGCAAGTTCCTTGCATTGCAGTTTCAAAAGAGCTTTGATGTCTCTGTGGCCAAGCCTTCTGTGCCAGAGTTCTGCATCTGCTTCATCCTTCTGGCGCGTGTGTGCCACATTTGCAGTCTGGAGTTCTGAAAGATTAGTCTCACAGACACCATTAATCAAATATGCTTCTGCATACAATCTGCCATCTTGGGTCATGTGGTATTTACCATTTCCAAATTGTACAAGGAAATCTTTTCTGTCCAAGGTGTGTGCACTCAGCATGTTGCAATTCAATTGTGGGACACAGAGGACCTGTGGCACATGATTCTCTCCCACTTGATTGCTTAAGCTTGCAGTACAGGTTCCTGAACCTGTACCATGTGTTTTTATGGTTTCGCCATTTGCCATTCGAATATTGCCATCCACGGATGGGTCAATATTGTCAATGCCTCCAAAGAAATCTTCATCATTGCTCACAGGATGAACATGCAGAATCAATCAACTATTTGTTTGATTATGAATCACAACTGTTTACAGTTAGATTCTTCTCTTCCAAAAGAAAATTGCTTTCTCTATCTCTGCTCCCCTTATTTTGATGGTTGCTCAAATTAAGTGGATTTTGCTGGTGGTGGGACTTCACAAAATTTGGATCTGTGTCCCTTTTTGTTGCATCTGAAATTCTTTTGGGTGGAGCCTTGGCTCTCCTTTGAGACTGGGACACATAGTTTGAGTCACTGAGTTTTGCATTCCTGACTAGATAGATTGCTGTTCTCTCTACACACTCCTTTCTCAAGTGACCAATTGCATCAATTAGCATTAACCTTTGCTTGTCATCCATGAAGGTGGCAAACATCTCAAATTTAGATCCTAGTGACCCCAAGAAGTAACTTCAATTCATCATCCAATTTGAAATATGCAAGTTCTAGCTTCTCAGTAATGGCCAGGAACTGTCACATGACTGTTACAGTCTTTCTTGGACTAGCTTTAAATTGAACAGCTCTATCATCTAAGCTCAATGAAAATGTTTGCTTCTGCATCCATAAGCCTTTTGTAAATTCTCAAGCATCTCAGCAGCTGTATGACGTCTGTTAGTGTGAACCATTTGATTATCTGAAATACTGTCCGGAATAATGGACACTTCTAGATCATTCTGCTGGCGTAATCTCCTTCTTAACCCTGCATCCTCTGTGGGTTTTGCTTCCTGGACACAGTCAAAAATTCCTCCGACCCTTAATCTGGCTTCCAATCTCATTTTCCACTGAATGAAATTGCTCTGGATGAGGCTAAGCAATCTGGGGCTTTCATTAGCAATGGAATTCTGGCAATTCATTTAAAAATGGGAAATTGGGGGGGGGTTCCCAAAAAGAACAAAAATGCTGGCAAAAATGCCAAAAACAAAAATGGAAAAAACACCAAAAAAATAATAATTCTCAAAAGGAAAATGAAAAACCTTTTGCCTTGCGCTGGAGTGGCAGAGGAAGGAGGGAAAGTTCTCATAAAAGAACAAAGGAAACAGTAGAAACAAAATCTCTTCTGGAGAAGCCTTGTGATTTGAATCATGTTTCAAAATGCCTTCAAAAAACTTGAAAAATTCTATAAAAGACACTCACATTCTGGGATCAATTCCCTCTGGGGCCATAACTTTATGTGAATCCTTGAAGGCTTTACTTTCTTTCTCATTGGAGAAGAGGGGGTGTGACCTAGCTGAGTCTAGGAATCTAACTCTGTTGTCTTAACCCCTTCATGCACTAACTAGCAGTCTTGCATAGTTATATTTGACTGCAATTTCCCACAGGGACTAGGAGAGACTCCTGTCTGAGTCACTAGCAGTCAGTGTAGACAACACCGAGCTAGATGGACCAATAGTCTGACTTGATCTAAGGCAGCTTTCTATGTTCCCATGACTGGGAGTCATAGCTGCCAAGTTTTCCCTTTTCTCGCGAGGAAGCCTATTCAGCATAAGGGAAAATCCCTTAAAAAAAGGGATAACTTGGCAGCTATGCTGGGAGTGGCCCTGGGGCCTTCTGCATGCATAGCAGATGCTCTACCACTTCTCTGCATATTCTTATTGTGGTCTTCTATTTGCACCCTCAGTTTGCCCATGTCCTGCTTCCTTAGCTGCACATTATAGCTACTACAAGCAGCTGGCAGAATACTCACAGCAGGGTTATTGTTGGCAATGATGAACAATTGAGTGGAAGACAGCAGATAAGCAGAAATCTTAAGTGTCCATTTCTGAACCCTGCAGCCATGCAGACACCTTGTGGGCGGCATGAACGAAACAATTGGTTATTTGTGAGATTCCCTAAAACCTTGCTGCAGGCATTTTGTGCTGTCACCGGCTGTAAACACCAAGCATTTGCCCAAGCGCACAATCCCAGACCAGCACAGAATTGGACCTGGACATGACAGTGACAGCTAGGACTGTATGCTGAGGGCAAGCAGAGTTCGCCCAGGTTGCAAAGTGCAAGAGCAAGTTGGTTTCTCAAAACTTTTGGGAGGCGGCCATGATGGCCAAATCAGCTGCATATGAAAGGAGGAGAGAAGGAAGAGGAACAGATGGCTTCTTCAAAACAAAACAATTTTGGTCCCCAGTGATCACTGATCAAGTGGATGCTAATCCACAAGTGCTCATGCCATAAAAAATTGCTAGTTTCTGAGATGCTAATAATAATTATTTATGTATTTGTTTATTTATTGAATTTCTGTCCCAACTTTCCTCCAAGCAGCTCAAGGTGGCATACACAGTTTGCCTTCTCCCCATTTTATCCTCACAACAACCCTGTGAGGTCGAATAATAATAATAATAATAATAATAATAATAATAATAATAATTTATACCCTGCCCATCTGGCTGGGTTTCCCCAGCCACTCTGGATGGCTTCCAACAGAATATTTAAAACACAATAAAACATCAAACATTAAAAACTTCCCTAAACAGGGTTGCCTTCAGATGTCTTCTAAAAGTCAGATAGTTGTTTATTTCCTTGACATCTGATGGGAGGGCACTCCACAGGGTGGGTGACACTACTGAGAAGGCCCTCTGCCTGGTCCCTGTAACCTCACTTCTTGCAGGAAAGGAACCGCCAGAAGGCCCTTGGAGGCTGGATCTCAGTGTCCAGGCTGAACGATGGGGGTGGAGACGCTCCTTCAGATATACTGGGCTGAAGCCATTTAGGGTTTTAAAGGTCAGCACCAACACTTTGAATTGTGCTCAGAAATGTACTGGAATATGTGGAGAGGCAGTGACTGCCCCAAGGCCACCCAGTATGCTTCATGGCTTAGTAGGGATTTGAACCCTTGTACCCGAGGTTCTACACTCTAACCACTACACCACAATGACTTACATGAGAGCTCTGGGGAAGCTCTGGCCCATGGGCCTAATGAAGCCTGGCTGGCTTTCCCACTGGCCAAGAACCAAGCCATGCCCACCTATCATAGGAAGTACCTGCTGGATCAGCAGCCCAAGAGCAACCTAGTTATCACCTAGTTATCTTGTTATCACAGTGACCAACAAGATGCTTCTGGGAAGCCAGCAAGCAGGACCTGATTGCAATGGCACTCTCCCAGCCACTGGAATGCAAAGGCATGCTGCCTCTGCAGCGTAGAACATAAATGTCATGGCTATGTTACTACTGTACAGGTAATGCCATACATGCTATTACACTCCTTGCCAAAAGGGGGGGTTGCAGTTACCATTAATTGGCTGGTTTTTGGTGCCGGCACAGAGCTTTGCAAGAGATGGCAATCAGATTATTGTCAGTCCCCGCAAAGTCTGGTTCTTTTGCCCATATGCTTCACCTGTGCCCGCATGGTTTGACTTTCAACCCAAGAAAAATGCTCCACCTGATTTCCTTGTGTTGTCAGGTGACTGACAGGTGGGCAACGAGATGGAAAGTCTAGAGGGAGCCAGGAGGCACCTTAGAATAGCTGTTGCCCACCTGGTGCCCTCCAGGTGTTTTGGACTACAACTTCCATCAGCCTTAGCCTGGGCTGATGGGAGTTGTAGTCCTAAAACACCTGGAGGACACCAGGTTAGTGAAGCCTGTCTCACAATGAAGTGAAGTCTTCCCTTTCATTTTAACTCCAAGCCTGGCTTTGTCACCGAGCCTAGGCTTTGTCTGAGAGAGATGCACACCACCCCCACCCTTTCTTTACACCTCTTCCTGGCTACTCACCTACACGTTTCGGCTTTAATTGGGTGCTTTGAAGAGTGATTTCTAACTAAGTTGCCTCCGCCTTCTGTGCAGTCAACAGGACAAGTCACCGTGTCCCTAAAAACAATGCCACACTCTAATTAAGGCAGTGAAAGCTCAAGAAATCTTCTGTGACTTGTTTGTTATTTGAGAGCCTGAGGCGACTTTCTGGCCGGTACGACCTTGACAAGCGGCCAGGGAAACCTTCTAATGATGAGTCCACCTAGCCAGTCATGGAGAAAAGCGGTTTGTGGGTCGTGCGTGTGTTTGTGTGGGGAGGAGGTGATGGAGGAAATAAAATGATGGAGAGAAGGACAGAACAGTAATGAGGACCAGGCCTAGACGGCTTGTGAGGAACAAATGGAGACTCATCTCCTCCTTTCCCAGTTGAGGATTTTGGAAGCCTTGGGAGATTATTTGCAAGCTGGATAGACATTGCAAAAATAAATAAATAAATCCATAATTACCTTTGTGAGGTGGAAGCTGGTGGTTCCGCTGCTGAATTGAGACTAGGCTGCTGTGTTCAGCTGCCCCATGGTGCATGAAAGCTACACACTACTTCAGAAGCCTCTCCTTCTGGCACCATGTTGTAAGTTTGGAGTCAGCATCTAGAGACCAGAGTTAACATGGTGGAGCTTCTCCAGCCAGCTAGCTAGCCAGCCTTCAGCCCCTCACATCATTCTCCAGGGATCATCTCTAATCTCCCATCCCAATGTTTTTTTGCAAGGAATTGTCTCTAAATTACTACAATCACTATTAATAATATAAGAACATATGTAAGAACATGACCTTTTTGTGACACTATTCATCTGTACAAAGTACTGGCATATCTTTTTTCCCTGCAGCTCAGGGCAGCAATTTTGGGCTGGCACCCACAGTACTTTTATCAATATATGAGTACTGGCACCCCATTTTTATTTTTATTTTAAAAAGTACAACCCCCCCCCCCAAAAGCACTGCATAAGAACATAAGAGCAGGCCAGTGATCCACCTAGTCCAGGATCATAGAATCATAGAGTTGGAAGAGATCACAAGGGCCATCCAGTCCAACCCCCTGCCAAGCAGGAAACACCATCAAAGCATTCCTGACAGATGCCTGTCAAGCCTCCGCTTAAAGACCTCCAAAGAAGGAGGCTCCACCACACTCCTTGGCAGCAAATTCCACTGTCGAACAGCTCTTACTGTCAGGAAGTTCTTCCTAATGTTTAGGATCCTGTTATCAAAGTGGCCAACCAGATACCTTCAGGAAGCATGCAGGCAGGACCTGAGCCCAAGAGCTCTCTGCCCTCCTGCAGCATTACTTGCACTTACCATGAAGGTAGAACACAGTTGCTGAGGCTAGTAGTCACTGATTGCCTTATCCTACATGAATTTCTCTAATCCACTTTCAAAGACATCCTGATCGTGTGGCTGAAATGACTGAGACATCTTGTACAGACTTTGTTTCCTTCACCACTTCTATCCGGGGGCAGCACCCAGGTGCTTTTAGTGGAAATCCAAACACTTCCATAATATTAGGGTGAGAAATATTATGGACGAGACCTGGGCAAAGTGCACCAGTCCAAGGTCTTGACGGCTCATCTCAAAAGTGAGAAACCTCCAGATACTCCTGGACTACACCTCCCATCATCCCTGACCACCGACTATGCTGGGCTGGGGCTGATGGGATTTGTAGTCCAGCAACAACCAGAGGGCACAAAGTTTCCTCACTTATCTGGTGGCGACAGCAACAAGCCGAGCTTCGAGGTCTAGCTCAGCCTTCCCCAACTTGCTGCCCTCTAGCCATACCAGCTGGGGCCGATGGGAGTTGTAGTCCAAAACAGCAGATACCCATAGGAAGCCGGCAAGGAGGAGCTGAGCACGAAAGCACTCACCCCACCCGGCAATCCTCAGCAACCCACAAATATGGCCTCTGATAGTGGAGGCAGAGTATGGCTGTTTATAACTGTAAGGTAAAGGTAAAGGTACCCCTGACCATTAGGTCCAGTTGTGACCGACTTTGGGGTTGCGCGCTCATCTCGCATTATTGGCCGAGGGAGCCAGCGTATAGCTTCCAGGTCATGTGGCCAGCATGACAAAGCCGCTTCTGGCAAACCAGAGCAGCACATGGAAATGCCGTTTACCTTCCCGCTATAGTGGTTCCTATTTATCTACTTGCATTTTGATGTGCTTTCGAACTGCTAGGTTCGCAGGAGCTGGGACCAAGCAATGGGAGCTCACCCCATCACAGGGATTCGAACCGCCGACCTTCTGATCAGCAAGCCCTAGGCTCAGTGGTTTAGCCCACAGCGCCACCTGGGTCCCTTTTATAACTGTATCCTCCATTAATTTGCCCAATCTTCTTTTCAAGCCATCCATATTGGTGGCCACCACTGCCTCTTGTGGGAGTGAACCCCAGAGTTCAATGACATGCCATGCAAATAAGTCCGTCCTTTTGTTTGTTCTGAATCTTTCACTATTCATTGGATGCCACCCCCCAAACCGCCACTCCCTCCCTCAGCCACACACTCCCATTTCCAGGCAAGCACCCAGGCCCCCGAAGAGCTCATGAGGAGGCTCTGCCATCAGCATTCTCACTCATAATCCCAAATACCATCCCTTGCCAGCTTGTCATTTTCATTAATGCCATTAAAGTGAGACCTTCAACCAAGACAGGGAAGGAGGGAACAAGGGGAGGCTGAGGGGCCAAGCAGACAGTTTTCCATTCCATTGACAGGCATTAAACTGCTTCCCAGTGACATCAAAAGGTCACCTCGGCACCAGCCGAGGACTCCGTCTCCACCATCACCACCAGCCGTGCCTCTCCTGCCCTCCCAGCATCTTGCACAGGTGGGGCAGAGGAGACGGAGGGCTGTCGCCCAGGTCCCCCTTTGCATCCCTAGGTGGAGGATGCCTCGGAGCCAGCTAGAGCTCCATGCATCAGCAAGCTGCCTCCTTATCACTCTCCGGGATGTTGGAGAAGCAAGCCGGCCATTGCCCCGAGCGGCTGCGTTCGGGGAGGTGTGTGGGGCTGCTGTCACATCACATCAGCATCCGAGGCCCGGCGCGGTGACTCGATTAAGTCCTTAGCCGCAGAACCAGTTTAAGGAGTCAGTGATTCACTCCACTGGCTAAGCGGGACCAATCAGAGCGCAGGTCACTGACAAGACACTGGCAACGTCTCCAAGGGATGCTGCTGCAATCTGGGGAGAAGCAGCATCGTTCAGAAAGGAACCTCCCCCCCCCCCCCGCACCAGCTCTCCACATCCCTGTTCATGTTTCAGTGTGTTGAAGTCTTATGGCGCCCTGCTGCTCTGACATCAAGCGGGATTGGGTCGAAGCCAAGGCTGGCCGAGTGGGAAAACAAAGACTTGGGTTACAGTATAACCTAGCTGGGCTGCATTCAGATGTCACGATAAACTATATTGTGTGAAGTGCCCGATTTACGTATATTAATATTAATATTAATAATAATAATAATAATTTATTGTTTATACCCCGCCCATCTGGCTGGGTTTCCCCAGCCACTCTGGGCGGCTTCCATCAGAAGAATATAATAATTGATTAAAGATTAAAAGCCTCTCTAAACAGGGCTGTCTTCAGATGTCTTCTAAAAATCTGGTAGCTGTTTGTCTCTTTGACATCTGATGGGAGGGCGTTCCACAGGGGGCGGGTGCCACTACCAAGAAGGCCCACTGCTATAAGCTAAACAAGCTATAACTTAGGGCCCCACTCTCTTGGGGGGCCCTAAAAATTTAAAGGGGAAAAAACTGGATGTACATTTCCAAAATATAAGATAAAAAACAAATAAAATGGCTTTAGATAACTATTAAGGTCCATAAATTACCATATAGCATATATTCAACACAAAAAAAAAAACAGTGGCAATTTGTTGTTGACAAAGGACAGCTGGACATATCAAGGGCTCCATTACCTTCAGTAGCTTAGGGCCTCATCAAACCTAAATCCAAACCCTGATGGTGTGACCAAAAAGAGACACAGGCATTTAAAATTTCCTCGTAGCCATGCTGGAGGAGGGGGGAGTAGTGATGGATCTAAGATTCATTCACAACACCACAGTTTAAACAGCAGCCTCCTCTTCCTCCAGTACGGGTATGAGGAGGAGATTTGAAATATTCACATCTATTTTTGGTCACATCAACACCTTACAGTTAAAGCACATGGCTTCCTGCCAAGAATACAAGGAACTGTAGTTTGTTAAGGGTGCTGGGAACTGTCACCCTGTGAAGGATAAACTAGAGTTCTTGGAATTTTTGGCAAGAAGCCATATAAATTCCAAAAAACTGTAGTTTCTTGGAATATTGCTTTATTGGTTTTTTAAAAAAAAAAACAAAACAGTTAACAAAAATAGTCGAAAATCAATACATGTCACCAGAAAAAAAATCTGGATTCAAACATCATTAATTCGGGTATGACTTCCAATCACCCCATTGTGGTTCCTAAATTACGTTTTTGACTACGCACTTTCCTTTGTCTCTTCTAGGTTGTTTCAGTTGTATTAATTTAGTTAAGGTCTCTTATTTTATGCAGAAGCCATGTACCGGTATTTTAAACATGTTTAAAATGTAACGTGTGGATGTGACCGTCAACTAACTGCAGTTACGCTTTATGTCCAAACCCTGATAAACTCTAGTTATGCTTAACTATTGTGTATTGAAGCAAACAATTTAAAATTGTGGTTCACAAAGCTTAAGGTGCTGAAAAAAAAGCCCACAACTTTAAAATAAATACTATCTCAAAACATAACAACAAAACTCAAGCAGCAGTTGAAACCACTGCAGGCAAACTCCCAGCATCTATTACAATGCTCAGGAAATATTTATTAAAAGCAACTTAAAAGTTGCTTCAAATCCAATTTATTAATGATTTATAACAGCCATAGACCAATATGGCACAAATAACTCAAAACTCAAAACATTAAATCAAATTTTTTTCCAATCTTATGCTCACTGCAGTTACAAATAACTGTGCAAAAAGCTCAACCAGTGATTTGGAGAAATAAAGCATCCAATTAACTCATCCAAGTGTTTCCTTAAATCTATCAATAACTTGACATCAGACCTGCCAGCCTCAGGCTCCTCTGAGCACCTAGATACGCAAGCTGCCATTTTAAATGTCTTGCGACCTAACCAACATTGTGTTGTTTCAGGGAATTATGGGGACTTTTAAAAGGCAGCTCAGGTTTATGCTTTTCTGAGGGACCCCTCAAACTTGGAGCCATCCCTGCGCACCAAGGAATTTTGTTTTAAAGCCTGGAAGCTATACAGTACTGCCTGTACGCCAAGCATGCCATAAGTGAGATAATGAAAGGTCCAGAACGTGTATTGTATGGATAGCATCATAGCTCAGTTGGTTAGAGCATGGTTCTGATTATGCCAAGGTGGCAGGTTTGATCCCCATATGGGACAGTTACATATTGCAGGAGGATGGAGTCGATGATCCTTGTGGTCCTTTCCAACTTCTATGATTTCCTCTGGATCCCTCTGGGTGGGACATAGGAAGTTGCCTTATACTGAGCCAGACCATTGGTTCATCTTGCTCAGTAGCTTCTTTTTCAGCCCGAGGGCCACATTCCCTCTTGAACAACCTTCTGAGGGCCACACGGCAGTGGTGGGCGAGGCCAGAGGTGAAAGTGAGTCAAATTCCACCTGATGGCAAATTCCACCTTTGTACAACAGGCTAATTTCTGCACCCATTAATGTACCCTTCTCTATTTTGCATGATCCCAGTGCAAGGACACATTCCAGCCAGGCAAAAATGCTCAGGGTACAAAGCAGAGCCAGTGAGGGGTGTGGCCTGGGCAGAGGGAGGTGTGGCCTAGGGAGAGTTCCAAGGACTGCAAGGTCCCCCTCCCACCTTGTCTACAGTGATTGGCAGCAGCTCTCTGAAGCTTCAGAGAGCTCTTTTCCCAGCCCTACCTGGAGATGCCATAAATTGAACCTGGGACCTTCTGCATGCCAAGCAGGCGCTGTACTACTGAGCCACAGCTCTTCCCCAGAGCTTGATCAGGCACAGAGGGACAGGACAAGGGGACTGGAAGCAGAGAGGAGGAGCAGAGCCCGGACAAGGCATCTTGCCCAGGCCGCTGCCCTGCCTCCCCAATAACCTGGAACCAGCAATGCTGCTGCAGCCTGGGGTCTGCTCTTTCTCCCCTTGCAGAACGGGGATGCCGCTGCTGCTGCAGCCAGCCAGCCAGTCTGCCTGCCTGCCTGCCAGTCCCAAAGCGGCCAAGTGGTTTGTAATAATGATCACAGCACACAGATGAAAGGGACCATATGGTGAGAGGAAGGAAACAAACTTGTCTTTTTCTGCACCCGCCGGGCTCAACCTCTGTGGGGCTTGTCACAGTTGATTTGCACTGCCTGAGTGGCAAGGCTGTCGCCTTCTCCGCAGAATTGCCGGCACCGTGAATCGTGCCGTTCTCCGGAGGGTCTTCCTTTCGCTGAGCTCAAGTGAGAGCTGCTGAGCACCGGCACCTGTCCTGAAAGCGCCACTGCAGCCGCATCCTTAGCATATTCTTACTTTGCACCTGTAAGACTTGAAGAAAGCCTTCCAGGCATAGCTGCCAAGTTATCCCTTTTTTACAAGGATTTCCCCTTATGCTGAATAGGCTTCCTCGCGAGAAAAGTGAAAACTTGGCAGCTATGCTTCCAGGTGCATTCTCTCCATGTGATACTTACGGCAGCCTTGAAAAGCAGGCCACGGTTTTCTCTCATGCTCCTGTTTCTCGCACAGCAAATCGGTGCCTAAGTCAGCTTCCCTCCTTATATGCACATTACTACACGGTCCTCGAGATTCTACCCTGCCTGCTGTGTGTGTGGCATTCCTCTTCTTGAAATATCAAAAAAGGGCGGTTGTTCTTCAGTGTGTTTTTAATGAACAAATGAATAAAACAAGGCATAGCTGGCTTACAACACACTATCAGCAAGATATACTCCAGCACTTGGAAATGAAACACTGCATGGCGCCTTACCGCCAATGTGCTTGCATTTATGCCTCCATGCACAAGAGACACCAGGCACCATGATTTCTCCCTTTCCCAATAGTTTAACTTCCAAAGACTAGGGACAGACAAACCTGACAGTTTTGGTTTCTCTCAAGTTCTCCCATCTTAAATGCAGTTCTTCACATTTCCAGATAGTGTGATTTTCTTTTTGAAGGCACTGTGAAAATTCGTTTTAGCACATTTTTGTGTGCAATTTTCCCTAATGTGCACGTTTTTATGCGAGCATTATTTGCTCATATTTTGCATTTTGCATGTAATTTTCTTGAATGTCTGCATTCTTATACTGTACACGGGTTCCCCTAATATACACATTTGAATGCACTGTTTGGTGGGAGAACTGCAGCGCAAAAATCCAGAAAAGTTCAAATTTGGAAGGATCGCTTTATTTCGGTTCACGTATTGTTTCCAGAAGTACAAATTAGGTAGGTTTACATGAAGCAAGCTGAATTTCTCTCCCATCCTGACTAGAGACCCTGAGGACAGAGCTGAACCCCAAAGAATGTGTAGCAGCTCTAACAAACCATACTAACAGAATTTTAACAGGGCATCCCAAAAGCCACAGAGAGAGAGAAAGGTGACACAGCAATTTACCAGGGACAGTTTTACCAATCCCTCACCTGTGTCAGATCCCATGTTACATGCAAACCCTCATGCGTATATGTATCATCACAAAGGCTGGATTCACCACAAAGGCATGGTATTTTCAAAATTCCGGATGCAGAGTTGTGACGTCTGTTGCGGATGTTGCCCTGTGTTTCAGCCACCAAGGGGAATTAGCCAAGGATCACAGAGTCTCAGCGTTCAGTGGTGGGGAAGTTCCCCGTGTGGCCTAACGGACCAGCCTCTGCTGAACTTCAACAATGCTGCAGAACCATTCCCAGGGTTTCTGGTCTTAACAGGACATCGATCCCAACAAAACACAGCCCTATGCATTTGTCGGAGGAGGAGGAGGAGAACAATACATCTGGATCGTACCTCTAAGGTAGGCAAGCAAAAAGAAGAAGAAGAATTGAAATCTGGTTTATGTGAGCCGGCTCCATAGCGACTCTTCTAAACAAAGAGCAAATGCCAAGCCAAGGTCACCCTACATGCTCATGCTTTCCTGTTACTCAGAAGAAGGGCCAACCTCTGGCTAAACATCTCCCTTTTTTCTCATTCTTGGCTCCACTGGTCTCCCGGTGCCTCCCCTGTAGGGAGCTTGGGAAACCCTGCAGTGCTGGATAAAAGGGAATCGAACAAGGCAGAGAGATGGGGGGTGCCAGATCCCAACAGCTCAGTCCTCCTCCTCCTCCATACAGGCTGCTCTTGAAAGACGTCAACTCCCTTCTTCTTAGGATGCTTTGAAAAGTATTGGCTAAACATCACGAACCTGGCTTGCCCTAGCCTGCCTTGTGACTGAGTTGCAGGTAAACGGTGGGCATTCAGCAAAGTAAGAATGATTTGCTTGCTAGACCCCCCCCCCCATGGAAACACTACCGTAGGAGGAGCTGTGAATTGGCTTTGGAAGAAGAACTGCCTCGTTCAGAGGGTTTCTTTTTGCCAGGTGCATCTCCAGATCCTATATGAAGTTATTTTGGGTGTGGGAGAAATAAGTCTCACCAACAATGCATCTGGCCTCGGTCCAGTATACCTGAAGGAGCGTCTCCACCTCCATCGTTCTGCCCAGACACTGAGGTCCAGCATCGAGGACCTTCTGGCGGTTCCCTCGTTGCGAGAAGCCAAGTTGCAGGGAACTAGGCAGAGGGCCTTCTCGGTGGTGGTGCCTGCACTGTGGAACACCCTCCCAACAGATGTCAAAGAGGAAAACAACTACCAGACTTTTAGAAGACATCTGAAGGCAGCCCTGTTCAGGGAGGCTTTTAATGTTTAATAGATTACTGTGTTTTATTTTTCTGTTGGTATAAATAATAAATTATTGTTGTTGTTGTTGTTGTGTAAAATGTACAAAAGAAGAGCTTGCTTGATCAGGCCAATGTCCCATCTAGGCCAGCATCTTGGACAACCAGATGCCTCAATGGGAAGTCTGTAAGCAGGACCTGTGATTCCAGCAACTGGTATTCAGAGGTTCACTGCCTCTGATGTAGTCACTGTGGCTAGTAGCCATCAATGGCCTTCCTTTCCATAGATTTTGCTAATCTTTTATGGCCATCCAAGTTGGTGGCCAACACTGTGGCAGTGAGTTCCATAGAGAAACAGATGCTTCTAATCTTTTGTCACTACAAACTGATCTGTGGCACTTACCTACTAAATATTTTGGGATGTGGTTTGTCTGTTCACTTCGTGTGCGGACACTTCTTAATATATTTTAACTACATTTTGCACGATGGTTGCTGAGATCATCCCTGTTTGGATACAGTTGGTGGCCATTTTGAATCAAGATGGCAGGATGCTGCTTTCAAAATTGCACTGTTTATTATTTCTTTGAATTGCCAAACAACACTGGGTACGAGGCTGCTTGTACTTCCATACTAGCTGTGCAAAAGCTGTGGAGGAAATCCCATTACAAATTTCTCTTTCTGAATGCTGAGCAACAGATTTCTGTGGAAATTCATCTGCTTATTTTAGTTTTGGTAAACACCCTCCTTCATAAAAATGTCAGTTACTTCCTTCATTTGAAAGACTCCAGATATTTTGGCCTATACTTCCACCAGTCCATTTTTAATTTTGCTTGTGGGTTCAATGTGTGTGCAAATATATTTTGTTGAAACTCCCACTGTAGTTTTAGTTTCAAAGCAGAGTAAACTCACTATTTTTATATGCATGTCTGTTTCAACTTAGGTTACGCCTGATACTGAGGGATTCGATGAGATGATAGGAGATGATTCAGTACAAAGGGAAATATTGTGAGACTGTACACCAAGAGAAACCACAATTTTGCAAATGCTGCAAGAGCAATTTTCAGTTCAAATTACATTTTTTCAGATTTTAGCAGCAGGCATGCCCGTGACCCTCACCCAAATTCTTGCTTAACCAATCCTCTCTTCCTTCCATTGTCACTCTTGGCCCTGTTGGTTTGTGTGCCCAGGTGGAGAACATTTTTCATCCCAAGGGCTGCATTCCCCTCTGAGCTGCCCTTGGGGGGGTGTCACATGCCAGTATGGGCGGAGTCAAAGGCAAAAGTGGGCAGAGGAGGAGGAGTTTGGATTTGATATCCTGTCTTTCACTCCCCTTAAGGAGTCTCAAAGCAGCTAACAATCTCCTTTTCCTTCCTCCCCCACAACAAACACTCTGTGAGGTGAGTGAGGCTGAGAGACTTCAGAGAAGTGTGACTAGCCCAAGGTGCAGCTGCATGTGGAGGAGCGGGGAAGCAAACCCGGTTCACCAGATTATAAGTCCACCGCTCTTAACCACTACACCACACTGTAAATGTTACACACACCCCTATCTGTCCTCCAGGCAAACAAGAGGCATTACCAGAGTTCAAGGGCACATTCCAAAGAAGCAAAAACAATCAAGCAGGGCTGGTGAGGCAGTGGCGTAGCGTGGGTTGCCAGTCCCCAGGGCTGCGTGGAGGGAAACGACCGGACTAAGCAGGCACATTCAACTGCCAAAAGGCATCCATATCACCCAGGAGACTATAGCCGCAGAGATGAGAAAAGTCATTCTGTTGTCTGGAGAGGTTATTTCCTAGTTCGCATGGAGAAGCTGTTTTCAATGGAGCCCAGCTATGGAAGTGTGCAACTGCATTGAGGCAGCACCAGGTGTTGAAATTTTGCGCCTCTAGCAATTTGCCTAGGGCAACTGCCCCTGTGGCCCTCCCCACACTATGCCACTGAGCGGGGGGAGCAGGGGGCGCTGCTGTATTCAGTCCCTGGGTTTGATGTCCCTCAACTTTCTATTCCTGTGAGCCTGTACAAATCAATGGATGTGCAGTTGGTTGCAAGTCCAGATCCTGTTGTTTTCAGTCAATGTCCCTGAGCTGCAGATTCGCCTCCCCCTTTTCCATGGTCTAATAGCCAAAATCTGTTGACCTTCAGGGCACAAGGCAATGCCCATCTGTCCAACCAGACTTGTGCCTCAGGTCTGCATTGTGGGTTCTTATGGTTCTGATCAGAGTTTTCACTCCAGGGCTGAGTTTACTTGGTTGGACACTGGCCATTGGACTGTCACTTTTCAGATATCACAAGCATGTGCCTGAAAATGGTTCTGATGGGTGCATTCAACTAAACGACTGATTCATTATGCAAAAACAAATCAAACAAAAAGTGGCACTGGAACGATTCAATTCAGACTCATTATTTATCCAGATTGCAGCAGTGACATTTAACCAGTAAATAACACCACAGGTCTCCCTACTTATTTCCCCCATACAGTGAGGTCCTAAAAGTGGTAATCCTGAGTCAGGGGTAGATGATGCCACCCCCTCGAGATAATGCTGGACTACAACTCCCATCATACCTCAACACTGACAGTGCTGGCTGATGGGACCTGTAACCCAACAACAACATTGGCTACCCTAGTTCTGAGTTAGCCATACTCTTTCCTGAAACCCCTGGAAAGCCACCACCATTCAAGGTAGACCATACAGAGCTAGATGGACCAATGGCCAGGTACCCTATGATCCAGATTCTGGCCTTGCCAATAAAGCTTTCCAGGCCCTTCCCAAATACTGCATCCCAGAGCATTAGAACCCACATGAACATAAACCTACAACCCTCAGAAAACTGAAGTGGTGAGGAGGAGGTGTAGCAGCGGGTGGGAGAGGAGGGTTAAGCATTCCCTCTCCACACTGTTTCACCACTAAAACCCACCTAAAGTTGCATTGCTCTAAAAGGATTTGAGTACCTGGGCTCTTGGGTGGCCTTACATGTGGCCCACATCTTTCCAAAATTGGGGGGCGGGGGAACTAGCATAGGAAAACCCGGGGATAACCAAGCCTTATGAGGAATGGTTGAAGGAGTTGGGTCTGTTGATCCTGGAAAAGAGGAGATATGGTAGCCATCTTCAAATATATGAAGGGTTGCCACATGGAAAAGGGAACAAGCTTGATTTCTCCTGCTCTGGAAGCTGGGACTCGAATCAATGGCTTCAAGTTTTAAGAAAGGCAACTCCATCAGGAAGAATAAGAGCTGTTTGACAGTGGAGCGCTCTTCTTTGGAAAGTGACGGTCTCTCCTTCCTTGAAGGTTTCTAAGCAGAGGGGTGGATGGCCATCTGTCATGGGTGCTTTAGTTGAGATCCCTGCATCGCAGGGAGGTGGACTAGATGACGCTGGGGGTCCCTTCCAACTCTACAATTCTACGAATTGGGATGGTGACAAGTGGGTGAGTGGAGGAGAGCGGGGAACGTTTCCTTCCTGCCTCTCTTGAGCCCAGCCTGCATGAAACAGTTAAGCAGAAGTCGGCGGTATGGATGCTGAACAGTTTCTTGAGGCTCCTTCTCTGTTTTTTCACTTGTGAAATATTTCTGTCAGAACCAGTTAATGTACAAATTAGCAGCGGTGGTCTCTCTTACGTCTTCTGACTCACTAATTTGACAGGGGGGGGGGCTGGTTCTGTCCATGGAGCAAACTCACGGCGGGCAAATAGCAGGTCAGGCAGCTAAGGCTTCTCCAGGAAGGACCCGCAGGTTAATCTTCCTAGAGGGACTGGAAGGGGGGGGGAGAGAGATTTGTCACTGTACAGCTGTAACAATTAGGGAAGCGGGCAGGATATGCTTCCGAAGGAAGGGACAGGGCCCCCTGCGGAGGATATTCCATTACGAGAGTGTGAAAGGCACAGCGGCATCTCTCTTACCTGCTCCTTGGTTAAATTCCTCTGCTGGATTTATGCCAGTAGTGGCTGAACAAGCGGAGTTAAATAGAATTGCTCTCCGGAAGTTTCACTGGGCTAGTGTAGCATCGGCAGAACCAACTGGGTAGGACTTTAAGGCAGACAGCCAGAGCCCAGCTCAGGAAGTTGAGCAGGAGCACCCGACAATGCAGCTGGGGTAGCTCACCACAGAGGGAAGCAATACATGTTGCCATCCAATGTAAGAAGATAGTGTGAAGTAAGGGGTTCCCACCACCAGCCATAGGAAGCTGCTTTATAGAGACTCGGACTGAGGCCATTGTTCCATCTGGCTCAGCATTTCCCATACGGCCCGGCAGCTGCTGTCCCAGATTTCAGGAAGGGGCGTTCTGAGTCCTACCTGGAGACGCTGTGGGTTGAATTTGGAACCTTCAGCATGAATTCAGGCCGGGAGTCTCGCCCAGCCTGGAGAGACCAGGGATTGAACCGGGGACCTTCAGATGCTCTTCCAACGAGCTACAGCCAGTCCAGAGTCGAAACTTCCTTAACCTCACCACTGAGTACCACAGCAGACAGAGGGCTTGACTGAGACCCAGGTTCAAATCTTTGGTGTACAATGTGTGTGTGTGTGTGTGTGTGTGTGTGTGTGTGTAAGTTTAAACCACTTTCCAGGGTTTTCGTGAGGGTAAAACTGGTAGGGAGAAGGGCATGGGATTGTTGCTGTTGTTTAAATGTAACGAATGATTAAAATTAAAGGTGGGGTTCGCCTAACAAACCCCACCAGTGGAAGTCCTGTGATATGGGGCTTCCCCTCCCCTGTGCACCCCTGGAAATTGCAGTGATGGAAGAATAAACTTAGTGTGCTGTTGAATTCATCCCCACATGTTTTTATTGCCACATAGGAGGAGTGGGGCAGGGGGAGGAGAGCTTGGTACTCAACTAATTTTTGTTCAGAGTAGACGTATTAAAATTGATGGACCTAACAGGCATGCTAATTAATTTTACTCTGAGTAAAACTTAGCTGAATGCCACCCTATGTCACAAGGAACCTGCTAGGACTGTGGTGATAATCAATGTAGGTGAGTTGGCCCTACACCTGGCATCTTTGGGGTTTAAATGACAGCTCCCTGTTTGGGCAGCATATGAGGGGAGGCATCCTAGGGCAGCCATTGCCAACCTGGTGCCCTCCAGATGTTATGCACTGTAACTACCATCAGCCCTTGCCAGCATGGTTGTGCTGATGGGAGTCTTAGTTCAAAACATCTGGAGGTGTATTTTGCTTCTGTCAATGAGGTTGCCAGGCCCAGAAGTGGGAGGGTGGAGGAGGAGAAACAAGGGAGGAAGACAAAAGCAAGCCCAGAAAGAGAAATAGCTGGCAGCCAAGTTTAAAAGTCTTTGCTTTCGGCATGAACGCATGATTCACGCAAGGAAAGTTACAGTATCTATGAAGAAGCCTCTGTTTACAGGGGATTCAAGGAATTACAAGATCACCCTACGCTTGGCAACGCTGGGACTGCTAAGCCCCAAGGGATGCTGGGAGCTCAGAAGGCTTACCGAGGGAATGTGGAGCAAAAGAGAAGGAAGCCAGAAGAGAGAATTTTCTTTCTTAGAAACAGCAAAAGGGAAACCATGTCCATCTTCCTGTTAATTCAGTGGTGGCTGTTGGCCATTGAGGCTGGTAAGGGAGAACGCTGGGAACCCGAGCCAATGTCAGGCAATCACCCAATTCTCGCCTTGTCTCCATTCTTCTCCTTGCGGAGTTTTGTAACACGGAGACTAAGGTTTCCACGCCATATATATATATATATATATATATATATATATATATATATATATATATATAAAATATTTTTATTGATTTTTACTTTTTTATCTTCATCACAATCTTATCACCTCAAATATACACATAAACCCCATTACCCCCCTCCCCCCTACAACTTCCTCTTCTGGTTTGTTGTGTATTGATTTCCCTGCTTTTTGGTTAGGTTTCCGGGCCATTTCAAGGGAGCTCACACAAGTATTTAAAACCTCAAACGACTTAGTCCCCAAAATATCTGAAAAAGTTCCCCTTTCCCTACATACCCTCAAGAGTGTTACAGGCATACCTTGGTTTAAGTACGCTTCGGTTTGAGTATTTTCAGTTTAAGTACTCCGCGGACCTGTCTGGAACGGATTAATCCACTTTCCATTACTTTCAATGGGAAAGTTCGCTTCAGGTTAAGTACAGACTTCCGGAACCAATTGTGTTTGTAAACCGAGGTACCACTGTACAATAGTCAGTGGTGGCTGTTGGCCATTGAGGCTGGTAGGAGAGGACACTGGGAAACCGAACCAACATCAGGCAATCACCTAATTCTGGTCCTCTCTCCATTCTTCTCTGAATTAACAGGAAGATGGACATGGTTCTTCTTGGTAGTTCTTCCACCCCCTGAAGTTTGGGCGATGGGGCCCTGGAGAAGGTATTCTATGAGTCAGGCCCTGAGCCCCCTCTGTCATGCTATGCTGAGGACCCACCACTAATCATATTGCAGAATATACTGCCAAAATAAAAACCCCACACTAGTCAAGAGGACACCAGGTCTAGGATACATGTTACTACCTTCATCTATTACCTCCACCCCACCTGAAACTGGTCAGTTCACCCTGTTCACTGGTATCAGGATATTGGCAAGCTGGAACGTGTGCAGAGGAAGCTGACCAAGTGGTCTGGAAACCAAGCCTTATGAGAAATGGTGGAGGGAATTGAATATGTTTATGTTGGAGAAGAGGAGATTGAGAGACGATACGATAGCCATCTTCAAATACTGTATCTCAAGGGCTCTCACGTGACATGGAGGATGGAGCAAGCTTGTTTTCTCCTGCTCTGGAAGGTAGGACTCAAACCTATGGCTTCAAATTACAAGAAAGGAGATTCTAACTAAACACCAGGAAGAACTTTCTGACAGTAAGAGCTGTTCAACAGTGGAATGGACTCCCTTAGGAGGTTGCGAACTCTCCTTCCTTGGAGTTTGATAAGCAGAGCTTGGATGGCCATCTGTCAGGGATGATCTAGCTGAGATTCCCACATTGCAGGGGGTTGGACCAGATGACCCCTGGGGGTCCTTCCAACTCTACAATTCTCTGACCGATCTGCAGAGTTCCATGAGTTTCCTCCCTATGCATTAGACTGTTCACCAGAGTACACCAACAGAGGTTTGCCTTCTGTTAGCTGTGGGCAGCAAAACATGGTTACAGCTTTTCTGTAAGAATTTGAATTCTTTATATATATAGTTCACACACACACACACACACACACACACACGACAGGAAGCTACTTTATACTGAGTCCAGCCGTAGGCTTATCTAGCTCAGTATCATCTACACGGACTGGCAGCAGCTCTCCAGTGGTTCAGCACTACCTGTAGATACTAGGGATTGAACCTGAGCGCTCTCCCTTCTGCACCTTTCAATACTCTGTACTTCCAGGGCAGTTTATACACAGCTAAAATATGTTGCTTTAATGACTATTTGGTTGCTAAAGGGTGTTTGGCTAAATGAGCTTTGACAGATATTGATGGCTGGTGACTTCTAGCTGAAACACACATCACACCAGCCTGGGTGAGGATGGAAGGAAACAATTGGGACAGGCAGTAAAGGCAACAGAAGTCTGAGGTTTTACAGCTGGCAGGCAGCCAAGAGGGTGGGGCAGATTCCGTAGACATGACTGTGGCTTTCTGCTGCATCACCAACTTGCACAATCTGCCCGGTCTCTCCTGCTCAACCTGCATATAAAATAAGAACCACACTAAATCTCCTGTACTTTCTGCACATTACAAAGTTGGACTTGTCAAACATGGACGGGGAACCTGCAGCTCTCCATACATTGTCGGAATGCAGTTGGCAGAGCATGAGGCTCCTAATCTCTTAACACCAGGATGGTGGGTTTGAGCCCCACATTGGGTAAAAGATTTTTGCATCGCAGGGAGTTGAACTAAATGACCCTTGGGGAAGAAGAGCCCAACCACATCAAGAGGCGATAGGTTCCCTCTTCCTGCCATAAAAGATTTTCCCTGGAACCTCCAGCCACTTGAGCAACTGTGGGGGGGGGGGGAAATACACTCAACAATATGGATCAGCTCCAACTTCCTAGGCTTTAAATACCATCAGCTTCCAACTCGGGGCACAAATGGAGCATTTCCTAGAAGGCTACGGACAGACAGAGAGGGGCCAAACCCACAAGCATCCAGAGCCTGCTTCTCTGTTGGCCTGGACCCCAGACAGTGGACAGCCAGAAGGCCTCTCTCCCTGTCTGGTAAGCTCCTAAGCCCAGCCTTTGCCAGGCCGCAGAACATTGTTCTGACAGACCGTTTTGGAGACCGCTTATCCAGCCGCGAAGGGGGATTTGCTGGGGAAGGCCCAGCCGTCCCTGCCAGGCAGGTGGGAGGCAGAGAGCACACCGGCTGCCTCCGGGTCCTGGGGACAGCATCCACCAGCGCGTGATGCGTTGTGGCAGTTTCCCTGCAGCCTGGAGCCTGCCTGGAGCGAGCGCTGCTGATGTCTTTAATTGCTTTCAGATTCGATAGCCCGGCTCTTGACAGCCTCGGCTGCGCAGCTGCAGCGCTGCCAACTGTCCCCACTTAGCTAGGGACGGAGCCCCACATTCATCTCCTCTCCTGACGGCCTTTGAAAAAAAGGAGGGATCAAACAGGATGAGCTGCCCAGCTCCCTTTGCAAGCAGAGTAGCTCAGAGAGTTTCAGAGGCTTCTGGCCTTCAGAGGGACTCTTGTCCACCCGCAGCTGTTCAGGAGAGCCGCAAAGGAACCGGCGCTACAGAGCCTCTTCACCTTTATGCTGTCAGTTGATACATGTTCCCATTACAGAGGATTCTATTTGTTTATTGCATTGATATTTCTCCTTTCCTCCAAGGTGCTCAGAGTGGCGAACCGGGCTCTTCCCCCGCCTGCACTGTTTTATCTTCACAACAACCCTGTGAGGTAGGTTAGGGCTGAGAAACAGGGACTGGGCCCAAGGTCATTCGGTGAGTTCCCTGGATTAGCAGGACCTTTGCCGTTTTGTCTCTGTGGTACAGAACTCCCTTCTCTGTCAAGCGCCCCAGAGTGGCCAGCAATGCCTGTCTCCCACCCTTCTGCCCTTAACACGGGCTTCCTTAAACTCGGCCCTCCAGATGTTTTTGAGACTACAATTCCCATCATCCCTGACCACTGGTCCTGCTAGCTAAGGATGATGGGAGCTGTAGGCCAAAAATATCTGAAGGGCCAAGTTTGAGGAAGCCTGCCTTAACAGCACCCTACCTCCACATCAAAGTAGGGTCGTCCCCCCCCCCCCCCGTGGCTAAAATCCATTCCTCCACTCAGCTTTGACCTGGGCCACATTCATACAATACATTTAAAAATTAATTTGTACATGGTTAATATATTAGAAGACAATATAACTGCAGAAAATGAAAATGAAAAATTTACCCTCCCACCCTCGTCAAGAAGTGATGTCTGCATGAAGTTCTGCAGTGGGATGGATTGCCTTGGACTCTCCTTCACTAAAAATTCAGAGGTTGGATGGCCATCTGTCAGGTATTCTTCAGCTGTGGTTCCTAGATGACCATTGCAATACCTTCCAGATCTACAATTCTATGATCCAGGTTTGAAGTCTGGATCCCAGGGTTCGAGCCCCACATTCTTGCACTGCAGGGGGTTGGACTGGATGACACTTGTAGAGTTGATCCCTTCCAACTCTACAAGTCTGTATGTGATTCTATGGTTTTGTCATTCTAACTCCAGAAGGCAAAGCATACAACTTTGCCAAAAAATAAAAAAACCTTGACAACTTTTGTGTGCAGATTTTCACTTTTTGACATATGGCATGGCAACCCTAATGTTGGACAATAAATATCTGGACTTAATAAGCCAATTTGTTCCTTTCGTGAAAACCTACAGCAAACCAGGAAGTCTTGCATTGGCCCCAATGTCCCAGCTTGCCCAAACCAGGAAACCATGGTCAATCACTTCGGAGTAAGCCAGTATATTAAACTATGGTTTTAAATTGGCTTATTATTTTAATTAATAATATGTATATAACAGGAAATAGGGACGCGAGTGGCACTGTGGGTTAAACCACAGAGCCTAGGGCTTGCTGATCAGAAGGTCGGCGGTTCGAATCCCTGTGACGGGGTGAGCTCCCATTGCTCAGTCCCTGCTCCTGCCAACCTAGCAGTTCGAAAGCATGTCAAAGTACAAGTAGATAAATAGCGGGAATGTAAATGGCGTTTCCGTGTGCTGCGCTGGTTCGCCAGAAGCGGCTTTGTCATGCTGGCCACATGACCTGGAAGCTGTACGCCGGCTCCCTCGGCCAATAACACAAGATTAGCGCTGCAACCCCAGAGTTGGTCACGACTGGACCTAGTGGTCAGGGGTCCCTTTACCTTTACCTTACAGGTAAGGTACACTGTGTCCTTTTTTCATATCCGGTGGTTGTTCCATCTGTTCCTTTGTGTTCTTGCATCTGGGAAATATCTAAAGAACTCCCAGCACTGACAGCAAAGTTTTGTACCTGGTTGAACCCAGCACTCCAGATCCCAGTCAGGAGGGACAGATTGCCCCTCAAGCATCTTTGCAGACGGGGATCCATTAGACACACAGCCGGCAGCAGCCCTTGCAGGCTGGAAACTCCATTAGAGGGCTGTGGATACGGAGCTGGCTTTGGAAGGAGAGCATGTTAGCAAGACAGGAAGAGGCTACCATTTGCATCCTTTCCTGGGCAACACCTGCCAAGATTTCCTACATGTCCAACCTGGCATACCGTAGGCCAGGCAAGTCAGGGAGCTGCAATAAAATGTTGCAGCGGGCGAGTGCTTCTTACTCAGGATTCTAGACACTCTATTTTACCACTGACATAGAATAATAGACTTTGAAGGAAATTAGTTGATCCCAATGCATTTTACTCTATTTGGTTCCCAGCCACATATTTTGTAAACACAGCTGTGTGGAGTATTGGGGCTCCAATAGGGAAGAGTTCAGTTTGGAAAGAAATGCTTGTATTTCTATGATACCGGTAATAGCAATGTGCCAATGCCCTCTTGTTTTCATTAAGACCAGTAGCTCACATTGTGAAAGGAGAGGAAGAGAGGGATTGTGCATCCTCTTGTTTTGTTTTGTTTGCTTCTTTGGAAAATAGTGTTACAGGTTTTGGAGGTGGTCAGTCTGTCCCTTCCAAACTTGTGATGTGTATCTGCAAGGCTAGAATCTATTAGAAGAAATCTGTTGAACCAACCAAAGCAGTTTCTTTTTTAAGGAAAAAAAGAATTAGCTGGCCAATTAAGTACCACCATTTACATGTCCAAAGAGGCTGCCCCGTTGGCATAGAGACAAATAGGTGGGCCTTTTCCCACCTTCCCTGGCTGAATGCCATATCATTCTAGGATGGAGAGCAATAGGGTGAGCAGGCCTGGGTGTGTGTTTGAGTTTTGTGTGGATGCTAGAAGCTGGAGACACAGAGGCTTGTCTTGCTCTGCGATGAACCCAAAACTATGGCGTGGGTAACCCCATAGAAACGTAATTTAGAAGTAAGATCTGTTGGAGCATGAATGCTGTGAGCCCTTCTATGCTCAGGTTGTATATAAGTGTAAATAAATCCACATATCCTAAAGACACCACTGTCTCCAGTGACCTTCATTTCAAAGAAACTGAACCCCACTCAGCAATTGGGGTGCATGCAATACAACCAACCAACCAACCAACAAAATTAAAAATAGGGGGATGTGGACCATTGGGAAACATCTAATGAGATGTCAGAAAGAAGAGGAAAAGACCCACAGTGCAGCCAGTCCCTAGAGAACATGGTGAGAAGTGTTGGCTTTAAAGCTTCAGAAAGGCAGACTTCAGAGAAAAATGTTAGGAGGATTTCCAAACTTAACAGGAGCAGCTTGGCAGTGTTGCTCTCAGAAGCACATACCCTGAAGGCCCATTAGCCGCCATCTGCATTATTGACAAGGGCATGGTGCTGCAACCACCGAACACCGGGCGGGCCCCAGGCAAAGCACTCTGCTTACTCCACAAAGCCACATGACAACACCCGGGGAAAGGTGGGCTGGGGAGGCTTGCAAAACTTGCCAGGCCTTGTAATCGGGTGCAGGTCAGCGCCCTACTTTGAAGAGGAAAGTCCTCTTTGCGGAGAGGCTGCCTTTTCAGCTTCAGGAACAGGGAACCTGTGGGCCTCCAGCTGTTGCCAGACTACAGCTCCCATCATCCGTGGCTGTGGGCCGTGATAGCTAGGGCTGATGGTTGGGGTCCAACAAGTCCAAGCAGTGTGAAAAGCTTTTCTCCCTCTCTCGTAGCGCTAGAACTCATGGACCAATGAAGCTGAATGTTGGATGATTCAGGACAGACAAAAGATAGTGCATAGTTAATCTATGGAACTCACCCCCACAAGAGGCAGTGATGGCCACCAACTTTAAAAGAGAAGCAGAAGCAGCTGGGAAGGGAGAAGAGGAGTTTAGGGATTAAAAACAAGTTTTATAAATTGTGTGTCTTTGTTTCCCAATTTGATCCTTTTATGTTGTTTTGTATGTATTGTGGTATTTTATCCAGTGTGACTTGCCATTATTTTTATTGATCCTAGTTTAGTAATTATTTATTGTAATCGTTAAGAATGAATTTTTGTTTAATTATTATTTGCTGATGTTTTGAGAGTTAATTTTACTGTGTGCCATTATATTCTAATAGAATGTTGACTATTACTTTATTTGATATAAAGCATTTCATTTTAAAGTTATGCTTTATTGTGACTTTTTGTATTGGATCAGATTATTGTAAGATGCGTGCTCTTCGCTGTACATTTTGTTCCTGCAAACTGCCTTGTGTATAGTAATATAGGAAAGTGGTATGGGAATTAAAAGCAAAAAGAAAAGTAAAATGAAAATGAAAAGAAGATTGGACTACTAGTCATGATGGCTATTGCTCCATAGCTGGAGGCAGGTGCTTCTGAATACCATTTAATGGAAACCTCAGGAGGGCAGAGGGCTCCGGTCCACAAAACCTGCTTGCCAGTTTCCCATCTGGTTGGCCACTGTGAGAACAAGATGCTGGATCCAGCAGGCTCTTATTATTCCACTTCTTGTAGTGCGTCATTGCTTAACTTATGGGGATGAACTGCTGGGGCCCTAAGTGCCCTTTCTAAAGGATTCCATCTGGACTGGGGAGAACGTCAGGCCCATGGGACAGATCTCTGCAAACAGGAGCCCCGCACAACAGCACTCTCCCCTTTTGCAGTTTCCAGCCATGGGCATCCAGATGTTACTGCCTCCACTCATGAATGCAGAGCAAAGCCTTCCTGGCTAGTAGCATAGGAGCTAACTCCTAGGGGCCAAGGTCCCTTCAGCAGACCCAATAAAATATTTGTGGGGCTGCCCAGCCCCAAGTTGATGAGCATGGCCATTCAAATGGTGTGCACACACTGCGTCTTGCGCAGGGCAAGCTTACTTGGGCCTCTCCAATGTTTTATTCACCCCTGGCTAGTAGCCATTGCCAGGCTTCTCCTCCATGAATTTGGCCGGCCCTCTTTTAAGTTGGTGGCCATCAGTGTCTCTTGTGGGAGGGAATTCCATAGCTTAACTATGCACTGCATTAAGAACTTCCTTTTATCTGTCCTGACTCTCTGAACATTCAGCTTCATGAAGAATGGAAAGGGACTAGGTTTCATGCCGTCTGTGAGGGACAAATAGGTCTCATTGCAAAACCCTTCCTTCCTTCCTTCCCTCCCTCCCCCCTCTCCAACAACTCCTTCCCTGCCCACCTCCCTCAGAGAAAATGTCTGCCTGGTTCTCTCGCAGCCTCAGCGCCTTGTCTCTAGGCGGAGATTTGTGCTGTAAAATGCACAATATGTTCTATCTGCCCGTTGGGAGCCATCAAATATTCACCAGCAGCTCCCATTTTAGTCAAAGCGGATTAGGCAGGCCGAGCGAGGAAGCAGAGAGGGCCTGCGATGCCCGCCAAGCTCTCCAACACCCTCCACCCCTGGTGCTTTTCGTTAATGCGGTGGTAAACGGTACAAGCTCCCCAGCCATGGCTACCATTCAACAACATAGCAAAGTGGGAAGAGGGGGGGCGGGCGGGGAGATGGCGTGTTCTCAGATGACCCATCCTGCAACCAGCAGCCTCCAATGGCTGACCAGTGGTTGCTTGCCAAGGGGGGGGTCGGGAAGAGGGAGGGAGTAGAAAGCCATTAGCTCATGAATGTGCAAAAAAGAAGAAAAAGAGGACACACATTTGAAAGTTCTTAGGAGGAGCGATAAACATTCGGGAGGAAGACAGAAAGGGGAGAGACAAGCCTCAAAATGGTACTTGTGTGTGTGTGTGTGTGTGTGTGTGTGTGTGTGTGTGTGTGTAGGCTTTAAAGGAGAATTGGACTAATTCATGAGGCTAACAGTGGCTACTAGCCACGAATACTATGCTCTGCTTCCACTGTCAGTGGCCATATGCCTCAGGATACCAGCGGCTGGGAATCACAATAGGGAAGAATGTGCTTATGTGTGGGTCCTGCTTGTGGGCTTCTCTTAGGCACCTGGTTGGCCACTGTGAGAACAGGATGATGGACCAGATGGGCCATTGGCCTGATCCAGCAGGACTCTTGTTACGTTCTTAAGTCAGCACCTCTCTAATAGTGCCCCCAGAGTGTCGGGATTTTACAGGAGGGATTCAAGCGTTTCTTGGAACTTTAAAAGGTAAAGGTAAAGGGACCCCTGACCATTAGGTCCAGTCGTGACCGACTCTGGGGTTGCGCGCTCATCTCGCTTTATTGGCCGAGGGAGCCGGCGTATAGCTTCCAGGTCGTGTGGCCAGCATGACAAAGCCGCTTCTGGCAAACCAGAGCAGCACATGGAAACGCCGTTTACCTTCCCGCTGTAGCAGTTCCTATTTATCTACTTGCATTTGACGTGCTTTCGAACTGCTAGGTTGGCAGGAGCTGGGACCAAGCAACGGGAGCTCACCCCGTCACAGGGATTCGAACCGCCGACCTTCTGATCAGCAAGCCCTAAGCTCAGTGGTTTAACCACAGCGCCACCTGGGTCCCATTTTCTTGGAACTTTAGGTTTGCACAAATCAAGTGAATTAAGAGTCTCTGCTGCAAAACAAAAAAACAAAAAAAACCCAAAACTTTAAAGGATAAATAAAAATGAAGAGGGTGGAGCAATGGGAGACAGGGCAATGGAGACTGCTAGGGAAGGGATGTTTCTAATGTATTTCTCTTCCCCCCTTGGTTTTGATGTATCTATGGGAGGGGCAGGTTTGTTTCTTTGGTTGTAAGTCTTTGGGTTGCCTTGGGCAAGCTACAGTGACCAACAAAGAATAATAATAAACAAATAAAAATAAAAGGTGAGGGCCTTGGGTGTCAGGGTTGAGACAGACGAGGAGGAGTGGTGGCTAGCTCCTCCTGACAAGCCCCCACAGAGGAATCTGAGGAATTCACACCTGGGGAAAACTGGTGGAGGCACTCCTCAGAAGAAGAGCAATCTGACAGGGAGGAGGGAAGATCAGAACTGCAGCAACAAGTCGATCCAGAACCAGGCCCCAGTCAGGCAGGTTATCAGATGGCCCCTTCACCCCCTCCCTTCTCTGCAAAGGGACGCAGAGCTGAAAAACGCCGGCTGCAATTAGAAACAGCTGCAGCTCATAAAAAGCGGGGGAGGGAACCTGCTACTTAAGAGAGAGGTCGGCTGGCCACTCCTCAGCGTCTGCAACGTCGTACTGAAGTGCCTAGTTGCCTCGCTCATCTTGATCTGGCTTTCCTGACCCCGGCTTTTGGACTTCTGGCTTGAACTGACTTTGGCTACTCTTGACTCCATGTAAGACTTCTGGCTTCCCTGACCCCGGCTTTTGGACTTCTGGCTTTAACTGACCTTGGCTACTCTTGACTCCCACATAACTGTCTGACTTCAACTGGCTCTGACCAGACTGTTGACCTTGGCTTATCCAACCCTGTCTGCTGCTCTTCAGTGTGCCTACTTGCTGGCACCCTAACACTGGGTCCTCAAAACTGCCTCATTGGCGTAAGACCTACTGGGAAGGGTTGCTGCGACCACTAGGTCTGAGCGGTTTCATTTCATTGATCAAAGAGATAACATCACTGGCACCAGGTACTTTATTGTTTTATTGCTGACTCTGGCTCCTGAAACTTAAGAACTTAAGATGAAGAAGCTGATTCTTTTAGAGCTCTCAGCTGCTTTGGGTACCACTGCTCAGGGATGGGGAACTTCAGGTTGAGGGGCCAACAGGTCCCTCTATCTGGCCCTTTGAATTCTCTCCAGGCCACACCCCTCACTGTCCCCGCTTTGCACCTTCCTTGAGTGGTTTTGCCTGGCTGGAATGAATCCTTGAACTCAGATAATGCTCCTTTCTTGCATAGATGGAGAGGGCGGGGGTGATTGTGTGCATAAACTAGTGAACTGTACAAAGGCAACATTTACATTAATTGCTCCTCCCACTTTTGCCTCTGGTCCCACCCACCACTGGCATGTGGCCCTTAGAAGGTTGCCCAGAAGGGAATGTGGCCCTTGGAGTGAAAAAATGTTCCCTATCCCTATTTAAAGCCTCAAACAGCTCGGGGGTTGGAGAGCATCTTTTGAAGCTTTTATGTAGGTCCTTTACCAGAAGAGGTGCAACAAGTGGTTACCAAGGTGAGGGTCTTTTCAGTGGTGGCTCCGGTCATAGAATGCTCTCCCGAGAGAGGCCAGCCTGGTGCCCATTCCATATGATTTATGGCACCTGGTTTAAGAAGTCTTTTATGGGCTTTTACAGCTCTTAAGGTTTCTGGTAGGAATGGATTAATTAATTAATGCTTTCATTTTTTCTATTTGTAAGTTCAATTCTCCTCTTTAGCCACAACATTTTTTTTAAAAGTCTCATGAAAATTCATCAGCATTTGAATCTCTCCTAACATGGTCATTTTTGGAATGCGATTTTGCCAAACAATGCATTCTTATGTTATTATCACAAACTTGCATTTATAGACACACTTTACCTGAATACATGCATTTTTGTACACATTACGTGGCTGGCGAACTGCACTGCAAAATTGAGAGAAGTGCAAAATTTCAAATGATAGCTGTGTTTCAGTTCACATATTCCCCCCCCCCCCGAAAGTGTGCTTTTGGTTTATTTGCCTTCGAAGGCAAACTTTATTGAATTTATCCCCCCCCCCCACCTATAAGACAGTAAGCAAAGACCACGAGAGCATGGAAGCTATCAAATTCCTGGGCTCATTTCTTAGTTTGGGATATTTCACTTCTGTAACAGAAGAACACATGAAACAAGGAGGAAAAGGAGAGTCACTCCTTTTGCAGATAAAGACTCAATTGAAGAGGGCTTCCCCCTCCCATTTCCCAAGTCCGTCCGTACCCCCCCCCCCAAATTAACTCTCCATCTGTTCCTCTGCGGCTGAGGCTGATGGCTTCTGACAAGGCCTCCTGAACGCAAAGCTGTTTTGCCCAGAAAATCTATTACAAGTTGCTCTAAGACAGGCAGAAATCCTCTCCTTCTGTCTCGCCGAGCTGGTCTCTCTAGGTGTCCACCCCAGGCAAAGCAGGGAGACTAGGCCCAGCATGGGCGAGCGGGCTGCTGCCTCTGCTCAGCCGGAAAACTCAGCTGGGAGGGAGCTGGAGCTTTGGTAACTCCTTAGCAAATGGAACACCCACCCACCCCCAACCCTGTGGCTCAATGCTCCCAGCCATCAATAGGACATGGTAAGGGGTGCAATCTAACCAAAGTTCAGCCCTTTTCAAATCTCTCAAGAGATTCTCTGGGCGAGCTCAACACATATGCTCAAATCCTTCCCCTACTGAACTGCGACAAGATTGCAAAAGGTGCTTGATTTGGGGAGGGTGGTGGCCTGGTGTTTCTTTAATCTCCCCCTTAGTTGGATTTTTTTAAAAAAAGAAAAACATTTCAATTCCCAGGGTGGATTACAAAATTAACACATGCATGAAAACATGAAAACAAATGTAAAGCATTTTTTTTATTAAAAAAAATCAAAGACACAAGAGGCATGGGCGTAGCCAGGATTTATGTTGCAGAGGGCAAAACCTCAGTTAGTTATTTTTATTGATTTACTTGATTTCGGGAGGGGGGCATCTGCACTACATTTTGATACCATTCTGAATCAAGATGGCACACTGAACCTTTCAAAATTGCACTGATTCTAACCACTGATTCCAGAACGGCACTGGTTACTTTTGGTTTGCAGAATTCCCGAGCAATGCCGGGCATGAGGCATACAGACAAACAGACACATTTAGAAATAAGAACTGTAATTTAAATAGGAATACCTCTCACCCTAGTGGCAAAGACTGTGACCAGGTGATGTGGGTGTTCCTGCTCAGTCTGCGGTCCACGTGCTGCTAATGGCAGGTGGACAACTTCAAGGCCCTTGGAGGTCTCTTATTCACGTTCTTTGGCTTTAAACCAGACTCGGACTGGATAGCCCTTCAGACAAAGGAATGTGCTCTGTAAGGTAACCCTTCCAGTAGCTTTGGAGGCTTGGTGGAGATAGGCAAGGGCAGCTGAGCTTCGTCTCTTCCATCCACACAACACTTAGCACCAGATGGCTTGCAAAGGTGCAACTGGGATTTGATTGACAGGCTGACAAACATGCTGTAGCACTGAGTCACAGAGCTGTTTTTCACTGGCCTGCTGTTGCCTCCAAACCAAGGACACCCTGGGCCATCTTGGGCTGTGTGTACCATGCAAGGGGAATCAAGAGGCAGAACGCGAAGCAGCCGATTCAACCAGCTCCCTTTACCAGCATCGCAGCGCCTCCCTGCAGAGAAAATTCACCTAGCTGATATCCGATTCTGGGAAAATGGGCTGTCGCTTGTGAAAGCTCTGATCTCTGCTGGATAAGGAGCTGGGGTCCATCTTTTTTGCAGTGGTTAATCTGATGCCTCTGGGAAGCCCACAAGCCAGGCACAGGGGCAATGGGCTTCTTTTCCATTTGTTAGCACATGCTGGGCAAATACGTTCTTAGGGTAGTATCCTGTGCTCATCCTGCCCAAAGTAGGTCCATTGAAGTTTGTACTAACAGTTTCAATTATTTCACTGGAAACCACATTTTGTATGCCCAGGACCATGTTTCATCGGAGTTCTAACGTTTTCTCCACCTTGTTGTTGTTTAGTCGTTTAGTCGTGTCCATAGCTGCCAAGTTTTCCCTTTTCTCGCGAGGAAGCCTATTCAGCATAATGGAATTTCCCTTAAAAAAAGGGATAACTTGGCAGCTATGGTCGTGTCAGACTCTTCGTGACCCTATGGACCAGAGCACGCCAGGCACTCCTGCCTTCCACTGCCTCCCACAGTTTGGTCAGATTCATGTTGGTGGCTTCGAGAACACTGTCCAGCCATCTTGTCCTCTGTCGTCCCCTTCTCCTTGTGCCCTCAATCGTTCCCAACATCAGGGTCTTTTCCAGGGAGTTTTCTCTTCTCATGAGGTGGCCAAAGTATTGGAGCCTCAGCTTCAGGATATGTCCTTCCAGTGAGCACTCAGGGATGATATCCTTAAGAATGGATAGGTTTGATCTTCTTGCAGTCCATGAGACTCTCAAGAGCAGGGGCCAGCAAACTTTTTCAGCAGGGAGCCGGTCCACTGCCCCTCAGACCTTGTGGGGGGGCGGACTGTTTTTTTTTATAAAAAAAATGAACAAATTCCTATGCCCCACAAATAACTCAGAGATGCATTTTAAATAAAAGGACACCTTCTACTCATTTAAAAACACCAGGCAGACCCTAAAAATAACCAAGAGATGCATTTAAAATAAAAGAACACTTTCTACTCATGTAAAACATGCTGATTCTCGGACCATCCGCGGGCCGCATCTGGCCCCCGGGCCTTAGTTTGGGGACCCCTGCTCAAGAGTCTCCCCCAGCACCATAATCAGTTTATATGCCTGTTGTCTTTGTCCATGGATTTTTCTTGGCAGGGATACTGGTGTGGCTTGTCAGTTCCTTCTCTACCTTATACAGGCGTAATTTAAGAATCCCACCCTTAATTGCTTTTTTCCTAGGCTGAAATATCCAAAATGACATTGCATTTCTACACATGGAAGGTGTTTTAAGCCTTCAGATCTTCTTAGGTTGACCTTTTTGTACCTCATTCACCCCTCCCCATTTTTAGAGTTAAAAGTGCCCCCTTTTGTTGAATTGTTAGTATAATGTAACTGTAACATAAAATAACCACCCCCTGAGCCCTTTGTGAAGGGCAGGATAACTAAATGTGTCAATGCCAAGCTGCTTTGAACTTGACTCCTTGAAGTGGCAAAACCCAACATTGCATTTCTTAATTTTTACCATTTACAGTATTTGCATACTGTGGTAGTGCTGCTTTTGTGACCCACCTTAGATCAGGTCATCATGACCTGGCAGTTAGTCTTCTTCACCCACCAGCTGTAGACCAGTAGTGTGTAATGTGTGTAAACTGTTAAAACCAAAAAAGCATTTAAAAGTAATGAAATTGGCCATCTAGTTAATCCAGATTCTGCATGAAATGGAAGTAGAGTTTGCAACCATGTAAATTGCACAAATTAAATGCATTTGCATAATACAGTCTGCAATTTTAGCTTGGTTGCATAATTATCATGGTTCTGCAAGAACAACCCAGATGTATTTAAGCTTATCATTGCAGCAGTAAGGACTTCCTTTCTTCTAAGTGGAAGAAATTCTGCACTTCTGTGGAAATTTTGGTGCACACACAGCTCCTGGCATATTAAATCAAACTAGAATTTGCTAAGCATGTAAAAGCATGGGAAAGATATATTTTAAAAGGCAGACTTCAAATGACTAAAAGAAAACCTAGTTTAAAAACATAAAAAGTTGACTCAGATCAAGAGTAGCACGTTGGGTGCAAGAGAGTCAACTTTAATCAAATGCAGTTGCACTCAACTTTCAAAGGGACACACAGCTACGGAAGTGAATCCTCAGAATTATTAGCCTTAGTGCTCACTAGGACATGAAGTAATCAGGAATCTCTGGACTAGATGGACCTTCAGTCTGATCCCAACAAAACTCTTCTAACATTCATGGAGGCAGAAGATGGGAATTATAATATAGTTTACCATCTAAGCCAGATAGAACTCAGATGGCTAAAATAGCTTGTAGTTCCCCTAACCCTCACTGCCGGCACCGCCTCCTCCGCTACCACCACAATGTGTTCTTCTAATCTCAAAGCTAACAGCTCCCTCTTCTGACTAGGTTTGGGAATGAATCACAGATACCTTTCTTTTGGCTAATGCTGCCACCTTCTGTTGATCTCTCTATTTGCATGCCCACATCTCAAAATAAATAAATACATAATGTGTTACTGTGGGCAGGTGCAGTTGTAACTCCTGGCCTCTTCAATTTTGCAAAAATCTTCAACCTCGTGTCCCACTTTATTCATCTTTCTTCACAATAGTTGGACCTCTACAAACTTTCAAGGCCTGTCTTTCTGTCACAACCTTTAAGATCAACAGAATACTCAGCCAAGTTGGAAAGAGCAAGACAGGCACAAAAGCACTCTTCCTGGCCACCCCAAAGTTGTTGAATTCCAGTTTCTGTATAATTCATTCAAGTGCTATGGATAACTGTTTCATGCCGGCTGCTGATAGGACACGTCAGTCTCAAAGCAAATTAAGGGACACCAACCGGGTATCAGACAAGGAAATATCTAGAAGTGGGATAACATTTTGGCCTCCAGTCCTGTTGACTAGAATTGGGGAAAATCTTCAACAAAGCAGATTAATCCCATAATCTGTGACTTGAATTGTAATACAGCATTAGTTTTCTTTCCCATTTAATTAACCAACCTACCAACATTGATGCTATTAATGTATGCTGTTGTTGATTGTCACTGTGCTTATATTGTTCAAGCAGTTATTTAACAAAATCCATATACTTCTTGATTGTAAATAGAACCTCTAAGCTGTTTACATGCGCACCCTTTCCCATAAAATATGTATTTCTTTGGACTATGCTGCTATCTAAAGTAATTGTTACACATTATTTGATCTTTTTGCATTCTATTTCATTCTTTACATTCTCCCCCTTGACACCTGTGTGTGTATGCGTGTTTGTTTGCCAGCTATGGACTGATTACACTTCGAACATCTGATGAAGTGGAAGTAAATCCAGAAAAGCTTACACCAGGCATCCCCAAACTGCGGCCCTCCAGATGTTTTGGCCTACAACTCCCATGATCCCTAGCTAAGAGGACCAGTGGTCAGGGATGGGAATTGTAGTCCAAAACATCTGGAGGGCCGAAGTTTGGGGATGCCTGGCTTACACCATAATGGATATGTTAGTCTTTAAGTTGCCACAAGACTCTCATTTTGAGCCTCATTTTAACTGCTACTTGCCTTAGTAAAGATTAGGGTTGAAATGGAGCGAACATGTACCTAAAAGTCAAGCAAATCAAGAGGCAGTGGGATGTTTCCATTTCTTGGTCATGTCAAAAGTCCTTGGGGGAGGGCCACAGCCAGTGGTGACAGGTGCCCAGTGAGATGGGTAGGGCGGGAGACCAGAAGGCCAGGAGTAGATGGAGCCAGATCTAATCAACAACAGGCATTCTGCTTTTGTCCTCATCCTTCTATTTGTTGAGATCTACATGGACAACATTAATGCAGGAAATCCAAGATTTAATCTCTCATAACTACTTGTAAGGCTAGGAGACCCTTTTCTGAAACTCTGGAGACCCCTGGATGGTGAAGCCCAGTCAAAGGTGACTATGAGGTTGTGGCGCTGATCTCGCTTTCAGACTGAGGGGAACCGGTGTTTGTCCACAGACAGCTTTCCGGGTCATGTGGTCAGCATGACTAAACTGCTTCTGACGCAACGGGACTCCGTGACGGAAACCAGAGCACACCGTTTACCTTCCCACCACGGCGGTACCTATTTATCTACTTGCACTGGTATGCTTTTGAACTGCTAGGTTAGCAGGAGCTGGGACAGAGCAATGGGAGCTCTGTTGCGGGGATTCAAACTGCCAACCTTCCAATTTGTAAGCCCAAGGGCTCAGTGGTTTAGACCATAGCGCCACCCGCGTCCCTGCAACAACAGGACCTATGGTTTGGTGTGCTCTAAAAGAGCTTCCTGTATTCCTATGTTTCCATGACCTGGTGGACTGCAACAACCTTCTTTCTCCCTTCCCTGCTCAGAAAGAGTCTGAGGAACAGAATAAGGACAGCACCCAATGCCAAGTTTTCATCAATTCATGAATTATGTCCAGGGGCAGATATGAAGGACACCACACCCTCCCCTCCAGTCTATGGTGCTGCTATCATACCAAGCAAGGCGGACAATTAAAAAACAAAATCTTTTTATTTGGTCCTTTGGAACCTGAGTTTGAAAACCACCCATGGGATAATTCGTATTATACAGGGACTGATTACAGATTTGATTTACAATTGATAAAATATCCTATGTTTTCTTAAGAGCTGGACAATATTTACATGGTTAAAAACTATTCACAGCTCGAAGAGAGTGAACAGAAGGACACTCACACACATACACATACACACAAAAAAGAACATTGAAAAAGAGAGAGAGAAAAAAGGAAAGGAGACATTTTGGACAGGGGTAAAAGCAAAATAGAGAGGAACTCACATGCTCAGCCACTTCCTGGCCTGAGATGACTGAGCTGGGAAAGGAGGAAGGTGACGCAGAGTGAACACTGATTGATAGTGGAGATGGTGGGGGAGACTGACTGGTCAAAGGAAAGGAGGAGAAAAATCAACTTTCTGCTCATTACTACTTGATTAGGTGGAGAGAAAATGGAATGGGACATGGAGGAGTAGGGATGGAAAGGTAATGTACTGGCATGATAAAATGATGGCACCGCAACCCTGTCCCCCAAAGGTCCTTGCAATGCCACCTTAGCCCTCAACGTGGCCACACCCTGCCTTTCTGAGCTCCCCAACACCAGCTTGGCCATGCTCCTGAGTACAAAAAGCCCAGCTACACCTGCCTCCTGAGACAGCAAGGGTGCATCTGCGTCACCAACACATTGGCTTTATACTCGCTTAAACCCTAATGGCTTCTTTCAAGGAATCCCAAGAAAATTGCACTCCATTGTCTCTCGAGATAGACTGATGCCAACAACTGTTAAGCAATCCCTCCCCAGTGCTCCCTGGAAAGAGGAAAGGGGTATTAAACCAGTTTAACTCCATAGTGAAGATACGCCCTACGAGAGCTACTTCAAAAGGGTGGGGCTGCAACACAATAGCTTGCATTCATTGTTCTCTTCTCACAGCACACTGCAATGAGCTGTAGAAATCCATATATTCCGATTGCGGAGAGTGCCTGAGCCCTGGAGCTTAGGAATTCAACCCTCTGCAGGAACAGGCTTCCAGAAAGGGTTCACGTGACATTACTGATCCATTCTGCAGCCATGCCATTGTGCTTCCTATACTCCAGCAAACGATGTTCCTCAGAAGTCACTGTAGGAGGAATTAGTGCAAATCTTACAACCTCCTTGAAAGTCGGGCTTCCATCTTCTTATGGCAAGGCTCCCACATCTTCTGCAGTCACAAAGCAGGCCGAAATTGGTGAACTGTTTCCTGGTCACTGCATCTGTGTGCTTCTACAGGTGAAACTTGGAAATTAGAATATTGTCAAAAAGTGCATTTATTTCAGTAACGCAACTTAAAAGGTGAAACCAATATATGAGATAGATGCATGACATGCAAAGCAAGATATGTCAAGCCTTTATTTGTTATACAGTGGTACCTTAGGTTACAGACTCCACTAACCCAGAAATAGTACCTCGAGTTAAGAACTTTGCTTCAGGATGAGAAGAGAAATCGTGGGGCGGCAGCAGGAGGCCCCATTAGCTGAAATGGTACCTCAGGTTAAGAACAGTTCCAGGTTAAGAACGGACCTCTGGAACGAATTAAATTCTTAACTCAAGGTACCACTGTAATTGTAATTATTTGTCGTTAGGCGGGTCAATTATAAATGGAATGTAATTAATTAAATGTAATAGCGATGTTTATTTTTGTTTACTTTTGTATTATTGTAACTATTTGTTTTATTACTGTGGAATTTCCAAAAGAAAGCATTTGTAAAAACTAAAAGAAAAATAAAAAATAATAAGTTGCATTACTGAAATAAATGCACTTTTCAACGATATTCTAATTTTCCGAGTTTCACCTGTATAAAGGCTCACAACTGCTGTGATTTCTGCCTGCTGGAGATCTGCCACAAGAAGGGGAGGAGGAGATGGCAACCCTTCTTGGAAGGCAAAATAAAGCATGGCTTGGGTGGTGGTGGGGAAACACACACGCTTCCTCTCACTGGTTCCGTCACCACTGCACCCCTTCATCTTTGAGGGAAGCAGGGAAGATTGGGCCCTGCAAACAAGCAAGGGTTGGGAGCTGCTCTAAACCAGAGCCACAGATGCATCCAGGACAACACACTACAGTGGTACCTCTACTTACGAATAACTCTACTTACGAATGTTTCTACTTACGAATGGAGCTCCATCCGCCATCTTGGATGCGGTTTAGATAGGATTTTTTCTACTTACGAATTTTTAGATAGGGTTGCTTCGACTTACGAATTTTTTCTCACAATGCATTCCTATGAGATTCGACTTACAAATTTTTTTTGACTTACCAATGTGCCTTCGGAACACATTAAATTCGTAAGTAGAGGTACCACTGTACTTAATTTCTATTTCCCAGCTGAAAGCTGCCATTTGCAGAGCAAGGGCACGGTGCAGAGGGACATTTTTATGGTTCCCCGCATTATTATCACCGTGCTCTATCTTACTTGCCTGGCATTGGTTGTGCCCATACATGGCAATGTTCTACCTTTGAGCAGTCAATGGTAGTGGAGCATTCATGTTTCCTATTTTTTTGCTTGAAGCTGCAACGAGCCCAAGAGCTCCCTGCAGCAGGAGAAGCCAGTGGTGTTGGGGCTGACAACAACTGGCATGTTGTCGTATTTCTCCCTGAATGTGGAAGTGAAAGGAATGACTGGGAGCAGGCTCAGTCCAGAGTGCACTATCCACAATGTCCCCAAGGTGGGCATTTTTTATGTCCCAAATCCTGTCCCAGACTCCCACTCACCCTCACAGTGCTCCACACGTCAACATGTGTAGACAGGGGTGGGCGGGAGTACAAATGAACTAGGCTCTTGACTGATTGCTTGTACCGGCAGCAAGGCCCTTTCCTAACTCAGGGCTTGGACTCATTTTATAGAGCAACATAATGGGGAAGACACTGCTGGTGATGAGCCCCCACAGCTTTCCAGGACGCCCTTCTCCAACCCTGTGCCCGAACCAATGAAGTTGGCAGGAAGACACCATCCCTGCTACCCTGTGCCTGAGCCCACAAGGTGGACTAGAAACCCTGTCCCTGATACCCTGTTACCGAGACCCAACTCCACAGATCTCCATCAAGCTCAGCCCCACTCTGGGTCCCCTGAAGGGCAAAAGCCATGTCCTGTCAACCTCAACTATGCATCTGTCCCAAGTGAGTGATGGTGAGCATGTGTACCACTGGCGATCCATCCAGAATCTTCTTTAAGGGTGATGATGGAGACCAACCTCTCCCTTACGGTGGGTCCAAATGAGCTCCAGAGGCACAACATACTCCAGATTCCAGCATAAGGCTATTCTCCTTGGGTGGGGAAGGAGTGCAGAAATTTCCACTGGTGCATATCTAAACTCACTTTTTTCTGGAGGCTAAGCATCTGACTGCAAAGCAGAACTGGTGGAGACCAAAAGTGCTAAAATTGACCAGGAAAGGTTTTTGGGTAGCTTTCAAATCAGCGCCAAATTGGAAGCGCCAGAAGGCACAAGGGGAGGTCAGTCGGTAAAGGGTTCCTCGTTTTCCTCCACCACAGCTGCTGACCCCTGGCTATTCTTCCTTTGGCCTGCAGATTGCCAGGAAGGGAAACTGGGAGCAACCCTGCTCCTCTGTATCATCTGAGCTGCAGGGACCACAAGTGTGAATGAACTTCCAAGCCCTTCTCAAACACCCAGGCAGCTGTGTGCCTCCCTTGCAGACTCCCAATCACTTCCTTGCAGCCTACACCCATGTCCCCAAGCCCCACTCCTCCCCACAGCAAGTGTCCCCAGCAATATATATATATACACAGACAAGCCCCTGGAAAGATCAAAAATGCCATGGTGCTAAACTTAAGCCCCAGGGGCAACGTCTCCTGCAATACCCATGTGGGTGGGCAAAATGGCTTGAAGCCTGCTTAGAAAAAATGTGCTTCTCTGGGCTTTGTTACAACACTTGTTCCTCCACACAAGTCTTTCTGAGGGGCACGGAGGCAGGAAGAGAAGCAGAGAAGGCAGGCAGAGACTCTTATCCCAAACACCACATAAATTTGGCAGCAGGTTCCACAGCTCGTGCTTAAATCAATCTTGCAGAAAAATACAAAACAGTAAGAATAACATTTTCATAGCCAGCACTCCCACCATATGTGTTGAGTCTAGCACGTTGAGTTGCACATTGAGTCTAGCCCACCACTCGTCCTGCAGAAAAACGGTGCTCACGCTGGGTGAGTAGTTTAACACAGATTCAGCTAGTTTGCAGTTAACAACACAATGGCTCTGCCATTTTTTGGTACCCCTCCGGCAACCCAATCCGCAAAACAAAAACAAAACTTCATCACCTAGCCAACCCAGTGCTGGAAGGGAGATGAAGTCCATCTTACAAGTCATCACCCCTCCACCTGCCAATGAAAATTCCAGACGTGAGAGAGACAGAGACAGGATGGGCCTACATACCCCTCATCCCAGACCCCACCCGACCCCATTGCAGCAGCCAGCTGACATTTTTAACAGTGGGGCGAGGCAACACACAGACAGACACATTGGCCAGAGGTATATTATTGTTGCAGCAGCCTTAGGATTTTTGGCGGCTGTGGGAAGGGTCGAGTCCCAGGACCTGGCGCCTGGGAGCATCTGAGCATCGCCTGCACCTGGGGCTGGGATACGTCCCTCTCCAGGGCTGTGACATTCCCTCGCTCTCCTATCTTGACAGCAGCTCTGGATAAAGTGCATCATCTGTGGGGAGGCAGGTGGGGAGGGGAGGGAGAGAGGATTTCAAGGGAGGGGGGACCTGAGCAGCTCCCTGCCTGACCCCAGGGGGTGGGAGGAAAGGCGCTTGGCTTGAGACACCCAGTCTGTCTGTCCATCCTTCTCAATCCCGATGGCTCAGTAATGGCGGCTCGGGCAACGCCTGAGACAAGTGGGGCCAGAAAAAAGGCAGAAGCAGAAGAGCGGCAGGGAGGGTGGGGCCATTTGTCATAGCGGCCGGGGTCCATGTAGCCCCGCTACCTCCGGCGTCAGCAGCGGATTGTGCGTGCCCTTGGTCGACATCCAGTCATTCAGAAAGGCCTGGGTGGCTTTGCGATGTGCCAGGCGGTGGGTGATGGAGAAACCGGCGTTGCCTTCCAGCTGGGAGAGAATCACTAGAACCTGCCTGGAAGAAAACAAAAAGGAGATAGACAGGTCAGTGAAAGAGAGAGGAAAATAGTGCTAACCCTTGCACACACACACCCAAGTCTACATCTACAAAGGAAGGCCCAAGAACAATGGTAGGAATACAATTCTAACTGGGCAACAGCCCTCTCTGGCTTTGCAAGTAGTCCTTTCATCATGCAGGAAGGTCTCAGATTTCCCAAAGGCCTTCCAATGCACCAACACTCTCTGGGATCAATGTTCTGGCCTGGTGCAGACTTAACATTCCAGATCTCTTAACCAGGTGAAGAGCAGAGGTGCGAAACCTCCAGCACACAGGTGGAACTTCCACCAGGCCTCACCACCTGGCCTACAAAGTCATTTGGGACAACCGATGCCCATCCAGCCTACAAGTGATATCATCCATTCATTGTTTTTGTTCTTATTTTTTTAATTGTGTAATTTGTGTTTTTTGTATCTATGGATGAAGGGCAGTATACAAATTTAATAAATCATCGAAGGACCAATCGGGAGCTTAAGGCGAGATGGACGAAGGCATGCTCCTATTGCCCATTAGCATAGCTGCCAAGTTATCCCTTTTTTACAGGGATTCTCCCTTATGCTGAATAGGCTTCCTCGCGAGAAAAGTGAAAACTTGGCAGCTATGCATTAGATGGTGGGTGGTGTGGGTGTGCCTTGCTTCTATTGAAATTACTGTCCAAATCAGGATGGGGCGGAATCTCCATTTTAGCAGTGGTTTCAGTGGGATCTACTTCTCCCTCCCAGTGCTGCTCCTTGAACTTCTCAAAACTGGAGGTTGAAAAACAGCGAAGGCACCTGGACTTGTCAGTTGAGGAGAGAGGGTGGCCCCCCTCCTCACATTCTACAAGGTGGCAAACTGCTTCATTCCCTCCACGTGGGCAATTCCACAACTTAAGCACACCAACAGGAAATAAAATCTAGTTCTCTCAGCCCTCCGCTGCCTCCCTCTCACCTGTGCAGCGGGGGCACACTGTCCTGCGTTTTGAGGCTGCCTCGTGTCGACACAACGTTGAAGCTGTCTGTGCAGTCGCACTGGACGTGTAGGTAGGATTTAGGGTGCCGGTTCTCCACCACCACAATGAGACCTGCCCAGCCATGTGTCAGGTAGTAGCAAGTCATCCCCTCGCGCCCCTGTGGAAGCAAACCAGGCAGTTAGTCTGGCGGCTAACAGATTGAGATTGAATCCTGACAAGACAGAAGTACTGTTTGTGGGGGACAGGAGGCGGGCGGGTGTGGAGGACTCCCTGGTCCTGAATGGGGTAACTGTGCCCCTGAAAGACCAGGTGCGCAGCCTGGGAGTCATTTTAGACTCACAGCTGTCCATGGAGGCACAGGTCAACTCCGTGTCCAGGGCAGCTGTTTATCAGCTCCATCTGGTACGCAGGCTGAGTCCCTACCTGCCCACTGACTGTCTCTCCAGAGTGGTGCATGCTCTAGTTATCTCTCGCTTGGACTACTGCAATGCGCTCTACGTGGGGCTACCTTTGAAGGTGACCCGGAAACTACAACTAATCCAGAATGCGGCAGCTAGACTGGTGACTGGGAGCGGCCGCCAAGATCACATAACACCGGTCCTAAAAGACCTACATTGGCTCCCAGTACGTTTCCGAGCACAATTCAAAGTGTTGGTGTTGACCTTTAAAGCCCTAAACGGCCTCGGTCCGCTATACCTGAAGGAGGGTCTCCACCCCCATCGTTCTGCCCGGACACTGAGGTCCAGCTCCGAGGGCCTTCTGGCGGTTCCCTCATTACGAGAAACCAAGTTACAGGGAACCAGGCAGAGGGCCTTCTCGGTAGTGGCACCCACCCTGTGGAATGCCCTCCCACTAGAGGTCAAAGAGAACAATTACCAGACCTTTAGAAGGCATCTCAAGGCAGCCCTGTTTAGGGAAGCTTTTAATGTTTGATGGATTTCTGTATTTTAGAATTTCTGTTTTTTTGGAAGCCGCCCAGAGTGGCTGGGGGAACCCGGCCAGATGGGCGGGGTATAAATAATAAATTATTATTATTATTATTATTATTATTATTATTATTATTATTATTATTATTAGTCTCAGCCCCAGACCGGCGTATCCTGCCTGCTTCCACCTCGCCCCCACATGGCAATACAGAGTCCCAACCTCCAACACTCAGGGCCAGGCTCACTCCAACTCTTTGGGAAGATGCGCGTTCCCAGGAGCACATGCACAGCTGCAGGTGCTTGGCTGCTTTCCAGAGAGAACATCCACATACAAAACTCACCCATCCAACTAACAGCAGGACACCCGCCTGCAGAAAGCTGTAGGGTTTTATGTAGCTTAGTAAGCTAGGAATTAAGGAACTCTGGCCTCACGTCTGCTATGGACTCTGTAGGTGGTCTTAAACAAGCCACCACCCCCTGAGCCTGCTTTGCACCCCAAGTGTTTTGCCTTGGACTCTGATAACACCTCTTGCTTTTCTGGATGGAGGATAGAGAGGGGTGTGGGAGCATTGCAGACAAGTTTGCATTTGCTGCTCCACCCACTATTTACTGTGACCCCACCTACCAGTGGCATGCGGCCCTTGGGAGATTGCTTAGAAAGGAATGTGGCCCACAGGTTGAAAAAAGGTTCCCCAGCCCTTACATGTGCAGTACTGAGATAGTGCGTGTGAAGCAAGTTTGAACATTTTAAAACGCTCCATAAATGTTTAAGCGTCGCGGCCACCGTTTTCCCAGTAGCAAGGCTCTTAGGCAGCTGGGGTGGGCAAAATATCTGCTGCAAACCCTGGAGAGCTGCTGCCTGTCAGAACAGATACCAGCCATCTCCAACCTGGTGTTCTCCCAGCCTTCTTGATGTTGCTTGGAGTTGTTGTCCAGCCCCCCCCCAATCCCTCACATGGTAGCCAATATGCTGATAGCGAGAAGCAGGAAAGAACAGACTCTCTGAAGCAGCCGGGTGGGGTGGGGCTGATGCCTGCATGTACCTCATGCCGTTCGCCCTTGTTCTCAGTGAGAAGAATGATGGCATCTGCCAGTGTGGTGGACTGAGCCTCGATCTGTTCCACCATCACCAAGCGGGAGCTGTAGATGGCCAGGATGTAGCTGGAGATGTCAGCAGCTGGGCATGCATTGCCAGTAGTAGGGCTGGAAACTGGTAAGAGATCGAAATAAGCAAGTGAGGCAGCATCAGGCTGCAGGGCCTCAGGTCCACAAGGGAGTCCACACCCCCAAGAATCCCTACCCATCCTGCCATGTGGCCTTTCCCTCACTCAGGCCAGCTTAGGAACATGAAGTGCCTTCCTGATTACAATACAGGCCTGGTATTTAGACTCCAACACAAGCCAAGACCTGCATTCTTGAAATAGTAAAATTTCTATTGCATTCTTGTGCAATAGTAAAAAGCAGAAAAGCACCTAAAAGGCCACCCAGAGAAGCTCCCACCTTCCCAAGTGTAAAATAAACCAGTCCCCGCCCCCTACACACAGGGGTATTCGGAGAACTCAGACGACAAGCTTCAAATTACTACATACATTGTTGGTATTGTCTACTCAGAAGGAAGTCCTACTGAGTTCAATGGGGCTCTCTCCAAGGTGATTGGTGTTAGGACTGCAATCTGCAAGAAGCCAATGTTTAAGCAATGAAGGCAACTTTCAACCGAGAATTAAGACTGAGGAAGGGGAACCTGTGGGGTTCCAGATGGAACTCCCAATTCTCATCAGTCCCCACCAGGATGGCCAATGGTCAAGGATGAAGTTAGTTTCGGCCCCAGCAACTTCTGGAGGATCACAGGCTCCTTCATTGCTTAAAGCTGTTCTGAAAACACATGTGCCTTTTTCTTCTAACAGTGACCCCCCCCTTTTTAACACCCCCAAGCTCTCAGCAGGCAACCCTACTGCTGGAACTGGCAGGCCCACTGCCCTAGGAGAGTCAGAAGTAGACCCTGCCATGCAACCCTTACCTTGGCTTGAGGAGGTGCCTGTCACTAGGGTAGTCCAGTGATTGAAGGCACAGCACACCACCGCATACTCTCCCGGCTCCAGCATGACATCACAGTTGACAAACTTCTTGACTGCCCGCTTGCTGTGCGCCATCAGGCGGCCCAGGCTGAGCTTGCTGCCATTGATGAAGGTGGCTCGGAAGACCATGATGCAAAGGTCCAGCAAGTGGCTGTCCACTGTGTCCGAGCGCCTGCCAAGGGAAAGGAGGGAAGGGGCCATGGCTCAGTGTGAAAGCATGCAGGAAGTGCCAGGTCCAATCTTTGGCGGGGCTGGGAATCAGTCTGTGGGAACCTGCAGCCAGTTGCTGCAGACCACACTGAATTGGATGGGCCAATTGCTAGACTCCTGGTGTAAAGGAGTTCCCAACATTCCTGTGAAGTGCAGTGGAGTCAGAAGTCACTGCACAAGCCGCTGTACCCACTCTCTTTCACCAAACAGGATAACACAAACAATATGAGGTGGGGGGCAAAAATATGGATCTTGCCAGACTGCTGTCTTGGTAATAGCAGCTTGCAGCAGTGGCCTCACCACCATTTCCATCGTTTCTTTGTTTAGAGTTTCTGTCTTCAGAGAAACATAGACTTGTAGATTTGGAAGGGACCCGAAGGGTCATCTAGTGGCAGAGAGAGAAGGATTCGAGGCATAAGGAGGGTAGCCTTTCTGCTCCTCTAATAGCTGATGGAAGCCTAGCTTCTCCAATGACACCATGGGCAACAAGCTATTCAGAGGTACAGAGAGAGCCCGGCCTGAAACCCTGGAGGGCTGCTGCCAATCAGTGTAGACAGCACTAAGCTAGATGGATCGATGGTGTAAACTTTGTAAGAGGCAGCTTCCTATGCTCCCTAGGTACAAGGGTCCTGCTTTCTGCTACACATCTGGCCACCCTAGAGAAAAAAAGCAGGCAGATGAGCATGTTAAAAAAACAACATCATCCCATTACTGGGTCCTGTGGTGAAGTTTGTAGCAGTTAAAAGTGGGTTCTGAGTCTGAAGATCACAGAAACTAATGACTAAAAAATGCCTGTCACTATGAGGGATGGGGAGATGAGAGAAGAGGACTTGTCTATTGTAAGGACTCACAGGGGAGAGAGGCAGCACATGTCTATAAATATATAAATACCACACCTTTCAATGAAGGCCACTGTCATGGCTTGAGGACCAGATTTTCCCGGCAGTGCTTTACCTTCCTGGTAAAGTGGCAGCCTTTCACTGATATAGAAGGAAAGGGATGTTCACAGGGCCGATCATTACAGCACGGGGCTAAACCTGTTCCACTGAGAAACAATAATGCCCCTATCTGTGTAGCCACAGTTCTCCCAATCTAGACAGCTGCAATCTTCATTCTGTTCCTTAGTCATGTTAGAAGAGCAGGACAAATGGCAGGAAATGGCTTTTATGTTGTGAGAGGATAGCAGTGCCACCACCATCATGCTATGTGTCGGCTCAATAGCAGTTGAGCTGGAACTGGAGATGGGACTAAACAAAAGAGGGGTCAATGCACAAGTGACGATTGCCAAGATGCAATGCTAGTTCTAGAGTAACTAGGGTGATGTAAACAGTGTGCAAGAGCCTTGAATCTTTGTTCAGTGGCTGATGTGTGTGATCTGCGACCTCACCTGCTGCCTTCCTGGAAGAGGGCGAACTCCAAAGTTGCACGCTCCAGCACAGTCAGTGAGGTGACGGTAATGGGTCCACTGGCTTTGTTGGGAAAGGTGCCCTGCACACGAACTTCATGCCAGTCTGAATGGAGCTTGCAGATGTCCACTGAGTCGAAATACCTGGGCAAGGGGAAAGGCAGTTGTCAACCCCGGAAGCAGCTGTAGCCAAGATCAGATGAGTCTCTTTTAGACAGCAATCAAGGCACCCCTGTAAAATCTTCATTGGTAATGGCACAGTTTCCTGGGGGTGGTGGAAGGAGGACCACCTTTTTGTGGAAGAGACAGCTGTGTTGCTGTCCATCTTTCTCTTCCCTCTACACTAGCGTGGCAAACCTTTTCTGACCTGAGGACCACACCCAAGCTTCCAAGGGCAAAATGCAAAAGGGGGTAGTGCTACTTTCATAACCCAGCACAGAGAAAGTTCCAATCTGCTCCTCAACCATTGAGTGCCAATCAGCTGGAGGGAGGATTTTTCTCTCATCATAGCATGAACTAGCATGAACTGAAAGATTCTCCTCTCCTTCCAGGAATGTGCAGTAACATACTTTGCAATGGCCTTCTTGACACTGCAAAAGTGCCTCTTTGTTCTCTTGCATGCCACCCCTGCTAACAGGTCAGAGCGCTCTGGAAAACTGGAAGGAGTGATTCTTCCTGTTCCCAGAGTACTCCCACCTGCTTGCAATGAAGCACTCAGGGGTTCCCACATTCAGCGCCATAGTTGCAAATTTTGCTGGGAGCTTAAGGCCCACATTAAATAGCTTGGTGTGTCTGATTCTGGTCTCACACTTTTAAAATATTCTAGTTTTCTGTGAGCTCCATCACAGTAGAGGGAGAATGCACAGCTCCCAAAGAACTGGAAGCAAATTCAAACTAACAACTCATGAGAAGGACAGGGGATTCAGAGCAGCAATTCAGCAAGCTAACAATAAACCATGGCTTAAAACTGGCTAGTCATTCTGACTTATTAGGGAGAAGCAAACCACAAACCCTGGTTCAGAAGGAACAGGTTGGTTTGTCCCATTCGCACCAGGGAAGGAGCAAAGCGGGAGTGAATGAGCAGTGCATATGAGCACTCTGCTTGTACACATTGAAGCATGATAAGTCAGCAGTACATGTGTCTGTGCCTTAGATCTGCATCAGAACCAGGAGGTCACACTCCAGCCCAATCCAAGCTTCTAAAGGCAGCAGAGCAAGGACCCAGAAACACAGGACAGTCTGTGCAATTTTGCCAGTACCTGATGAAGTCATTGTACTCCATCCAGAAGACCCCTTCACTGCTCCCGTGGGGCATCAGCTCATGCCGCAAGTGTGCCGGCCAGTGGGGCCATTCGTCAGACCAGCTACCATTCCAGGAGAAGCGGCCCCAGGGGTTACGGAGTCGTAGGAGCCTGAAAGAAGCAGCAAGACAGAACTGAACTTAAGCTTCTTTATTTAAGTTATAAAGTTCTATTCTGCCCGCTCTTAAAAAAAGAAACCCCAAAGAGGGCTTACAACAGAGCAACATTCGTCAATAGCCACAATAGAGACATTTCTTCCAGAACAACAGGGTCAGATGAATCAGGAAGTTAAATTGCTTAAAGTATGCAGGGATATAAACGGTTTTTATGAAGGGTGAAACCAGACTAAAAGATTTTAGAATGAGTTAATTATTTTAGTTTCAGTTGATGAATCAATGATCAATCAATCAAATCTGAATGTGTGTCAAAACATTATATCTAGTGGGCTTCATAGTACATTATAGTAGTGGACTTCATTTTCAGATTACTGTATGCATATATGTGCTATAGGAGGCATCATCCTAGAAAAGCCATTATCGCCTTAAAAGAGGAAGAATGCCTCTTTAAAACAAATACAAATGTCACCTGCATTTTTAATAAGAACTTCTAATTTGTTTTTTTGCCTGCCCAATTAACTGAGAACCTGTTCAACCATACCGGAATTTTTAAATGGATTAATCTAACAAATCAATCAACTAAGTTTGCAGACCTAGTTAGATTACATTTCCTGAAGATAACGAAGGATGGGCTTTGATACCATCCTTTTGGGAAGAAGAGAGATCACCCAACACAGCTTTGGGCTTCTGTTTGATTAAGAAGGGATGTAAAAAAAAAACCCAACCTTTTAACCAACACACAAACACACACAGGTCAGCAGAGGAGTAAAAAAAGAACCTTTGTCTGTGCTTTGATGTCTAGTGAGTACTGGTATGTCAGGCATAGATGGATGGTGGTTCCTGGAGCACAGCTTCCCCTTTGAGACAGAAGGTGGGATGAGAGGTGCTCATTCCCCAAGGGTTGATGGGCCCAGGGAAGTGGTCTGTTTTGAACTTTATAAACCCAGAACCAATTTTAACCCCAATCTGCAATGCTTCCTTAAATCATCTCCTGCCCATGCTCATCTCTCTTGCTCTCAGGTGGCCACACACAAAGGTCCAGCAGAGCCTGTTATGTCTCATTACAGTTGCCAAGACTGAGCAAGAAAACACACTTTGCAATCTGGAAATTCTGATGCCCTTTCACCTTTTTGCCTACCTCTCAAAATGATTTCACCCTGGGGAGGCAGGCAAAGAGCTAAATAGGAGCACCAAAGTACCAATCTTACCCTACATTAAACTCCCGGCTCTTCTCCAGGAAATATATCTGCAATATTCTTTAGTTCTCATACCTGCATCTTTCCTTAGTATATCTCCATACGGCCTTACAGTGATGTTATGGGCAGATAGTTGAAGTGAACAACAATCCACGAGTCAACATTTTAAATCAGATGTGGTGAACCTTTGGTCCTCCAGATGTTGCTGAACTACAACTCCCATCATTCCTGGACACTGGCCATGCTCTCTGGGGCTGATAAGCATTTTAGTTAAGCAACATCTGGAAGAACAAAAGTTCCTGCACACCTGCTTTAAACCAAACAAGCAGCCTGCCTAATTAGCCAAGAGCCAACTATCTTTTCTTGGCCATTTTTACCTGCACCCTTGCACATCTCGGACATCTAATATGGAATACGCATGCCGTGGACGAAGGCCCATGCTTTCGTAGGCTGCATCATCCACCTTCATGTTGCCCCCTCCACAGGATGCACCCATCAGAAAGCTGAAGGATGGGAAAGAAAAGGGAGTGGGGAGGGGATAAAAGAAACATAACACAAGATTTACACTACCAGGCTTAGCATCAGGAGTCAATGGGAGGATAACTGGGGAGCTAAAGTTATCTTATAAGGTATGTATCACCCCACATTTTGCATAAGCTGGAAAGGTTGTTAATGGCATGCAGAAATACAAAGCTAGTTAGCCCTCAGGCTAAGGGAGATACGGCCGCCACCACTGCAAGATGCAGGGACTGCAAATGCAGGAATTGCTTGCGCTTCTTAGGACTGGTCTATATGTACTGCAAAATGAGATGGCACAATCCTGGCATGGCAGAGTGGACTGTACCAGACTGCAAGGGGAGAAGGGAAGAGGGTGCCATCTCTTAACAATCCCTGCAAATACTTTATTTTGGGGGGCGGGCAGGAAACAGCATGCTGGGCTAAAATATTCTAATTCACTCCTTGCTGTGCTATTTTTCTACTTGTAGAAGGTTTTCTTTACACACAGATACAATCAGAAATATGATCCTGTACCTATAGCCTGATGTAGGGCAATCTATTTTACCACTTGATTTTGTTGCTTGTGTAGACTAGGCCTAAGTTTCTGATTATAATATAATATAATAATATAAATATGAGATTGGGTCTGAGTTTCTAGGTTAATTCATGGTTTGTTTCATATCAGTAGTAAGGAGGGACTTTGGCAAACATGCCTTGCAGCTGATGCCTTACAGTAATGCTAAAACTGGTACCAAAAGCCTCGTTGCAGGAATGCCCAGTTCCCAACTGTGCACGTGATACCACTTTTGAGCCGCTTACACTCAGTTGTCCAGCCCCCTGCTCCCCATGCAATGACTACATGCAACGTAACCCTCACCCACCTTCCTGCCACGCTCCTCTTCTGCCTCTGCAGTAATTGCTCAGCCTTGCACTCTTGGCAGGTGGAGCAAAGCGGGGAGGTGGCCTATATTCAGCAGCTGTTGCATGCAGAAGAGTATTGCACACAGGCAGACAAAGCTTTGAATGGCAGGAGTTCTAACATTCGTACACTATTGGGTTGGGGCTTTAACGGTATGATCTTTTAACAGGGGCTCTGAATTAGGTCACATCCACACCATACATTTAAAGCACATGGCTCCCCCCCTCCAAAAAAAATCATGGGAACTCAACTGCTCCAGCTGAGAATTGAATAGTCCATGCAGCAGAAGCACAGAACAGAACAGCTTGGGGCTTCTCTTTTCTCTTGGGCTGACGGCACAGGCTGTACCTAGCTCTGAGTGTTCATGGGCATTTTGGACCAATACAGAAAGCATCCCATGACACTAGCCTCTCCAAAGCAGCTCACCAGAGCAGTGCATTCTGAGATTTGCAGTCTATCTGCCATTCCAGCTTACTAAGGATGAGAGTGGCCAAGGGATGCATTTTACAGCAACAGGCCTTAGCTCTCTATCTTTGCTAAAGCCACAGCAGTAAGCTCAATGAAATTCCACTTTTCCCTTAGTCTAGATGCGGCCCGGCCGGCCGCAGATACCAAATCAGTCTTTACGCTCCTCACAGCTGAAGGGGAAAGCCCTCCCTCCTGCCTCGTCTTACCCAGCCTCCTTAGAACTCAGCATTTTGGCCCAGATGAGGTCAGTGTCAATGGGCTCCTCGCGAGGGTTAGTGGAGCTGACCTGCAGCATCAGGCTCTCGCAGGGGGCGCCGGTTAGCGTAGCTAGGCCTTCAATAGCGCGCCCTGCCTGGAGGGCAAAGTACGAACCATGGAGTTTGGCCAGGGCTTTCTCAATAAGGGCCACCCATAGCTGCTTCCTCTGGGCCTGGGGGAGAAGAACACAAATCAATGGCTGCAAACAAGGCTGTCGACCAACTTCAGAGTTCACAATTGATTATTTCTCTTTTAATAGAGTGTGTTAATTGCATTTAAATACATTTGCATGCTACAGATGGGCTAAGGGTGACCTTATCTGCCTACAGCACAAGCGTTAACAAAGGGTGGAAACCCTTGGCTAGAGTTGTGTGTACTCTGCATGTAATGAAATGAAATCTCTGAGCCCAGGCAATCCAAGATCTATGCTAAGGAAGAGTGGTTTTTGAAACTATATCAATTATGCAAACTGAGTGCAAATGCATTATTCTGCTTTTTCAATGTTATAATCATAATATAGTCTGACTTTGTTAAGTCATAGGAAGAGCAAGGAAACTTCAGCCATGTCGCTCAAAGCCTTAAAATCTTATTCAGTCCTCTCTGTGGCTCCTGAAATTTCAGTGTGTATTGTCCGAATATTTTTTGAGCATTCTTGTACAGGATAAGAACTAGAAACCTTTTTAAAAAGCAAAACAAAATCAAAGCTGAAATTCCCAGGAAGCTAAATTCTGCACCCACCAGCACATATTCATTTTTGTAAAGCCGCATTATGAATTCAGCCCTCTCCTTGTTCTAGACCAGATGGTCAATCTGTGGCCCTCCAGATGTTGTTGGACTACAACTTCCATCAACCCCAGCCATCCCCAGTTCAACAACATCTGGGGGACTGCAGGTTTCCCATCTAAATGAACTTCTAAGCTGGAGACCCCATGTAGAGTCTTTTACAGGACACATAGCACAGCATCTCTCAGTTTGCTATAAAAGAGACACTTTGACACAACACTGTTCCCAACCTCTGGCATATCCCCCTCTGTGGTTTCCCCTGCTGTAATGGCTAGTGCTGGCCATATCAAATCCCAGCACCTACCTGAGAGAAGAGGAGGTAGCCACACTCATCACAGGGCAGCATGTCATCCACCAGCACAGTGGTCCAGGTGCCATCTTTGCAAAGCCGCACCTGATAGGCTCCCTCCAGGCACATGCTCCGTGTAATCATGACCCGTTCCACCAACTCAGGCCTTTCTGCCAGCACAGCCAGAGCACTGAGGAACCTAAAAAGGAGGTGCCAGATGAAGCCAGTTAATACCAGGCTGCTCACCAGCAAGTCAATGACTACATTCGGATATCATTCTAGACCAGGCGTAGGCAAACTCGGCCCTCCAGATATTTTGGGACTACAATTCCCATCATCTCTAGCTAACAGGACCAATGGTCAGGGATGATGGGAATTGTAGTCGCAAAACATCTGGAGGGCTGAGTTTGCCCGTGCCTGTTCTAGACCAGTGTTTCCCAACCTTGTGCCTCCAGCTGTTTTTGGACTACAATTCCCATCATTCCTGACCACTGGTCTTGCTAGCTAGGGATGATGGGAGTTGTAGTCCCAAAACATCTGGAGGCACAAGGTTGGGAAACACTGTTCTAGACTATGGTTTCATGTGATGTGCCTAGTCTTCTCCTGAACTCACACACTCTCCTCCTCTCCTTCTGTATGGCACCCACTCCTGCTTTCAATTAACTGTAGCTTCCTGTGTCATCTGAAGCAAGAACTGTACTTAACATTTGTATTATTAACAACAGATAATAACAATCTACAAGGCACAGGAGGGGCAATTAATTATGCTTCAAGCTGAGAAGCTGACTTGCACTATCATTCACTCAATGATTTTTGGAGGTATTTTCATCATACAAGATAAGAATTATACTTTCTTTTCCAAGAAAAATCAAATATATTCAGTGGCGGATTATATTCTTACTTCTCCAGGTATTATTAAAGACTCTAGAGAAATAAAGAATGTTTCAATTTTGTATGCAGAACATGCACCAGTGAAATTTGAGTAGATCTATTTAAAAAATACTCAGATTGGAAGTTACATAATTTGATCTTACAAAATAAAGAAACTGCAGACAAGCTGAGACAGCAAATTATTGTTATTAATTTAAGAATGAATGAAATCAACTTAAATGTCCCCCAAACTATGATAAGGTATTGTTAGAGTATTTGGAAAGAAAATCAGTAAGAAATATAGTAAAATGGAAAAATCAGATGCATGACTCTCTCTCTCTCTCTCTCTCTCTCTCTCTCTCTCTCTCTCTCTCTCTCTCTGTGTGTGTGTGTGTGTGTGTGTGTGTGTGTGTGTGTACATGGTCTGCTGAACTGATCCATGGAGTTCATATTGGAAAGACCAGTTACACTGGTGGCTGGTCTTCTTTGTTCTACAGGTAGGAGTAGCTAATGTGTCTTGCAAATGTTGGACTCCAGTTCCCATCAACCCCAGCCAGCATGGGCAGTGGCCAGGAATGATGGGAATTGTAGTCCAACAAAGTTTTTGAGCACCTAAAAATGTTGTTGATTCTGCTGAGCTGAATAAAGTACTACTAGGTCACTGTCACCAGAGCTATACGTGGAACCCCAGCACCTCAAAATGTTGATCTGTGCCGAGAAGCAGGGCTTCACAGGTTTATGTTTGTGTGAGAAACAGGGCTTCACAGGTTTATGTTTGTTCCCATAATAGCATTTAATTGAACAAGTGGTATTTTAAAATAAAAATAGATGCATGATTACAAAATTTAAAAAGTAATAGGCTACAGTGAATAATCACTCTAAAAGGCCAATAATCACTCTAAAAGACCACGATGAATTGATTATTTAAAAAAAAATTCATCATAACATCCTTATTGGAGTCATATTTCCCCTAACAGCTTGCTCTACTTGATTCTGAGGTTTCATCTACTGGCATCCACAGCTTTCACTGATACACAGCTGTGGTCCTCCAGTATGGGCAAAAGTGAGGGATGGTGGGAGCTGGAGTCCACCAGGTTACCCACTTTCACTTATACCACCCTTTGAACTTAGTAAGCAATTTATTAATCCATATCTATGGACTGCAGCCCATCCCCAGGAATCAGTATGTACCGCTCCAACCAGAGCTCATTGCTTCTGGTATCTGGTTAGCATCATTCCACCAGGAAATGGCAATATGACAATTTGTTAATGGGCTACAGCAATGGCTTTCAGACCTCTGGGGAATCCTGAGAAACTTATCAGAGTTCAATGAAAATCTATTTGACTGATTCATCTTCAGGTTCCCAAATCATCTTACAACAAATTACAACAGAACAAATAAAAACAAGAACATTACCACAAGATGATCAGCAAACCCAGACATGGTTAATCAAAAGACAGCTTGCCTGCTATGACCAACCTTGCTCAGTCATCGTGTAGCCTCAGGTGAGTGATGGGTACAATTCTGGAGCACCTATTTTCACTTGACTTGGCCAGCATTCTGCGCAAATTGAGCGTGTGCCTTAATATATGGTCTAGAATCTATGTCAGGGTTTGTGGCAGGCATGCAGAGTTCCTTAGCAGACACACTGATGTGGAAAGTGTTCTCTCAAGGCTTGAAAGCTTGACAGCCTCCAACAGAGATTATTATGGTTCATATTTTACACAGAGGAAAGTGGAACTGTGAGGCAGGCGATGCTATCGGCCTGTAAGAATGACTCCAGAGGCTTCCTTTTCACTCCTGTCTTCCCTAGTAATGCACAGATGCAGGAAAGTACTGCAAGGCCCAACAAGCCTGACCAGCAACAGTGTTATTCAACCTTGCACCCCCAGGTTATGTTGAACTCCAGCTCCCAACAACCAGCATGGTCAATGGTCAGGGATGATGGGAGTTGTAGTCCAACGTGATCTGGGGAACACAGTCCTAGAATATGACCCCATAATCTTTTGGAGCGCCTCAGCAGATTGATCACTGTGAAAAATGCTGCTTGAATTAGAATACGTGAAAATCACAGGGCTCGGAAGATTTAAATGTGGTGTACATGTGCACATGCTAAGTACAGTCCCGCTCATGATAAACTATTCCATTGAGGTCCTGGCTTTGTAGCTCATCTTTTAGCCTTAAAGTGATCTGCATGTTGTCCCTGCTGAGGGGGAAAGCTCCTTTATTCTTGCTGGGGGAAAGTGGTTGGTTTTTCAGATCTCTCTTGCATACCACCAGGGGGCAGCCAATATCTGTAGTCAGCAGAAAGAACGAAAGCTTTCTGAAAGTAGAAATGTAAAGGCCTTGGGGTGTCCTCCCATTCAGTGCTGGGAAGCCGGCTGAGCTGGCTGCAAGTGCACCTGCCAGAATCTTGTGTCAGGATCTACCAAATTCAGACCACACTCTCTGCTCGTGTACAATGGCCATTAGCAACGGGGTTCCCACATATCTAATTCCCTTTAAAAGCCACAGTTGAATCCAATTGCCCTTAATTCTTACCAGCAATTTCCCAGGAGCCCTTGCAGGATGTCAGAGGGCCGAGGTGTCCGGAAAACAGACCACTTGACTGAACGGTCCTTGAAGATGCTGCAGTTGATTTCATGAGGCCTCAGCCACTGCTTCACTCGCTGCTGGACACTGTCCCCTTCGGGGAAGCCAACTGACTTGGGCCCTGGAGGGAAACTGTCATCCACAAAGTTGACCTTGTTCTGCAGATACAAAATTCAAGAAGCCCAAGGGCATCCTTGTTACTGATACTCAGTTCCACATGAAAGCAGGGGCTCCAGCAGCAACTGTTGGACACATGCTGGCAGTCTTGCTTTAGGGACACGCAGGTCCCATCTGCACCATAGACTCAGAGCAGTATTACATCACTTTAAACAGTCACAGCTTCCCCCAAAGAATTATGGGAACTGTAGCAGAGGGTTGTTAGGAGATCCCCATTCCCCTCACAGCTACAATGCCCAGTTTCCTGAGAAGAAGGACTGACTGTCAAATCACTTTCAGAAATGAAGGTCTTTGAGAGGAAAAGGGGTCTCCTAACAACTCTTAGCACACTAAAACCACAGTTCCCAGGATTCTTTGGGGGGGGGAGCCATGACTGTTTAAAGTGGTATGATACTGCCTTAAATGTAAAGTGAAGATGGGAATTCAGTTCATTCCAACTTTCTTTCCTGTGCATATGCTAGAACAAAAGGTGGCTAACAATAACTAAAGCTGCTCCTTATCCAACAAACCAGTACTGTTGAAGTCTGGCTCCCTCTAGGGTTACAGGTCAATGTATTTCTCAGTTCATGCTATCTAAGGACTAGCCTGCACATTGAGGCAGGCATACAGTGAGTCATACCTCTGCCCACTAAAGGGGATGAAACTGCCAACATCCTTTCCTTGATCAGCACCTATGGGGGCCTCAGCTGATGAAATACAAAGGTAAACAGACAAGTGAGTTAAGCACCTGGGCATGTTCAGTAACAGGGTCAGAACAGTCAACCCCTTCTCCCCCTTAAATCTGTCATAGCTACCACTTTACATGTAAGCAAAACCAAGGAACAACTGCTATGAAGGCAGAATGCCCTGAATATCAATTACTGGGGTAATTACAGAGGGAGAGAGCTATCACCCTCATGCCTGACTTGTGAACTTCCCACTGGAATCTGGTTGGCCATTGTGGGAAAGAGGAATCTGGACTAGAGAGGACATTGATCCGATTCAACTGCAGGGTTCTCCCTATGTTAAACAGTGAGACTTAGACCTGGGACAGTTCCAGGTGGGTGAATGAATACTTGAATCCTCCAGTATAGCCCCGTTTTCATATTTTCAAGCTTAGCTCTGCAGTGAATGCAGGCAAGACATTTTAGCTCAATATAACCCAGTTTTTTACCAAGCAATGCTGGTATGTGACTTGTGTACATTTGCTGCTATACAAAATATTCTGCTTTGCACAAGGATGGAGGTGGTGTCCTACAGAGCTATGAAATATGGCTCTTGGTTACTTGCAAAGCCAAATTAGCAGCCTGCCTGGCTTCTTTGGTTTTACTAAGCATGGTTCATGCACTTGTCTCCAACAATAAGGGCTAGAAACTTGATTTATTTATTAGAAGATGGGGGGTGGAGAATGGGATTCTTGGGATGCTGAGTTCTGCATTGCTTGTTTGGGTCACAGAATGAAAAAGTCCCTGATCGTATCCCTATTCAGAAATAGTGATTAAAAAGAATGTCTCAGAGTTGGACAACCTGATCTGACCCACTTCAGCTGCTATGAAGAGAACTGGAGATCAACACCCATGATTCCTCGCTTTGCAGGTTTCCTGCAATACATTTCTTCCAGTTAAAGGAAAGGTTGTCATCCTACACACACTAATTTGGAAGGACGTCATTTTGAATCCAGTGAGGCTTGCCTTGAAATAAATGTGCAAAGGAGGACTGTACTGCACAGCTGGCTTCTCTCCCTTCCCCTCTGTGCTGCTGTGTCCAGGCAGCAGCCACTGAAGCTCCCTCAAGCTTCAAACCTCCCAGCAAATTTCTGCCCCAACAGCCTGTTCTCAGCGCTCGCTGTGCTACCATTGCCAAGGCATGCGCCGGGGTCAGATGCTCCCTTGAGGTCCCTGAATTACATGTGATTAATGCTGAAGGCTCTCCCAAGAAAGAAGCAGAGATGAAGGGATGGCATTTCCCAAAGAAACATGGAAAAAAACATTAGCAAGCTAGAGGAGAACTGAGACTAAGTCGGGGAGAAGTGTGTATGTAGTGTGTGTGTGTGTGTGTGTGTGTGTGTGTGTGTGTGTGTGTGGCATGCAAATCCCTGGCAGCCAACAAACAAACTACCTCTCCTTTAGGGGACCAGCCTTTGGGTCTTCTAGCTCCAGGCTGGATACTGATGCTTCAATACAAATCCGTCCTCCACAGCAGAAGACGGGCAAACTCAGGACAAAGTATGGACTTGTCTACTGCCTCAGAGTGGGCTTTCTCATGTACATGCTTCTCAAGGCACATGTTTCTTGAACTCCTGGGTGCATGCTACAGTGGTAAGCTGCAAGCACAAGATGTGCTGCTGAAGGGCTCATACTCATATTAGGCCAGAACCAACAAAGCACTAGTGTACTTACATTGGCTCCCAGTACGTTTCTGAGCACAATTCAAAGTGTTGGTGTTGACCTTTAAAGCCCTGAATGGCTTCAGCCCAGTGTACCTGAAGGAGCGTCTCCACCCCCATCGTTCTGCCTGGACACTGAGGTCCAGCGCCAAGGGCCTTCTGGTGGTTCCCTCACTGCGAGAAGCAAAGCTACAGGGAACCAGGCAGAAGGCCTTTTCGGTAGTGGCACCCACCCTGTGGAACGCCCTCCCATCAGATGTCAAAGAGATAAATAACAACCTGACATTTAGAAGACATCTGAAGGCAGTCCTGTTCAGGGAAGTTTTTAATGTGTGACATTTAATATATTTTAAATTTTTGTTGGAAGCTGCCCAGAGTGGCTGGGGAAACCCAGCCAGATGGGCGGGGTACAAATAAATTATTATTATTATTATTATTATTATTATTATTATTATTATTATTATTATTATTTTGAGGGCAGGTGGCTAAGACTGAGCTGAGAATCAGAAGCCTCCTGTTTGAACCTCACCTCTGCCATAAACTCATGGCCTTTGGCAAAACATTCTCTTTCAGTCTCAAACCTGTCACACACACAGTGCCCCAATCTGCAATATAAGGATAGCACCACAGACTTACCTGATAGAGCTGGTGTAAGGACAAGAGCTTGGAGTAAATTGCTTTGAAATTTTCTAGACAGAGTTTTCAGTTGCAGTAGCTTGTGTATGAAAACACCCTTCCAAAAGAAGCTTATCTGGCTTCCATTGTTTTGTCTATCTGGTACCACCCCAAGACATTTTTATTTTCCCAGGCCTACGTGAAATAGCTTTATCTGCTATGCTTAATTTTTTTTAAAAAAAAATCATGCTGATATTCTCTACACTGTTTTTCCTTTTGTGTTTACTTATTGCGAATTTATATTGGCACATTTTTAAAAATTATTTTCTTCATTGCTGCTTTCACAGTTTTACCTAAGGGTAACCTAATAACATTTTAAATAAAATAAAATAAAATTATATATATATATATATATATATATATATATATATATATATATATATATATACTGTATTTTAGCACTGCTGCAAGCAAGCAAGTGCACAGGAGCTGTGCCACAACCACTCTCACCCCAATAATACACAAAATTGGAACGAATCCCTCAAGTCACTTCAGCACGTGAAGATCTGTTCTTCTCAGCACCTACCAAAGACCTTCCTTTTCCATCAAGTCTTTGAAGTAGGTATCTTTCGCAGCCTGCACCTGCACTGGAATTGTTTTTAGATGTTTTAATTACTGTATTGGTTTTATGTTTGCTGCCCTGAGCTCCTTTGGGAGGAAGGGTGTGATAGAAATTTTATTAAATAAATTAATAAAATCTGGGGGAAGAGAGATAATAGATTTTGTGCTTCAGCAAGAACTGGGAACTGGTGTGTGTGTGTGTGTGTGTGTGTGTGTGTTTGAGGGAATGCAATGAGGGAACATGACACTCAGAGAGAGAGAGAGAGAGAGAGAGAGAGAGAGAGAGAGAGAGAGAGAGAGAGAGAGAGGCGGCCTCCACTATTCCTTGGCTGGAAATCTGGATGCCCTGCATGAAGGCCACCTGCTGTGCCTGTGCATTGCTCCCTCAGAAGTCTAACACGATTAAATTTCATTTCAGGCACCCGCTTGATGTGGCTTTAATCACCACAGGCCGCTCAGAAATAAAACAGCACTTGATCATTAAAGCCACTGCACAATTAGTTATTAATGAGCGTGGCAAGTGGCCTTTTCCTGAGGCTGCCAAGCGGGCCCAGAGGACACCTGTTCTTGCTCATTATACAGGGTGAAATCCCGAAGTTCTTCCCTGGGCTGAGCACCCTTTCACTGAATTCTTTAAAAGAGCACCTCAGGGGTTGGATCTTTGGGTGGACAGACTCAGGGCAGAAGGAGGAATATTCCTGGTATGAACATGGATCAGTTGCTAGATAGAACTTAAACCCAATCCTCCTAAAGTGCTTTGGTATTGCTGCTTATTTCAGGGCCAGAACATCACAAAGATGATTGATCATTGAAAGCCTGCATGCTGTTGAAATGAGAGTGTCTCACTAGGGGCCCAGGTTCAAATCCCCACTCAGAATGGAGCCCATGGGATGACCTTGATGCCACTTTGAGTTCCTTGGAGGAAAATGCAGAATATCAACGCAATAAATAAATAGCTCATAAGTAGGAGCAAGGAGTCTGTAAATATGAAATGTGCAACTGAAAACTAAATAACAATAACAGATACGAATACAAAACAATGGATGTTAGTTGATGGCGCTCAAGTATTTAAAAAATTGCAAATACAGTAGGTAGTAAGCAAGACCAGATAGGGCTGCTACACCAACTCTCAAAGGATCTTCCAACACTCTCCTTGGTCTACTGGAGAACACGAAAATATGGAACACATGGAGATGACACACTGAAAACTCAAGAGTTTTGCCCAGTCCTCCTCTGCACCAACTTCTAAGATTTTTAAAGAGCACTGCCTATATCTTTTCCTGCCTGTCTACTGAGTAACCAGGTCTGGAAACTTACTTTGTATAAATAAAAAGGACTTCTCTTTTGGATACAATCTTTTGCATGGTGTAATGACAGGCAAGAGGACACTCAGAGAAACTCACCTCTTGACAGAAGGAGACAATGTTTTCCCAGAGGGCTTTGGCCTCCCCCTCATCTGTCTGCCGCCGCTTCTCCACGTGCATACTCTCCCGGCGCCTGAGTGGCTTGGCGCCCTTGCGCTGCAACAGGTACCCCTGGGGAGTGTGGCAGGCGACACAGTGCTTGGCCTTGAACTCATTGAGCAGCGTGCAAGCCGGGCAAGGCCACTGGCTGGGCCTTTCTGGGGTCACAGGTGGCTGCAAGGGGAAGAGGCGGGCCACTTTGCGGGCCGAGGGGGCCTTAGAGCTGCAGGCTGGGCAGCTGCCTTTGTCTGAGCCACACTCAGGGCATTTGAGAGCCAACTCTCCCTGCGCGCTGTGTTCCTGGAAGCCATGCAGTTTGGAGGAGCCACAGGCCTTGCACTTCTGAGAGGCTGTGGGGTTCTTCAATGTGCACTTGGAACAGGACCAGGTGGTAAAGTCAGGGCTGGATGGACCGCAGGGAGTGAAGCGCACAGAATCGCCAGTCAAGTCAATGGTGTCACTTCCCTTCTGGGTGCTGCAGGCCTCGCAGGTGCCAGCTCCCGAGGTGTTGAGGAGGGAGCAGGTGCTGCACTTCCAGGGCGATGGGCTCACCTCCATTTCTTCTTCCAGCATGCTCAGCCGCTTTGTTGCCAGCAGCTCCTGGAAGCGAATGGCCTTCTGCACAGGTGCTGGTGGGGAGGCCGGCTGCGAGGCCTCAGGCACCGGTGGCTGCAGCTGGGGGGGCACCTCTCGTCGGCTGCGGGGAACGGGGTTGTTTTGGAGGCCGGGGGAGAAAAGGCTAAAGCTTGGCATCTTCTGGCTCTCTTGCTCAATCGTGGCTGCACCTGGGTTGGCAATGGGATGGCTCTCGGGGTTGTCCGTAGCAATGCTGGGCTGAGGGGTGGTGGGTGCTATGTGGAAGCCGGCAGGAGCAATGACTTCAGGGACGACCAGCGCCTCTGGGGGGATCTTGGGCAGCGAGAGCTTGCGGGGGCCCCCACAGGCCGAGCATGAGTTGGCCATTGGGGTGTTGTGAAGGGTGCAGCGCTGGCAGGCCCAGCCATCCTCCAGCCCCACTTCCTCTGGGCTCTTCCCCCCAGAGTCCTCACCAGGGCTCTCGGCCTTGGGAGGTTCCTCCTTGCAGGTGCCCTTGGGCTCCACCAAGGCAGTGGGCTTTGGCAGGACTCCATTGATGATGGGGAGTGGGGAGCCCCCAGGCCCAGGCTCAGGGGTGAAGCCACACACCTCACAGGCCTCTTTGCCCAAGAAGTTCCGGAAGGTGCAGCGGGCGCAGGCCCATTTCTGTTCTTCTACACTGAGGCGCAGGATTTGGTTGAGGTCGGGCTTCTGGCGCGGGGCCTCGCAGATGGAGCATTGGCGCTGTCCTACGGGGTTCAGGAACGTGCAGCGGGTGCAAGACCATTCCCGCACAGCGGCCATAGAACCAGAAGAGTGGGTGTGGCTGCAACAGACAAGAAAGGCAACCATTACTTGACATCGTAAGACCGGGAGCCTGGAGTCTCCCATGCCAACCATTGCAGACTTGAACTTAAAACTTCAGTACTTTGTCAAACTAACAGCCTCAGCAGTGGAAATTAATTGTGTTCCCAGAACACCAGTCAGTGACCTGTTTGGCGGGGGCGGTGGTGAAGGGGTAAACCAGTTGTGCGCTTGGCATCAGGTTATGCCGTCTCCCACTCTTCCATTCATTTCATCCTTCTTGTTGTCATTGCCCTTCTCCTCACTCTGCTGCTTCCACAGAACTCCTCTCCCTCCCCTCTTGTCTCCAGCTGGCCAATTATTTTTCAAGCCCTGGGTTGTTGCTGTCCTAGTTACAAGGACACCGCTGCCTGCCATGCGCACCCTGCCTGATGTCTGACTAGTAGCAAGGAAGGAATGGCAAGGGGGAGTCCAGAGATGCACACTCCACTCTGCCTTGGTTATGCTAGGACACAGTCTCAGTTTGCTTTCCTACATCAGGGCCTAAGCCAAAGTGTGGCTAAAATATCCAGCTAACTGCAAAAGACTCAGGGGCCATCAGGTGAGCCCACTGAATCAGCCTCCCCCAACTTGATCCATTGCTTTGGCCGGGTTCACATGGACAGCAGCAAAACAGGATCCCCCTGCTTCTCCAGAGTTATTTCTGCTTGATGTCAATCATAGCTGGCAGGGTACAGCAGGCATCAAATGCTCCTGTGATTCAAACCTAACATTTTACATCAACCTTCCCCAATCTGGGGCCCTTCCACCAGTCTCAACCAGTAAGGCTGAGGAAGTCTGTTTTACACCATTACAAACAGAAGTATTGGTGGCAGCTTGGGGTGTGTGTGTCCTCCAAGGGTCAGTGCTTTGGACATGGCCCAGGAGTTATGACCCAAAGAAGCTGCCCTTCCTTGGTCTTGCCAAAGTCCAGATTCTAATTCTGGCTTGCATCCAAGATTAGTCATACTCAGAGTAAAGCCATTGAAATTAATGGACATGCCTAACTTGTGTCCCTGTCTTTCCCGTATTAAACTCATTAACAGTTAGCTAAAATATTAGAGTGAGAAGTGCTAGTGGTAGCAACATTGCGGCTAAAGGACTGAGCTATAAATCAGGAAGTCCCTGGTTTGAATCCTGCCTATGTCTTACGACTCACTGGGTGGCCTGAGGCAAGCCATTCTCAAGCCTCTCCTTCCATCTGCAATGCAGGGAATAATAACATGGACTTACAGTACCTTACAGCAGTGGTTCTAAAGCTTTTTGTGTCAAAGACCCCTTCAAGAATCTGATTAAAGCTATGGAATTCCCCATCCCACCCCATCCACAAAGCCAAATATCAAAGTAACAAGAAGAAAATAGTATTTGTGAACTCTGAAAAAAAAATCTTCTAAGTGAATGTGGACCTAAAGTTAAGAACCCCTGCCACACATGATCGCTGGAATAATTACAACTAGATAGCACCCGTGAAGCACCTCATACACTTAAACATAGTATGGAAACATTAAGCATTACAAAGCAATACAATAAAGTATGGTGCAGACCACATTTTCCTCCTGCTGTAGCTTCTAAAGTTTAAATTGTTGAAAGCCACCCTGAGTAAGGCATAGGCCTAGTAGGGCAGGACATATATTTTAAAACATTAAATAAATACTCCCCTCAAGCTCCCCAGCAAAGGACAATACAGTACTAGAAATCACAGCCATGCAAAACATTTCTGATCTATAAACAAGCCAACCTACAGGAACGTAACAGGGAAACAGGTATATTCACAGAACAAAAACAGGAACAATAAAATGTGTTATCCTCTTTCTTCATACAAACAAAAAGGAACTGGATTTCAGATGAAGTGTCCACTTTCAGTTTTAATTCCTTCCCTCTATCCCCCACCCCACTGCTACCGGTATAGGCCTGTTAGGCAACCCTCTCAAGAACCAAAAATTATAGCTTGCAGTTTACAGGCACATAGCAATCGCAGGTGCCTATATAATCCAGATTACCTAACTTTTGTTTTAAAACAGTATTCTGTTATTCTGGATTCATCCTGCAACTGTCCTACCAAAGGAATAACAAAGGTGAGCATTCAAAGTTAACACCACTACTACTTTACATACTTCCCAAATCAGCCGTGTTAGCTTGGTAGCGGACTTAAAAGCAAATTGGAATTTGCAATTTCCCAGTGAAGGGAAGAGGTGTCATGATCTCACTCTCATATTACACCACTGCTACTACCCTGTTTCCCCGAAAATAAGACATGCCCATAAAATAAGCCGTAGCAGGATTTCTAAGCATTTGCGCAATATAAGCCATACTCCGAAAATAAGACATAGTGATAGGCGCAGTTCTGGAGGGCACCAAGGAAGAGGCGAGGCTGGACGTGTAATAAAAAATAAGACATCCCCTGAAAATAAGTCATAGTGTGTCGTCTTGAGGAAAAATAAATATAAGACAGTGTCTTATTTTCGGGGAAACACGGTAGCAGTTTATGTGTAGCTCAAGTTGGCTGATGATAGAACTGGCCCCACAGAGGAAGCAACAGTCAAAACAAACCAACTCAAGTTAGGAAGAGCCAGCTACTTACAAACCCTTTATACTTCCAGACATTTGCTAAGATTCTCAGGAAGCCAAATTCCACAGGTGGTCATCATGAATACTGAGATACTGAGTACTGTCCAGTTACTATGGCACAAGTCTTCCTCTTTGTGCCAGAAGAATGTGGAAAGGGGGAGAGCATCTCTGAGTATGTGCAAAAAGCTCTGGCCTCACCCTTCACAATCAGCTCACATGCAGCTGGGATTAAAGCAGGTCTTTCAGATGAGATCAGATGCTCCACTCCCTGCCTCCAGCAACTTGTTTTAGAAGTAAAACATTGACTTCCTGTGACCACCCTGTTACACTTCCTTGCACAGGAACTCAGAAAACCAAAGCCTAAAAATATTCAACACCAAAGGGATCCAGAGGTTCAGCTGAGAACTTCTGAAGGTGGTACTATTTCTTGGAGGAAGGGTGGCTCTTCCAAACTTTGGTCTTTTGATCTTTCTAGCGATTATTCTGTGAAATTGAAAGCCAACCTTAGAAGACAAGAAGGCTAGGAAATGTACAGGAACAGAAAAAGGCAATGTCAAGATGCAGAATGTCAAGATGAGTCTTGCTTTTTGCAGTAATGTACCATAAGAGGACAGCAAATTAATTGCTGAGGTGATTCCTAGAAATTTAGTAGATTGGTGTTAATTTGGCACTGTCAGCTATGTCAGAAAACATGTCACCAGCCAGCAACCAGAACTAATCTGCATATTTCAGATGCATGTAATTAACATAATTTGCATACTATCTTCAATGCCATGGCAGGCATCGTAAACAATTGGTGGGCATTACATTTATTCTACAACATTTATATTCAAGAAGGCTCATCTGCCACTAATGTGAAAAATATGAGTCAGTCATTGACAAATGGAGACCTACTGTGAATTTCAGCTTATTTGTAATTGTTTCCTTGTGTTGTCACCATATTTTAAAAACTTGTTTCCGCAAGCATGAGAGCTAGAGACTTGTGTTTTAATCTGACTGTAAGCCAGAAAAGAAATGATTCAGAGCAGGGCACCATACAGAGATTGTTACTCACCCTAGTCTATTTGAATTAGGGTACACAGTTTATTTGGTTTTTATCTCCAATTATTTCTATCTTGCTATCTAAGAGGTACCGTAATCAAAGCAGCTAACATGAAATTATAAAGACACAAATAAAGACAACTAAAATTAAAAAGAAAACTGGGTTGTTGCAAGGATCAAATGGGGGAAGATCATGTATAGGAAAGATGTGATAGAAATGAAATAATAAATAGTTTAAAACTCTGAAGGCAATTCAGCACATTAAAATAAAAAGTTTGAAATAACTATAAAAAGGCTTTCATATCCTGCTGAAAGGGCAAGTGAACCTCCCTCAGGGGGACATTCCATAGCTTTGGTGCCACAACTGAGAAGACCCTGTCCATCATGCTCACCAGCCACACCTCTGAAAGCAGGGGGAGACAGAGTAGGCTCTCTAACGATTGTTTAATTATTCAGGTAGGTTCTGATAGAAGAAGCTACTTTTCGAGATATCCTGGACCCAGAGCATTTAAGGATTTACAGATCAAAACCAGAAATTTTAACTGAGCCCAGAAACAAACTGGAAGCCAATTCCACTGTTTGCTGCAGATGTGGGGGTTTCAAAACTCTCATAGTCCTCCCATTCTAGCCAATTCTAGGCATAGAGCTCTTCTTTCCCATGATGTGAATGGGGTTGTGCATAGGAGCTCTGTGTAAGCAAAGAATCCCAGTGTTATCAGATGTGGGAGGGGTGAAAACACTGCTCCAACATGCAGGTGATAGGGAGTGAGGAATGAAATACATAGCTGGGGCAAAAAAGCTGATAATGTCTACAAAAGCATAAGTCCTTCAAAATTAAATACATTCTGATAGATTTTGTTCTTTTGTTTCTTGCTGATTTCCAGCAGTTTTCTAAATTATTATAATATTAGTATTGTATTGTATATATTATTGTTTATTTTCTAAATTATTGTGTTAATTATATTGTTAATTTTCTAATTTTAAAAATAAAACCTATTAGATGGCGCCAAGGTCGCATGTACCAACAAGCCACCTTGGGGGGAACCTCTTCAAAATTTGTGTGTCCAAGGGTCTTGCGGAGCTGGCTCAGACAATTTGGTGATAAAGCAAAAGCAGATACAAAATCTGGCAAGCTGATGACAAAGCCTGAAAACTGGAAGAAGCAAGAGAATTGTCTGAAAATACAGTGATAACATGCTGCCAGGAGGATGAAGATAATTTTAGGATTGCAAGAGAGGCAGGACAGAGTTATTGGGTTGATTAAAACGTACGTGTGTGTGTGTGTGTGTGTGTGTGTGTGTGTGTGTGTGTGTGTCTTCCACCAAGCCCCCACTTCCACCCACACAATTTATTCAGGGGAAGGTGGGGGAGAACATTTGTGTTTGCTTTCTCAAAAGGAAGATTTGAAAATTCCCCAAGTGCTTGAATCAGTAGGAATTCAAGAAGAGAGAAAGAAGAGAGAAATATTCCTCTCTAGAAGATATCCCTGTCTGATCTCTGGCTCACAGTATTAGTAACAACTTCTGAGCGCTGAGGGCAAGGACCTGAATACAAACAGAAGGATGCACTAAAATGACAGAGTGCACCACTCTTACTAAAAAGAAAAAGCTGTCATAGGAGCTGCCCTAGAGAATGGGAGGGCCTAATATATTTTGAGTGTGTGGTCGGGGAAGTGTACTTATAGTTGCTGAGGTATTTCTGGGCAGCTCGCCAATTTGTTTAGAATGCTACGGTAGCATTCACATTTTTCCCTTGAGCTTCAACATTTTTTATTAAATGAAATGAACAAACCAAATTATACTGACAAAATAATTACAAGTGTCAGACATATAAAATATAATACACATGGATCACAACTGTCATATTTATGGATCCTCAAATAAAGACCAATCCCCAGTAAAATCCTCCTTGTTCCTGGAGGAATGAGCAACGAACAACAGAAACAACTTAGGAACTAAGAGCTCACGTACCTCAGAAGTACAGAATTGACTTTGAAAATTTAGAATAGGGAAGAAAAAACCAGGGGGGCAGCACATATTAATTCATTTACTTTATGATCACATGGACTGTGACTTAATGGGCTGGATCCAAAGGTGCCCTTGTATGCGCAGAATTGCTTTACACCTTGTGCTAGAGAGCACTGTGAGAGACAAACAAAACTTAAATTCCAAAATGAATTTTGTGCTTGTGCAACCCTTCTTTCAGGAATCTCTCAAAGACTTTTTTTTATGCCAAGAGGCCTTTGCAGTTGTTTAAAATTTTCTTGAATAATTTTAATGACTGGTCTATATTGCTTTTAAGGGGTTTTTTATGTTCCTGTATGCCACCCTGATTCTTTTACAAGAGGGCATATATAAATACGTTTATGTACTTAAAATAAAAACTCAGCCTGTTTACAGGGCTGCAGGAAGAGTACTAGTGGCTACTTCCCTCTGGCCATAGTTCTTCAGATCCAATGTTTTCAAAGGGCCAGTTCCTCTTTTTCAGTTTCGTGGATGATATTAAAGGTGGCGCTGTGGGTTAAACCACAGAGTCTAGGGCTTGCTGATCAGAAGGTCAGCGGTTCGAATCCCTGCAACGGGGTGAGCTCCCATTGTTTGGTCCCAGCTCCTGCCCACCTAGCAGTTCGAAAGCACATCAAAGTGCAAGTAGATAAATAGGGACCGCTTCGGCGGGAAGGTAAACGGCGTTTCCATGCGCTGCTCTGGTTTGCCAGAAGCAGCTTTGTCAT